>NC_080028.1:328333-656666 GCF_030020395.1 Manis pentadactyla | reverse complement strand
TGGCACAGAGAGCTTCCAGGCCCTGCCAGGGTCCCCCAGGGGACCTTGTGAGTGCATGTGAGGAGAAGACCCAAGTGTGGGAAGGACGCCTGGAGAACAGAGAGGAACCCCTAGTTCCCACAGCCAGAGAGTTGACAGGTCATCAGGAGGAGTCCTCAGAAGGTATTTCCTGAGCAGTGGGGAGGCTGTCCCTGTGCTGCAGGCCACTCTGCTGGACGGACCACACGGGAGCAGCCTGCGGAAGCTCCACACCCCCCCATGGGCTTCAGCCACTGCACCCCTGGGTATTCACCTTGGGCAAGCAAGGACAGGTCCGGAGGCTGGTGCACGGATGTTCACAGCACAGCAGCTGCAGTGGTAGCCGCCACAGGCCAGAACGACCTGGCGTCCACCCACAGGCGACGGGAACTGTGCTGTGTTCTTGGCGTAGAATACCACTCAGCCCTCGCAAGGAGCAGAGTGTTGATACAACCACCTATGTTAACCCCAAATAGTTCCTTACACTGTGGGAAAGATGTCAGACCAAAAAAGAGTGCACATGTACCACAGGCTTCCATTTTCAGAGCCTTCTAGAACGTGGAGCAGTCATGCCAGCGGGAGAGCGCTGCCAGGCAGGGAGGCTCGGCTCGGCGTGTGTTCGTCTCTGGTAGTGGTGCTGGCTGTGTCAGGACTTGTCACATTGTGCCCTTCAATGTGCACACCTTATTGTATGTCAGTTATATGCCACAGAACTCAACAGGAGGAGGGTCAGCTGCTGTGACTAAAGTCAGGCAATATGTATAAAACTTTTAACGTGACAATTTTACTTCTAGAAAATTTATGCTGTACAAGTGATCATGCAGTTGCCTAAAGATAGGTGTGCAGAGCTGCTTCATTGCCACCTTGGTGGCAACAGGAAACATGGAGCAGTTTGCTTGTCCCGTGACAAACTCAGTTTGCGTTTAAACACACACACACACACAACCAGTTCTTGTGCGGAATCTGGAGGCAGGTGACCAGGGAGCCAGCGTTTTGCATTACCTGAAGGCCTGTGAGGCTGCTGAGGGCAGAGCCCTGCTTGAGCTCTGCGGGGAGGGAAGGTCCTGCCTAAGGGGCCCCCAGGGAAGAGGGTCCAGGACTGCACCAGCCCTACAGGGCCTCCCTTGAGGTGAGCAGGAAGGGACACATGCTCCATCCAGTAAGGCAGAACCTCTGTTGACAGAATTGGTTTACTTAACATTTATTTTGAAAAAGGAATTCAAAAATGAGAGAGAAGCCTTTTTAGCAGCTCCTTATCAGGTGTTCTTTATTTTCATTATGTTTTAAAGGGTAGGACAGGACCTGTGGTCTATGCAGAGCTCTGTTAAATAGAGCAGGTGGAACCGGGGATGCTTGTATGTACTCTTCACCCTATGCCACACAAATGCAAAGCTTTCGTTAAGCCATTTTTCTGTACAATGTTTCTAGAACCAGAAAGCTGTTAAAGGCCCTAAGCAGGCGACACGGGAGAGGCAAGCTGGAGCCCAGGACGCCCTGGGGCTGGCGGCCTTTGCAGCAAAGACAAGAAGTCCGGGTGCGTATGGTGGGGGCCCTGAAGAGCAGCCACCCTAATGTGTGCCTTGAAAGTAGACCCTTTGAGAAGCTCACTGTCCTTCAGAGTGGTGGGGAGATGTGTACAGCCTGACAGTTGTGTAACCAGAAAGATGAACATTCTTGTCTCGCCTGAAGACCCAGCAAAGACTAGATGTTTTAGGTTAGATACTTGAAAAAACCTTCATGACAAGAGGCTGCACTTGTCCACTTTTTAAGATCAGGTCTCCTAACACCTACGGCAATGCTGCATATGCACAGCAGAAGAGTGGATTGAATGGCCTATGGTTTTGCACTCAGAAAGCTGGTTTTTCTGACCCTGTTTAGCAAAGCCCCCACAGGTTATTGGCAGGACTATCTCCCCCATGGCCATGCAGGAGGGAATCTCCCTGACAGGGTTGGCCGCCTGCACCATGTTCTCAGCTGCTCAGGGCTGTTGGGCCTCTACCTAACAGTGTCTCCCCTTCGAATGCAGTAAATGGGATGCAGGTCCCAAAAGCAAACAAGGAGGGCTTCTTCAATCCAGTGCTCAACGAAAACCAGAAGCTAGCCGTTAGGAGGATCCTCAGTGGTGACTGCCGCCCACTCCCATATGTTCTTTTCGGACCTCCCGGGACTGGGAAGACGGTGACAATAATAGAGGCCGTTTTACAGGTAAAAGCCCAGGCAGTGACATACGTAACAGCAGGTGTAGCTCTGTGCTGCGCTCATGTCGTCAGGAAGCGGAAACAGTTGGAAAGAGCTTAAGAAATCCTTTATTTCATATTCGGCAACATTTATTTTATATTGCTTATGTGAGTATGTAGGATTTTAAAAGCTTATTTCACACATTTAGGAAGGAATCTCATTTTCAGAATGGCAGATCATTCAGTCAAGTCATAATTTTACCGCATAAAGTTTCCCTTTATAGTAACTAAAGACATCATTCTGCGAAGTTTCAGGTGTCTGTCTCCCATTTATATTTAAAATTGAGTTTGTGGGGATAGTGTGTGTTTAGGACTTTTGTACCAGTCGGGACCCAAATGAGTAAACACCTGCTGAGTCCCTAGCTAGCACTGAGCTGCCAGCCGGGCGCGAGCTACCCTTCTGCACCTTCCCCTTGGGATCTTGGAGGATGTGGGGAGCTCTGCCGCCTGCTCTTGCATCTCGTTGACCCGTGCACCCAATGGGCAGAGCCATCAGTGTGGGTGTCGGGGCCGCTCAGACTCACCACCCTGAGTTTGCACTTGGAGGGTGGCGTTTATCCCTCTTTGTCTCTTTTGTGCCCTGGATGAAGGTGTACCATGCTTTGCCGGACAGTCGGGTTTTGGTCTGCACACCGTCCAACAGTGCTGCTGACCTGGTATGCCTGCGGCTGCATGAGAGCCAGGCTCTGCGGCCTGGCGCCTTGGTCCGGGTGAACGCTACCTGCAGGTCCGAGGAGGTGAGCACCTTGGACGGCCCTGGGGAGGACACTCCACCTCCTAAGTGGCAGTTCCCGGAAGGTTCACCTCACTCAGGCTTCCCGTCTGGGTTGTGTCCTCAGCGTTCTTAAATGCTGAGTTTCCCCCTCGACTTGACCCCCAATGTATTGTTTCCTCTTGGTCCTTACTGCGTTGGCTATCAGTATCCCTTTACGAAAATAAAAGTAGCCAGTCTGTCATAGAATGAGGTATTGCTTACCCAAAGGAGCTGAATGTAGGAAATATATAAAGTTTAGGGAAGGATCTGTGGGATTATATATTATATGCAAGGCTCTAAGGTCCATAAAGCATGGATTAAGTTAATGAAATATTTTGATTTAAGGAAACAGTCTTAAAACCTTAATCTTAAAATCCTAAATCATTACTTAGTCATAACTACGAAGTAAAAGTCGGACAAGATTAACCTTCAGAATCCCTTTCAGCTTTGTCAAAACGTCCAGTTTAAAGCACTTAATAATTTGGTCCCCACCCCTTGCAGACAGTCGCTGACGCCATCAGACCTTATTGCAAAGATGGGGAAGATGTCTGGAAGGCCTCGCGCTCCAGGGTGATCATCTCCACATGCAGCAGTGCAGGGCTCTTCTACCAGATAGGGTTGAGGTGAGTGCAGAGGTGGCAGCACAGCCCGTGGTGGGGGTACCCCGCAGCATCCCAGGGGAGCGGCCTTCCCTCGCAGAAGGAGCTGCGATTAACACGGAATCAAAAGTGCAGGTCCTCACATGCTAAGCAAGATGCACGATGCCCGTTTCCAGAAGAACCGGAACAGATGAGGTACAAAAATGAGCGTGCCAGTTTCCTCCTTTGTAGGGAGGGCTCAGTGGGTGTCATTTGTGGACTTGACAGCTTGAGACTTACACACTTGGGCCCATGTCAAAGATGTGAACTGATCACCAGTGGAAAGAGAGAGATGGGGCCCAGCGCTGCGCCCCTGCCACCAGGAGCGGGGCCCTTGGTTCCAAATAGGGCTCTGATGGGGCCTGTCTCAGGGTTGGAGGCCCAGGGCTCAAGCCTGGTGTCCCCGCTCTATGGGGCCCTGAGCACTCTCGGCACTGTCCCCAGGTGCTGCTGGCTTAGGGGGACCACCATGCAGGGTTGGCAGCCAGCTCACTCTTCTCACGTTAGCCATGTCGGGGAAACTGAGCCCAGAGGGCTGATGTGACCTGCCCAAGGTCCTGCAGTCAGCCTGTGGGGACACAAGGGCGGGTGTTGTTCCCTAGCCTCTAACACATGCCACTGTGAACCCTGTGACACAGCATGGCTCGTGTCACTGTGCCTATTCCCAGCCCACATGCATGTGTTGCTTTTGGGGTCCCAGGTGATGATAGGAATTGATGTAGGACTCCTGACAGGTGTGGCCCCAGGCTCCGCGAGCCCAGCCATGGGTGTCAAGGAGTTAGTTGCTAAGACAGAAATGACCATTTAGGGCATGTTTGGCTTTAGAGTTGGACACTTCACACATGTGTTTGTGGATGAAGCAGGACAGGCAAGTGAGCCAGAATGCCTTATTCCTCTCGGGCTGATTTCAGACGTCAGCGGCCAGGTAAGGCCTGTTTCCCTGCAGAGGTGGGTGCTCTGCACTCCCAGAGCTGGGTCTAGGCCTGTGCAGGATGCCCAGTTGACAGGTCAGGAGAGGGGCCGGGCCCCGTGAGGCAGCACACACTCCAGCCCGTGGGAAGGGAGCAGGGCTGCCTTGCCCTTTTGAGGATGCAGTTGTCAAACCAAAATGAAAGAACAGTTGTGGGTGCATGGGCGAGGCACACCCCTGCTGCCTGTGAGTGAGCAGCCAGGCAGAGATCTGGGCACCAGACCCCCCACCCTGGCTGCTGCAGTCCTGCCAGCCACCCCTAGACTGAGTCATCAGCTGCTGCCGTGCTCACACCCGTTGCTTCCTCAGGCATGCCCCTGTGATGGGGACCGGGGGTCATCCTCCTACCCCCCATACACTCGCTTAAGGGACATTCCAGCTCCTCCTGGTCCCCAGATCCCAGCCCCTCCCATTTCTATGGCCAGAATATGCTGGGGGGCAGTCTCACCAGGGAGCTGAGTACAGGCCTGGGAAGCCACCAGGTCAGGAGGACAAGGGGCCACTCTGGGGAGAAGTGGATGCAGAGACTTTCAGGATAGGGCAGAGGCTGCCCGTGACAATAGGGAGTGCTGGGATTGGGGGGTCTCGCACGGACCAAGCTGCGTCCCGCCCTCTGCGGCCTGAGTGACCATGGGGCCACCCACCCCCGCCTGCACTCTCAGAGGGCAGGAGGTCAGACTGCCCCTCACCCACTCCCCAGAGCCCACCTGGCCTGTGATTCTGGTGCATCATGCTGGCCATCTGCCTGCACCAGCTCCGGTGCCCACTCATGCCCACAGATTGTCCTCGCCGGAGATCCCATGCAGCTCGGACCGGTCATCAAGTCTAGGCTGGCCGTGGCCTACGGGCTCAGCATCTCTATGCTGGAGAGACTGATGTCCCGACCAGTGTACCTGAGAGATGAGGCCGCATTCGGGGCTTGTGGTGCCTACAACCCCTTGTTGGTAAGCTCGGGCTCCACACGGGCTGCCCAGGAGGTGACAGCAGAGTCACAGGCTAGAGGAGGGTGCCCATCCCTCCCTGAGTCCTGCTCCTCTGTCCCAGGAACTCAGAAGTGTAGTTGGCGGGTCCCCTGAGGGGTTGGCAGTCCCAGGGAGCTGAGGCCAACAGGGAGGCAGTGAAGTCTGCGGGTGGTCAGCCAGTGTGGGAAGCGGAAGGGACCGCTGAGGGGCAGGTGGCTCCCAGCCGACCACCTGGAGGGAACCTGGGTGTGGCCCCCCGCCAGAAAGGTGAGCCAAGGAGGGTCATTTCCTGAGCTCAGGCAAAGGCAGTGCTCACTAACTGAACTCAGACATCGGACAGAAATGAGGGAGGTGCTCTTGGGCAGATCTTCAGGGACTTAGCCTGAAACCTGTGTCAGGCTGTCAGCCGCTGGGCCCTTTATTCCAGAAGCATGGGGGGCAGGAGAGCGCAGCAGGGAGGAGGGGAGGGCTGGCCTCAAGAGGGGCTGCAGTAAGGGTCACGGGGAGGCTCTGGGGAGCCCCAGAAGCTGCCCCAAGACGAGCCAGAGCCAGCCATGTGCCTATGTCGACCAACCATCCCCCAGGTGGGGCAGTGCTGCCTGCAGGCCGCACGTGCCTCCTCCCAGGGCCCTGGAGCTGCAGCGCCTCCCCAGGACCCGCAGGCCCTCGTGGCCTGGTGTGGGTGAGGGCACGCTGAGATGCTCAGCCAAGTTTGGGGTTTTGAGTGGTGTCCTGGACGCTGGACATGTGATCACTGAGCTGGGGTTTGCTACCAGGAGTCAGCAGAACAAGGCGCTTGCTGGGGACCAGGTGGAGGCAGATAAAGGGCTTTACCTACATGCTGGACTGCTGTCACCCTCTGGGGACAGGCTGGGGCGCGAACTATCCTGCCTGCAGAGCTTCATTCCAAGGCCGGTAGCTGCTGCGCCAGACGTGGCTGGCCCGTGGGAGATTCCTCAGCTGTCTAGACCCAGGGCACCCAGTCTCTCCTTTCCTGATGTTCATGTTTTTTAGTAAAAGGGACCCTCTGACAAGTTGTCTGGTGTGGAGACCATGTCCCAAGCAGGTAGCAGGTGCTGGGCCAGAGCTGGGAGGGCAGGTGGGGGCAGGAAGGGCCCTGGGCTCCAGGATGTGGGCCTCAGCATCCTTCCCCTTGGCAGAAAGGCCTCGTGGGCGCCGCCCCTGGCCCCACCTGCAGACCACCCCCACTCACAGGTCACGAAGCTCGTGAAGAATTACAGGTCGCACGCAGCTCTGGTGGCTCTGCCATCCAGGCTGTTCTACCACCGAGAGCTGGAAGTCTGTGCAGACCCCCAGGTGGTGACCTCCCTGTTGGGCTGGGAGAAGCTACCAAGGAAAGGCTTCCCCCTGGTCTTCCACGGCGTGAGGGTGAGTCGGGGGCTGGCTCGGGAGGGAGGGGCTCAGGTCCGCTGGCATTGACCCCCCAGGCTGGCTTGAGGGTTGACGCATGTTCTGTTTAATCCTGCCATGGACCACGTGCTTACCCTGGGCTGAGCTGGTGTCGGGAGAGTAAATAAAGCTAGGGAGGAGAAGGCTTCTGCCCCTTAGGCCAGCCCACCCACCCATGGTGACTGTGCACAAAAGGCTCGGGAAGGGGCTGTCCCCTGAGGCTTTACCAGGGGTATGGACAAGCTTTTGGGGGTGTGTGGGAGGCTGGGGGTCGGCTCCCATGCCGCAGGAGCTACCGCCACTCCTGGACCAGCATCAGGCGAGGGAGCTGATGTGGGGCGGGGATAGCGCCTCCCCTGCCTCAGCACCACCTGTTGGGTGCCCCTGAAGGGAGGAGTTATACACTTGGTTGCCAAAAAAATCACAAGTGTGCACCAAAATCAAGGTGCTGGTATTGGAAATCAGTTGTTAAACCAGAAGTTAAGGTTTGCATTAACTGCCCCCAGAAGTTGTCATCCAGTTTGGGGGTACCCCTGGGGTGGTGGTGTCCCTCCCGTGCAGCCTACCCTTGGAGCATGTTTGCTTCTCAGAAGAAAGTGGAGGAGTGTATACAGGTGCCGCGGTGGGCAGGAGAGGTCAAGGGAAGGGCTGGTCTCACCTCGCACCCTGCACCTGGTGAGGGGCCCTCGTGGGCCAGGCTTCCCCGGTCCCAGAACGCTCCCCCACAGCTCTGCCGGTGCTCAGACGCTTTCCTGCGTATCAGAAGAAACAAATTGGAAAGTGCAGTGTGGGGCTCTGAGGTCCCTGTCTTGCATCTGGTGGTCAGTCTGGGAAGTGAGCGCTGCAGAGAATCAGATTTGTGAACTGGGAGAGGGGATGTGAGGAGGCCAGTTCTGACAAGGTGTTCCCTACATTCAGTGCCATCCACGTGCGGGTCACGGGCTTTCCGTGAGAAACTGACTGTAGATGTTGTCAATGCGCAAAACACTTTTGTAGAAGAAAACTGAGGTAGGACGCCCCTGGATAATGTGGCAATAGGAAGTAAGAGGGCTTGGGGTCAAATGAACAGTCAAGAAGAAAGGCAGGTCATGGGACAGTCCAGAGACGTCGACTTGTGTCCCGGGCTTCTAATATGTAATGCGTGTGGGGCTTGGGCTGGGCTGCACGCCCACCATTCGATCCCAGGTTGACTGGCCGTGGGCCTGCTGGCTGCTCCCATGTCGGACGCCCTTCCCAGGGTGCTCCCCACCACAGTGCCACCTGGACTTGGGCGTGGCTTGCTGTGTGTCCCTGGCGGAGCACACGGAAGAAGATGCTGCCTGAGCAGCGGAATAAAGCCCCAAGGTGGGGCAGGAGCCTGCACAGCACCCCAGCCACTTGTCTGGCTTCCTTCTGCCCGGCCAGAGTTGAAAAGAGAGGCATGACCCCGCCAGAGCCGAGGATGTGACTCCCTGGACCCTCGGGAAGCTAGGCCAGCCTCTGATCCAACTGAAAAACCAGTTCGGGACTTGGTTACTGACTTCAGCTGTATCTGTCATCACTCCCTGTGCCAACATGTTCATCTGTCTTCCTTGTTGTGACTCCCATCAGTGGACACTTAGTTCCTGGACCCTGGTCCTCTTCCCAGGGAGGTACTGATGCCGGCATCCCTCAAGCGTGGCTCACGCGCCTTCTAACAGGCCCACCCTTCAGGGATTTCTAGACACCTGCGGCTTTTTCTTTCTTTTTTGAAGTATCGTCTATGATAGTACAGCCTTATATTGGTTTCAGATGTACAACACTATTTTCTTCTTTGATCCCATGGTTATAGTGAAGTGTATTTTTCTTAATTTCCAAGTGGCTAAAAATTCTATTTTTTATTTTCTAATTTTATTAGGTTCTGGTAAACTGTGGCCTGTAAACTTTTTGCTTTTAATAATTTGTGGCAAATACATAACAGTTTTGGTAAATATATACCCCCAAAAATGTACATTCTCTACCTGAGAGATGTACATTCCATTTGCATTTTTTTTTTTTTTAGATAATTATTTTTTATTTTTTATTTTTTATTTATTTATTTATTTTAAATAATTATTTTTTATTGAAGGGTAGTTGACGCACAGTATTACATTACATGCGTTTCAAGTGTACAACACAGTGGTAGAACATTTATATACATAATTCTAGGTTCCAGCTATCACCCTACCAGGCTGTTACAATATCTTGACTATAATTTTTGCATTTTTTTTACATGAATTTTTGGGCTCTGTTACTCAGTTCTTCTGTGTCCCAGCTTAGGTTTTGTCTGCTAGGCACTCATTAGTGAGAGAGGAGTGGAGAAGTTTTACATGGTAATTGTGCTTTTCTGCGCAAATTCTTTGAATTTCTAATTGTTCTTGGCCTTACATAGTTAATCAGCTGCTGTGCTGTTTTGTGCACATAGTTGCACACTGTACGATGTACGATGTCTTTCCATCATATTTCACGTTTTTTAAAGTCTACCTTGTAATACTATGAACGTTGCCACTCCTTGTTTCTTTTCCCCTGGCATCTCTTTGCCTGATATTCTCATTCTTTACTATTTTACTTGAGGTATATTTCTTAGTGGAAGCTAATGTTTATATTTAATCCAACTTGAGAGTCTCTGTTTTTAATGAGATAAATCAGTTCAGCCTATGGCTATTTAACTTCATCCCTTTGTCTTCACCTTTATTACTATTGCCATTTCCTCATTTTCCTTATTTTTCCTTTTTTTTTGTAGCTGATTGGTTGCTCTTCACTGAATGTTTTTTTTTTGTCAATTTAGAAGTCGGCCATAAGCGTTCACCCATTGATCTGGTTTTTAGTTACCACTCATTGTAAAGCTAAAGGGTAAATTACATGTGGCTTAACAACAGCAAAAACACATCCTGAAAACTAATACATTCTTATTGCTATCTGGTGTTCCCTTTTTAAATTATGGTAAAATATACATAATGAAATTTACAGTGTTAGCTATTTTTAAGTGTACAATGCAGTGGCATTAAGTATATTCACATTGTTTTGCAACCAATCTAGAACTTTCTCACCCTCTCAAACTGAAGCTCTGTCCCCATTGAACGGCCCTCCCATCCCCCATGGAGGGAGCCTCTCCGCGCCTCACACGAGTGGTCCCCCCATGTCTGTCCTCCTGAGACTGGCGCACTCCGCTGAGCAGTGTCCTCGGGCCCATCCGTGCTGCAGCAGGTGTCAGAAGGCCCCCCCCCCTTTTTTTTTTTTTGAGAGGGCATCTCTCATATTTATTGATCAGATGGTTGTTAACAACAATAAAATTCTGTATAGGGGACTCAATGCTCAATGCACAATCATTAATCCACCCCAAGCCTAATTCTCATCAGTCTCCAATCTTCTGAAGCATAACGAACAAGTTCTTACATAGTGAATAAGTTCTTACATGGTGAACAAATTCTTACATAGTGAATAAGTTACATGGTGAACAGCGCAAGGGCAGTCATCACAGAAACTTTCGGTTTTGATCATGCATTATGAACTATAAACAATCAGGTCAAATATGAATATTCGTTTGATTTTTATACTTGATTTATATGTGAATCCCACATTTCTCCCTTATTATTATTTTTATTTTTAATAAAATGCTGAAGTGGTAGGTAGATGCAAGATAAAGGTAGAAAACATAATTTAGTGCTGTAAGAGGACAAATGTAGATGATCAGGTCTGTGCCTGTAGACTAAGTATTAATCCAAGCTAGACAAGGGCAAGAAAACATCCACGGATACAGAAGATTTATCTCAAAACAGGGGGGGTGAGGTTCTAAGCCTCCCCTCTGTTGATCCCCAATTTCTCACCTGATGTCCCCCCTGCGACTGTGCCTGTCTTAGGTTGTTCAGAAGGCCCCCCTTTTAAGGCTGAATAGTTATCCGTCTTGTGGACAGACTGCATTTTGCTCATCCACCATCTATGGACGGGCTCTTGGGCTGCTTCCATGTTACAGCAGTTGTGCACATGCTGCAGTGAACGTGGGTGTGCAAACATTTTGTTGAGACCCTGCTTTCACTTCCTCAGGTTCACATGCTGAAAAGGGATTGCTAGATCCTGAGGTGATGCTATGTTTGATTTTTTTAGGAATCTCCACACTATTTTCCACAGCTGCTGCTCTGTTTTACATCCCCCCAACAGTCAGTGCACAGGGTCCTATTTCTCCACATCTTTGCCAACACCTGTTTACTCGTTTTTTGGTAGTGGCATCCTGGGTGTGAGGTGGGATCTCGCTGTGGCTTTGATTTGCGTTTCCCTGACGACGAGTGATGCTTGAGGGCCTTTTCCTCAGCTCACTGCAGGAAGGTCATCTGATTGTCCTCTTGTCGACTGGCTGACCGCGAGCCCCCACCAGCCATGAGTGTGGCAGCCACCAGTCAGCTCTCCCGTGGCTCCCAGGTCCGCCTCCTTTCCCTTCCGGGCAGCTCTGGTGTGTCCCCTGGGGGCCTGCGTGCCCTCCCGCACCGTGCACCTTGCTCTCTGACCAGTGCTCGGCCTGCAGCTGTGGGGGCTCGGCCTGTCTGCCCTGCTGGAATGTATGCGCCGCCTAAGGACAGGGATGTTTCTCTGTCTCACTCGTGGGCTCCCAGCACCTGCTGCTCCTGTTGAGTGAATGAGCTTGTGTGACAGATGCGCCACTCTCTTGTCTCCTGATGACCCAGGGCAACGAGGCTCGTGAGGGGAGAAGCCCATCATGGTTCAACCCTGCCGAAGCTGTCCAGGTCATGCGGTACTGCTGCCTCCTGGCCAGGAGTGTGTCGAGCCAGGTGTCCGCCAGTGACATCGGTGTGATCACGCCCTACCGGAAGCAGGTGTGGGCCTGCTTTCCACTCCCTGTTGAGCTTCCCTGGTCTCTGAGCCCAGAAACAAGCTCGCTAAGTGGTGCCAGGTCCCTCCACAGCTACTGCTCCTGTGGCCCATGTGGCACAGACCCTGCAGGCACCCACCCCCAGGGTCCTGGTGCTCAGAGCCTGGAGACAGCTCTTCAGCTCCCAGTTGCCACCTGCCAGTGGGCAGAGCAGGGCGCCACTCGCGGGCTGAGTGTGCCTGTCTTCTGTTCCTCCCACTCACTTACCTGCTGCCTACTGGGGAGAACTTGAGCTTTTCCCCACCACTGAGCCTTTTTTCAAGTTCTCTACTTTTTCCCAAGATTGTAAGTGGGTGATTTTTACTGACACCTAAGAGATCTTGAGCTTCATCTGCACCCTGTTAGATGAGTCAGCTTCCTTCAGGGGCAGTTCTACTCCTGCTGGCTTGTCGGCCGCTTTTCTGAGTCGTCTTCCTGGCTCTCCTGCTGTGGCTGCCACGTGGTCCACCACCTGGCACCCAGGCTGTCCAGGCCCCCAGAGTGTGAGATCCCCTGGGGGCCCCCTCCTGCCTCCTCCCCACAAGGGGCCCAGCGCCATCCCCAGGGGATGCCCTGTCTTTCTTGGGCCTGCGCATCTCCTCACTTGCCTAGAAACATATCTCCCTGCCCTGCTGCAGCTCAGGAGGCCTCGGTCCTATAGTGCCGTGCCCGTGCCCCAGGTCACACGGGCCGAGGGCACCATGCGTTATGAATCAGTTTGGGTTTGATGAACTAGGGTTTGGAATTGAAAAGCAGTATTGCATGTTGGCTAGTATTTGGCTTATGCTGTAACATGAAAAAGAAATAGATTTGTGAGATTTTATCTTTAATCCTTTATCTGTTTCAAAGGTGGAAAAGATCCGAACTCTTTTGCGGAATGTTGATCTGATGGACGTGAAGGTTGGGTCGGTAGAGGAGTTTCAAGGGCAGGAATACTTGGTGATCATCATCTCCACTGTGGGTATCCCTGTCTTCAGGGGCAGCCACCCGCCACTGCTCGCTTCCAGGCCCACTGCCCTTTTCTCTTGCTAACCAGAAATGGAGGCATACTGATGTTTTTTTCCATACTACACACCTGAGATGCCATCTTTATTCCTCTCTATGGTTTTAGGTACGGTCAAACGAAGGCAGGTTTGAGGATGACAGATACTTCTTGGGTTTCTTGTCCAGTTCAAAAAGATTCAATGTTGCGGTCACCAGACCCAGAGCCTTGCTGATCGTGCTGGGGAACCCTCACGTCCTGGCCAGAGTGAGTGCAGCCTCGTGGCAGAGCTGCCTAAGGCGAGGGTTCCTGGGCGAGTGTTCAGGGGCTAGCGAGCCTGGGGCACTGCCCCTCAGGCTGAAGGCCCGGCTCCTGGTGTCTACGCAGGACCCCTGTTTCAGTGCTTTGCTGGAATACAGCATTACAAACGGTGTCTACACGGGGTGCAACCTGCCTCCAGAGCTCCAGTCGCTGCAGAGGTGAGGCTCTTCCTGGCAGCTGTGGTAGGGAGTGGTCCAGCCCACTGTGAGAGTCCAGCCCACCACCCCTCGTCTCTCCCCTCCTGCAGCTGAGGCTGGACATCAGCCCCCTACGACCTGCAGCAGAGTCCGGGACCTGAGGAACAGGACCAGAAGTCTGTGCGCCTGTGATAGAAGAGGGCCAGGAGGCCTGGCTCCACAGCCCAGGGGTCTGCTGCTCTGTCTCTGTGCTGTGACCCCTGCACACTGCCCTGCCTCAGAGTGGCCGTGAGCATGGGGGCTGCCTGGTCTGATGGAGCCTGCTCCACACTGCTGTTGGCCCCACCCACCAGCCCATCCCTGCCCCCACAGTTCCTGCAGCCTGTCACCAAAATAAACACCAAGTGGGACATCCAGCATAGTTTCTGCCTAAAAAGGGTTCAGATACTGGGGGGATGGCCTTGCTTTCATGTGACCTTTGATCCTTGGTGGCCTCACGATGCCTTCTCCTGGTCCTTGAGCCTGCATTCATGTCACACACTGGCTCTGCAAAGCCCAGGGGCTCTGCAGGGACTCTGCTTGGGGACAGGCTTGCCAGGTGGAGGTGGGACTGGCACCCTGCCTGCCCATGCCCAGGCTGCCTCAGTGAGCAGGAGCCACCACAGCCCACGTGGAAGGCAGGGCCAGGCCCCAACCAGGAGATGCCTAGAGGCACAGCCTTGCCTCCCTTGCAGCCCAACACAGCCTGGGGCCTCTGCCCCCTCACACGGATGGGCAGGGTGCCAAGCAAGAAGCCCTTTCACCTGAGGGCCTGCCCCGCAGTGAGGCAACTGCTGCCACAGACCCAGGGCCCTATTTGTTGTGCCCCTCCTGCTGGGCCATCAGCACCTGTGTTTAGAGCATGGCTGCATCCTCCAGAGGGTAGCTGGGATGGTGGGCTGCGTGGAGCGTGTGTGGACACCAAGGCACAGCCCCCCATACCTTGAGGCCAGGTGCTTCCAGGAAGAAGCGTGAAGAGTCAGGCATGATGAGGGATCAGCAGCTGGTGGGGTGGGCCCTGCCCAGCCCTTCCGCTTAGGCCAGCAGGCCAGGGCATGGGGTTCTCATGGGTGCGTAGCTTCAGTCTGGGGACCTTGCTTCTGAAACTGCAGCTTTCAGAGGATCGCCCCTTCTCTCTTGGCTTTTGCAGGCAGGTGGAGAACCTGCAGGACCAGGCCCTGCAGAGGTCCCTGCCCTGGGCAGGTACATGCAGGCCCAGGAGAACTTCTCTCCCCAGGGTCTGTGGGAACTGGCCCTGCCATCTCCCTGACCTGCCTGGCCCAGGAGGGGCCTCACTGCCCAGCTGTGGTTTCAGGACGTGGGGAAGGTGTGCTGTGAGCTGCTGTCCAGCAGAGGCTCTAGACTCCATGGTCACTTACAAATAAACCAAGAGCAGAGAGCACATGGGCTGGGTGTACCTGGCGAGAAACTGCCCTGCATGCTCAGACTTCCCGTGGCCACGCAGGGGTATTCACGTGTGTGGAGGACAGAGCTGGCATGCCTGAGCCACATCAGGTGCGTGTGCCCAGAGCCACAGAGGCGGCCCGACAGGCGCTGCTCTCAAGAGTGCATCCTCCAGGTGGGGACAGAGGCTGGGCCAGGGGACACCAGGGTTTGTGCCCGACAGCCTGGCTGTGACTGTCCCAGCCGTGGGCAGGCGGGCCTGGGGCTCAGGGCTCCTCCCAGGTGTGGGCATCATGCAAGGGAACTTGGGTGCAAGTCTTGTCCCACACACATGCTATTCCAGCCACAGGAGGGCCCCTGACCAGCCCCTCCGGCCTCAGGAGTGGTTGGTGCCCAGCCTGGGAGGGTTTGGGACCTTCTGTGGGCCCAGGGGAGTTCCATCTTGCAGGCTGCTGACCTCAGGCACACCATGCGTCCAAGGATAAAATTATCAAGAACTAGATGCTTGGTCCCCTGGTGCCAGGTGGGGAGGCAGCAGTCTGGCCCACCTGGGAGGTCCCCTCTGTGGCTTAAGCCAGGGCCTGACTCCCACCACCCCAGGCCAGTGTCTTGGGTTCAGCAGGGGAAAGAGGAGCTGGTAGCAGGCAGGTGGCAGGGAAAGGGAGCTGCTGGGCCCCCATCCACAAGTTCAGCCACAGACTGGAAGCGACCTTGCTGAGCACCGCTGGGCTTAGCCTGAGAGAGGAAGCCCCGCAGGGCGGGGAGAGCTCACCACAGGTCCTGAAAGGATGCGGCGGTGGGAGGAGCAAGGCAGAGGGTGCCTGCACCCGGGCTCCAGGGCTGCCCCGGCCAAGTGCACCCCTGCTCGCCAGGGTGACAATCAGGCCCTGTGAACAGGAATACAGTCTTCGCCATTGACAGGCCCCCGTGGCCCAGCCCAGAGCCCATGTTGCCCCGCACCTGAGCCCTGGGGCTTCCGCGACTGCAGGTTGCCCACGGGTGTCCGCTGGACCCAGAAGCACGTAGCAGTTTGCCAGGATGTGAGAGGGTGGGGCCTCACTGCTTCCAGAAGCACTCCTGGCTTCATGCAGTCTGCCCCAGAGTGTGCCTGGCTGCCCTGTGCCCCACCTGGTCGTCTTGGGAGTCAGGATCCCACTGCCCCCCCTGGGTTGAAGTCCCTTGTCTCCCATGTGGCCTTTCTCTTCAGCGTCATTCCCGGCCAGCCCACTGTACACAGCCATGTCTCCCTCTCCAGAGCAGTTTCAGGGGCCAGAACTCTGACATCAAGTGGTGACCAGTGGGGTCCAAAAAAGCCCTAGGGGAGGAACAATTGTTGTCTGAGGACATGTGACTTCCCCTGTCAGTCCTCCTTGGCAAGAGGCAGGATCTGCCCCGGTTGTCCTGCCGGGGAGTCGGGGACAGAGCTGGGGTAGTCCTGAGGCTGCAGGACTAATGTCCCCTCACCCCTGTCCACCAGTGTCACAGAGCTCTGCCTCCATCTAGAAATGTGCATGGCACCCGAGACTGCAGCTGCTCTGCTCGGCACTTACAGCCCAGCAAACCCAGCTGTGCGCCAGGTGACAATGTCCCCACCCGGGAAAGAAAGGCAGTAGGTGTGGGGGCCTCCTGGTTGACAGCCACCCCCAGCACCAGGGTGTGAGCACTTGGGGTCCCACAGGCAATGATGGGCCAGGCACATGACCCAGTCCAGGGGACCACAATGATCCCGAGGCTTGTCCAGGGTGCCCGGAGGCCAGGGGGGTGGCTCTGTAGAGGACTGAGGGCACCAGGTGCCCCATGGGCAGGAGATCCAGCACAGCCTCGCTGTGTGGCTGACCAAGCAGGAGGGTGCCAACCACAGGCGGGAAGCGCCTCGGGGTTCCCGCTCAGAGGGCCTTGGCCTGTGGCAAGCTGAGCCACCCTGGGAAACAGGTGAAGGTCCTGTAGGAGGAGAGGCCTGCACTGGGCTTCTTTTCTTTTTTTAACTTCTGTGCTTGGAGGTCCCTTAAGTGAAACCTGGGAACTGCCCTGTCACTTGGTTTTAAGATACCTAAAGTTTTTCTGTATCATTTTTAAAGCTGCTCATTCCCAGCATGTTCTAAATGTTGTCATTTTTCAAGCAGAACAGTTAGAGAACAGCCTTTTCAGGATATTCAGTGGAATCAAAATCCCACTGCAATTTGACACTCGCCCTGGACCACCTGGGAGGGACCCAGTAGGCTGCGCCTTGCAGGTGGCAGCCTCAGGGTCCCCTCCTTCCCCGAGAGCTTCGCCTGGGGAATTGCCCAGAGGCGCAGTGCAGTCAGACGTAGAGGCCGTTGCAGGCGGGCTGCCCTCCTCCAGGGTGCAGGACTGAGTGCCTCCTGCCCCACCTCACGTCTGGGTCAGCTGGTACAGATTCATGAGAAAGCTCAGCTCACCTGCCACCATTCCCCTTCCCTCCACCAGGCGCCTGGCCACGTGGGTGCCCAGGGGACAAACAGGGACAGAGCTCCCAGCAACCTGGGCTGGAGTGTGGGGCGAGGGAACCCTTTGCTGTCCAGATAGTGGGGTTGTTGGTTGATGCCATGTGACCCAACCTAGGGACACACACCTGTTGTTTCTCCGAGACGTGTGTATTCCCTGATGCAGCTGTTGGTTTTGATTTGTGAAACCATAGGATGAGCCTGGCAACAAGAACTTCATCTGGAAAGTTACCTCCACAGTAAGTACAACTAGAATGACGCATATATTGCAAATCTTCACAAAAAACTTTATGCATGGGAGTAAAATTGGCCTTGAGATGCATCAGTTAATGGTTGTCTGTTCTCATGGGAAAACATCACTGGAGGCTGGACTGACACGGGTTCACAGACAGAAGAGCTGATAAAACTGTTACCTAAACGAAGATGTGGGAATACAAGTTTTGCTGTAGCGCTGTCAGTCTTTCACAATCCTGCCATGTGTCAAAAGCCGCGTTAATGCATCCCCATGAGAAAGGACAAGCTGTTCCCAAGGCAGTGCTTCCCCTGAGACGGGGTTTGGGAGGGTACCCCTGTTCTCCACATTCTGCGGCAGGGAGCAGAGGCCAAAGGGCTAGGCCCCAGGGTCTCTGCAGGACTTGAGCCCCCACCCAGCATGTCACCGAGGACCGCTGCCATGGGCCCACCCATCCCCATCCAAGTCCCTCTCTGGCTCTGCAGTCGGGTGACAAGGGTGCAGGCTCTGAGGGCCAGGCCTCAGCTCTGCCAGGGGGCTCCTGGTCAAGCTCCAGCTGCTTCCTCTGTGGCGTGGAAGGCAGCTAGCCAGCGCTCCTTGCAGAGCACCCCGGGCACCATCAGTATCCACAGAACACCCTATCCTGTGCTAGGCCCACAACCTGCTCCTGCCCACGTGCCAGCACTGAGGCCAGCCACACACAGCACAGGCGACAGGACACCGGGGCAGAGCGACACGAGCCATGATATGAGGGACGATGTAGCCAAAGCAGCAGGACTTTTACCAAGAAATTATTTTAATGCCATTACAGGACATGAAGATCTAAATAAAAAGGAAGATACACTATGTTGATGAATTAGAAGTCTTAACATAGTACAGAATCCAGTTTTCTCCAAGGTACCACACATTCTAGGCAATCTCAATATTTCAGCTACATTTCTTTGATGGAAACTTGACCAAGTCCTTTTAAATTATAGTTGACCCTCGAACAACATAGGTTTGAACTGCATGGGTCCACTCATGCAGATATTTTTCAATAACTGATTGGAAAATTTTTTGGAGATTTGCAGCAATTTGAAAAAGCATTTTCTCTATGTTACTTTATTGTAAGAATATATATGCAAAATATGTGTTAAATTAGTTGTATGAAAAAAATTAAATCATTTGTATGTTACAGATTAGGCTTCTGGTCAACAGTTGGCTATTAAGATTTTGGGGAGTCAAAGTTATATTTGGATTTTGATTGTGCAGGCAGTTAGTGCCTTTAGCCCCCATGCTGGTCCAGGGTCAACTTACATGGGAAACTAAAGGTCATGAATACCAAAGTCATTGCTGAAAGGGAAGAATAAAGGGGTACCTGCCCATCCGCATACCTGGTGTACTCCAAAGCCGGAACTGCTGCAGGTGAGGGGACAGACCCACTGCAGATCAGCTCACTGTAGAAACAAAGTCAGATTCCAGCGGTCCTGCTTGGGGGCCACAGGAGAATGAATGTAGCAGACAGACCATCTTACTCCTGGATGGACACTGGAAGGCATCTCTGACACGGTAAAGAAACCCCAAAACTACAAGCCATACAAATGTGGTGGCTTTCTGTTCATACCCAGATAAACCCACCAGACAGACAAAACCCGGAGGAGGGTTTACAGCCTATCCACAGAGGCAAGTCCAGAACTCCTGCAAGTCAGCCAGAGGCTACACCAGGTGCGCGGGCTTGGAGAGGAAGGAAGCATGCACACCCCACTGGTCACCAGAAAAAGGCAGAGCAGAAACTGTGAAACTAGGCCCCCGACCCCAGGTAACACCAGGAGCTGGGAATGCCCTAGGGCAGCACCCCTTTCCACGGTGGGAATGTGGCCTCCTGGGAGGAAGGGAGGCACAGCCCACAGCACCTCTGAGGGGCTCCCCAAGGGGCCTTCAGGGGTCTGCACCAGGTCACAGGGGTCAGCTGGGTCATGGTGAGGGGCGTGTGGGTTATCTGGTAGGTCTCTGGCTTATGTGGGGAGTGTCATGTTCTTTGCGGGCGGTCCGGGTTACCTCAGGGGTCTGGGTTGGTTGGGAGTGGGGAATAGGAGGCAGCCCAATATTCCTCAGTAAGTGGTGGACAAGGAAAACATGTAGGAGGCCAAGGGTGGGTGTCATGCAGGATGCATTCCTGCATTGCCCAGACCCGTAAGAAAGGTAAAAATACAAGGGGTGAAGCCCACGTTTGATACAAGACACCCCATCTCTGAGCCCCACAGGGCAGGTTGCTCACAGCAGTGACCCAGGGTCTGCAAGTGCCCAGGGCATACTTGTTGGCCGAATTTTTAAATGAAGGTGAAACTCCAACCACATTAAATGTTTTACAGAGAGTACATGTATACCCCCATTATAGTGAAAGGGGGACCAGCCGTGAAGGAATAAAGAGAAAATGTGATAAACCACAGAGGGTCTTTCAGGCATGAAATGGAGGCTAGGCTCTGCCCCTGAGACCAAAGCCAGACTGTTCTGAGGGTGGGAGTGGAGGGGACTGCGGCCAGGGGGCGGGAGGTGGAGGAGCTCCGGCCAGAAGCACGGGAACCCCCCCCCCAGCCGCCCCAGCAGCTGGCACAGGCCGGCGGAGAACGTCTGTTGAGGGGGGCAAATGGATGGGGGACAAGGGGGATGGGAAGGGAAACGGGACAGGAAGGGGCCGTGGGGTGGGTGACACGGGCCGAGCTGTGGGCAGGGGGCGCGGGCGGGGGCGCGGAGCCGAGATCCCGGCAGGTGCGCGCCGAAAACAGGGAGCGGCCCCCCCGCCCGGGTCCGCGGCGCCCCCTGCCCTCGGCGGCCGCCTGGGGTCGGCGGCGGGAACACCGCGGGAGGCGGGGCGGGGGTCGCCCGCACTCGGCCTCTTCCGCCTCCCTCCCGGGGAAGAGGAGGAAGGACCAGGATTGTTAATTCATTTAATTTAAATATTTTTGCAAAGTCATCCCCGGCGCCGCATCTGCGGCGGGGGGAGGGCGGGGCCACGCCGGAGCCTCCGCAGGTAAACAGCCCCCTCCCCGCGGCGGGAGCGGGGCCCGGCCCGGCGGCACAGCAGCCGCCGCCCCCGCGAGGGCCGCGCCAGGGCCGGGCCCGGGCCCCAGACCCGCGCCCCCGACCCCTGCCCGCGGGGGCGGCGGCGAGCGCCCCCCATCCCGCCCCGGCGCCCCCGCCCCATGCACCACCTTCTGGAGCAGTCGGCGGACATGGCGACGGCGCTGCTGGCCGGCGAGAAGCTGCGCGAGCTGATCCTGCCCGGCGCGCAGGACGACAAGGCGGGCGCGCTGGCCGCGCTGCTCCTGCAGCTCAAGCTCGAGCTGCCGTTCGACCGCGTGGTCACCATCGGCACCGTGCTCGTCCCCATCCTGCTGGTCACCCTGGTCTTCACCAAGAACTTCGCAGGTGAGAGCGGGCGGGGGGCGGGCGGCGCGTCCTCTCTCCGGCCACCTCGCCGCCGGCCACCACACTGGGGTCTCCCGGCAGGCCCTCCACACGCGCCGCAGCCATATGGGCGTCCGGGTCGCCGCCTCCGAGACCCCTTTCCTTTCATTGCTGTGTTCACCTTACATTCGCTTTCCGTGGGCAGCGGGGCGGACCTGGAGCCGATGGTCCCGCGTCCATGAGGCAGGGGGCTGGCATGCGAGGGGGGTCGGGATCAGGGGGGGTCAGGGCCTGAGGGAAGGACGAGTGGCCCGGTAGGGACCAGCAAAGGACGTTACAGGTGGTGAGAACAACCGATGACAAGGCAGAGGGCGCATCTGGACAGGTCTGGGGAGCGGGACTCAGGTCGGGGGGTCTTTGAGAAGCTGCAGGTGCTGGTCAATGGACGGGTGACGCCGTGCCCCAGGCACCAGAGGCCTGGGGAGGTCTGCGGGAGAGGCGGCATCAGGCGGAGGTGGGTGGTGGGCCCTCCTGGCCTGCGGGGCTCCTGCCGACAGAAAGCAGACTGAACTGGCTGAGGCACAGGCACCGCGGAGTGGGCACTTAGGCGCTGAGGCCTGAAGTCACCGGACTTGGGCCTGGTTATACCCTCTGCACGAGGGGGCACTTGGACACCCCTAACTAGAAGTGACCCCAAGTGGAGCTGGAAGATGGGCACGAGGCAGTGGGCCAGCCTGTGGGGAGCTGGGGGCATGGAGGAGGAGAAGCGGGCTCCTGGTGCACAGCACCCCAAAGGCCTGTGGGCAGGTGGAGGTGGCCACTGGAGGCAGGAAATGGCGCCCTCAGCTGGGGTTTGACTGGTAACAAGGGGTGTCAGGGCCCAAGTGTCCAATGAGGCCCCTTCATAGCCCATGGGCCATGTCTGAGGGCCAGAGGTGCCCATCGGGGGCAGAGAGCTGGGAGCTCCCGTGCACCTCTTGAGGGCAGAGGGACATGTGTCTCTGTCCCCTGAGCAACCCTGGCCAACATGTCTGATCCTGTGCTGGGTCTTTCACAAAGGTCTTGTCTTATAGGGGTCCCTGTGACCTAGGGATGCCAGACCTGAGGGTAGACATTGTCCAGGCCACTGACCCCACCTCTTGGAGGGGGCCCTCCGCCAGTTTCTGTCTTTGGACACCAGTGGCCAGATGATGTGTCAGGACACGTGCGCAGGGCCTGGGAGGCACAACACTCAGGCGGGGGCATGACCCACGTGTGTGTGGTAGTGGGCCCTGCTCGTCCCTCGGCACGTTTCCTGGGCCAGCGGGAGCAAAGCGGCACAGGTTCGGTCCCTCAAAATGACAGAACTTTATTTCACAGTCTGGAGGCCTGAAGTCTCAGGTCAGAGGGTGGGCAGGGCTGCCACCGCAGAGGCCTGGGAGGGCCCCTCTTCGCCTGTCCTGCCGTGGCGGTCCCTGCGCTCCTCGGCCTTCCTTAGCATCACTGTGGCACATTGCCCAGTCTGCCTCCATTCCCACATGGGTGTCGTCTCCCTGGGGGAATCTGTCCAGTCCTCTCACCGGGGCTCCAGTTACTGAACCTCTTCTTACCTTGTTCATACCTGCAAAGACCCTTGTTCCAAATAAGGTACATTCACAGGTACCTGGGATTGGGGCTTGAACATCTTTTGGGGGACACAATTCTACCCCCTAGAGATGCACACAGGAGGGCAGGCAAGCTCATGACTAAGGTGACCCCCGGGGACAGGGGCTCCCACTCGGATATGCCACTCTGAGTGCAGCTCATCCCACCAGGCCTGGGATGCCAGGGTCTCCCAAGTACACCCCCATCCCTGGCCCTGGCAGTGCCACCTGCCTCCCTGTGTGGACCCACCCTTTCATGTCTGCATTTGCTCATGGACCTGCATGCACCCACAGGGCCCACTGCTGGTGTGCGGAGGGGGCCTGGTGTCCCCCAGCGCGGGTGAGGCAGGTCTTCTGAGAAGTGGCAGATGGGTGCTGGTACCTACTGCCTGCTGTCCTGGGACTGGAAACCCACCGTGTGGGACATCTTACCCTCAATCATGGGACAAATAGCGCTGGCACCGGTTCTGAGTCTGCCGGTTCACCCCTCCCTGAGATGGGATGCCGCATCTGTGGCCCCCACGGTGTGGGGGAGCCCTGGCTGCTTCTCTTGCTCCCCTGGGTCAGGGTCTGAGGCAGGACAGTGGCCACGCCACTTGGTGCTCCTGTCTCAGTTGAGCTGTGTCCTGGAACCTCGCTCAGAACTTGGAAGCATCCTGGGGTCCTCTCCCCAGACCCAAGGACAGCAGGCACACAGGGAAAAGGGCACTTGTAGGTGAGAACCAGATGTCCACAGAGTGGACTTGGAGGTGCAGCCATGTAGGCAGGAGGGTACTGCTTAGGTAGGGCAGAGGTGCAAGAGGGAGACAAGGTCAGGAGCTCTGACCTTGTGGTCAGAGGCCCCTCCATCCAGTTCCCTGGACAGGAGCACCCCCGGGGACCTGTCCCTTTGGCACTGTGTTTGCGCTCATCTGCAAGGTCTGATTTCTGAGGCCCACCCCGAGCCCCTCAAACCACCCCACAGTGGGGGTTGTCAGACTGCCGGTTGTGAGGAGCCAGGTGACCTCAAAGTGCAGGAGTACTTGTGGGGTCTCTGCCCTGAGGTGTAGCTGGCCACCCTCCCCAGCCCCTCACACAGCACCAGCAGCGGCCATCTGTCCTTTAGGCATAGACACGATTCTGTCTATAGGGCTCCATACAAAGCAGGCACCCCGCAGTGTGAGGCACGGGGGCTCCAACAGACTGACAGGCGTGTTAGTCCCTACCTGTCCTGATGTCAACTCCCTTGGGGCCATTATTTGGGGGGTGAGAGGACAGTCCAGGCTGGGGCGGGATTGGCATGTGCCACACAGTGGCTGTGGTTGGAGTGAGGGCCTCCTCTCTGTGGGGCCCAGGGCTCTCCCAGCCTGCAGATGGGTCCACAGACACCCAGTCTGGGTCCTTTGGGGGCTGTGAATATCAGGAGCCGGCTCTTCACAAGGGTGGGCTCCAGGCCTGCCAAGTTCTACCCTACGGGGAAGTGTCCCACATGACCTCAAGCCAGGTGGACCCCAGCGTGGGGTTCCTGTGCTCATCTGTGCCCATCACTGCGGCCCCTCCTGGACACTCCATTTGGATCCCGGTCACTGCCTCTGCCCCAGGGTTCTCAGGCCTGCCCTCCCCTGAGGGGCCTGGCGGAGCCGCCCCTCCCACTCCCAGGCAGGCAGGGCCATGCTGCCTGCTTTAGCTGCGCTGCCCTGACCACCTCTGGCCAGGCAGAACCCGAGCAGGCCACCTGCCCTCCTAAAGACAGAGCCCTGGGCACGGCCAGGCAGGGGCCAGCAGTGCCCTGGAAGAGGGACCCCAGTGGAGTGCTGGGGCCTGTCCCGCTCCTCTCTGGGACTGTTACCCGGTGTGCACATGGACAACTCGGGGCATTTGGAGAGGGGCCTGACCACTCCCAGTGCGGGTCAGACCCCAGGGGCCATGTGGGCAGGGCTGTAACCCCCACCCAGAGCCACAGCTGACTGTTGTCGGGGGGTGCCCTGGGTGCGCCCCACACACCACCACGGTCGGGACATCGTGGAGGGTACGCTGCCAGAGGAAGGGAGCTTTCCATTTAGGGCACAGCGGCCCCGTCGGGGTAGTTGTGGGGGCTGGGGCCCGAGTGGCGCCCCGCCCCCAGCCCCGGGTCCTCTCTGCCCCCAGAGGAACCCATTTACTGCTACACTCCGCACAACTTCACCCGCGACCAGGCGCTGTATGCCCGTGGCTACTGCTGGACGGAGCTGCGGGACGCGCTGCCCGGCGTGGACGCCAGCCTGTGGCCGTCGCTGTTTGAACACAAGCTGCTGCCCTACTCGCTCCTGGCTTTCGCAGCCATCATGTATGTGCCTGCGCTGGGCTGGGAGTTCCTGGCCTCCACCCGCCTCACCTCCGAGCTCAACTTCCTGCTGCAGGAGATCGACAACTGCTACCACCGGGCGGCCGAGGGCCGCGCCCCCAAGATCGAGAAGCAGATCCAGTCCAAGGGGCCCGGCATCACGGAGCGCGAGAAGCGCGAGATCATCGAGAACGCCGAGAAGGAGAAGAGCCCGGAGCAGAACCTGTTCGAGAAGTACCTGGAGCGCCGCGGCCGCAGCAACTTCCTGGCCAAGCTGTACCTGGCGCGGCACGTGCTCATCCTGCTGCTCAGCGCGGCGCCCATCTCCTACCTGTGCACCTACTACGCCACCCAGAAGCAGAACGAGTTCACCTGCGCGCTGGGCGCGCCCCCCGACGGCCCAGCGGCCGCGGCGGCCGTGCGCGTCAGCTGCAAGCTGCCCTCCGTGCAGCTGCAGCGCATCGTGGCGGGCGTGGACATCGTGCTGCTGTGCGCCATGAACCTCATCATCCTCGTCAACCTCATCCACCTCTTCATCTTCCGCAAGAGCAACTTCATCTTCGACAAGCTGCACAAGGTGGGCATCAAGACGCGCCGGCAGTGGCGCCGCTCCCAGTTCTGCGACATCAACATCCTGGCCATGTTCTGCAACGAGAACCGCGACCACATCAAGTCGCTCAACCGGCTGGACTTCATCACCAACGAGAGCGACCTCATGTACGACAACGTGGTGCGGCAGCTGCTGGCCGCGCTGGCCCAGTCCAACCACGACGCGACGCCCACCGTGCGCGACGCGGGCGTGCAGACCGTGGATCCCAACGCCAACCCTGCCGAGCCCGAGGGCTCCGCCGAGCCGCCTGTGGTCAAGCGGCCGCGCAAGAAGATGAAGTGGATCCCCAGCAGCAGCCCGCTGCCCCAGCCCTTCAAGGAGCAGCTGGCCGTCATGCGCGTGGAGAACAGCAAGGCCGAGAAGGCCAAGCCGGTGCGTCGCAAGACCGCCACGGACACGCTGATCGCGCCGCTGCTGGACGCGGGCGCCCGCGCCGCTCTCCACTACAAGGGCGGCGGGGGCGGGGCGGGCGACACAGGCCCCGCCCCCGACAAGAAGCACTCCCGCCACTTCTCCCTGGACGTGCACCCCTACATTCTGGGTGCCAAGAAGGCTAAGCCCGAGGCAGTGCCTGCCACCCTGCCCACCTCCCGGAGCCAGGAAGGGGGCTTCCTGTCCCAGGCAGAGGAGCGAGGGCTGGGCCTGGCCGCAGCACCCACCAAAGGTAGGCCAGCGGCCAGGGGCCGGGAGGAAGGGGCCTGGAGAGCCACTGCGCAGGCCCCAGGGAGGGGGGACACTGCCCGCCCCTTCCACAGACCGGGCCCCCGGGAAGCCTGGCAAGGAGGTTGAGGACTGACTGGGTGGAAGCAGGGCAGAACGCAGGTGGGACCCCAGCGCGCCCTTAAGGATGCAGCCAACCCGAGGGCCGAAGAGGATATGGCAGTAAGGTTACCTAGGCCCTTGAGAAGGTTCCAGAATCGGGCTCCACTGTGTGCAGAGGGGTGGCCAGAGGGAGGAGGGAAACCCTTCCTGAGGCCGTTCCCTGCTGTGAGCCCTGCCTGCCTTGCTGGGGCCCGGGAGGGGGCCCGTGGGGTGTGACGCGCCCCTGTTGGGCTGTTTGCAGACGCTCCACTGCCCGAGAAGGAAGTCCTGTACCCAGCAGAGCCGGCCCGCGCCGCACTTCCCTCCGGGGGCCCATTTCACGTGTGTTCACCCCCCGCTGCCCCTGCCACAGCCCCCCTGTCTCCAGCCGGCCTGGGCAAGGCGGATCCCCTCACCATCCTGAGCCGCAACGCCACCCACCCATTGCTGCACATCAGCACGCTCTACGAGGCCCGGGAGGAGGAGGATGGGGGTCCTTGCGCACCCCCGGACATGAGCAGCCTCATCACCATCCCCCCCCCCCAGCAGATCCTCATTGCCACCTTCGACGAGCCGAGGACAGTAGTGAGTACCGTGGAGTTCTGAGGGACAGGACCGCCCGGGCCTCCGCAGCCCCTCTGCATGACCTTGGTGTGCCGCTGACCCCAGCCCACGTGGACATGGTCTCCGCTTCGCCCAGCACTGCCTGCACCCCTGGCCTCCTGTCCGCATGTCCTGGGGCTCAGCACCCCTCCCACCCTGCTCCCCAGATGGCATTGTTGGGGTGCTGGCTGGGCCAGGGGCTGGGTGTGACCACAGCAGAGCCACCCAACCCCTGCATCAGGTGTTCAGCTGCAAGGTGAAGAGTTTATTTTTTTAGTCAATTTTGCCCTGGGCCCAGGGTGCTGGACTGTGAGGCGCTGGGCTATGGCAGGACATCTCAGCCCCAAGCCTGGAAGGAAACGAGCTGGTGGCACCCGGGGGTTGGCCACAACCAAGGGGCCAAACTCAAGGTTGCCCCAGCAGGGACCAGGAGCGGGGGTGGGAGGGGCTGGGGTCTGCCCTCCAGCCGAAGGTCCACATGCACTTTAACCTTGTCCCAACTTACCCGTACTTGATTTTACTATGATTACTGTAACTAGCAAGTGTGTTTATCAGGAGACTTGGATGCATTTAAAACAAAGGATGGTGTGTATGTGTGTGTGTCTTTGAGTGTGTGTGCGTGTGCACGCAGGCGTGTGCGTGAGAAAAGATGGGTGTGGGCAGCAGTGTGTGAACAAGCGCATGGTGGCTGTGTGCGAGCCAGGGAAGGAGTCCAACGCAATAACCATGTCCCCCACCAGGCCCCCAGCCTGGCCCCAGGGCCCACGCCACTTGCAGTGGGAGCCCAGGGCCGGTGGCAGGCCTGTCCCTATTACCTCAGCCACGGTGACAACGTGACAGTATTAACAAAGTAGCACCGAGCATATCAATAAATACTATTCTGATACCACCTGAGTCCCAAGTGGTTCATCCTGCAAGGGGCCTATGCCTGGCTGAGGCATCAAAGGAGAACACAGGCAGGTGGGCTGCATCCCAGCACGTGTTTTCAATGCAATTCTGTTATCATTCGGGTTGGTGAGGCCAGCAAATCAGGGGAGACCTGCCGCTGACAAGGTGTTTTGCTTGCACGGGTCCCAAGAGGCTATTCACAGGAAGCCCCTGTGGTCCCGAGGACGGGGCAGGGGTGCGGTGAGACCCAGATAGAGCCTTCTTGCGATTTCTGAGGGACACGGTCAGGAAGCAGCTTTGGACTGGCTGGTGCGGGTGATGAGAGTGGGCAGCGGGGCCCAGGGCCTGCCTGGTTGAGGGGTGGTGACCTGGCCCAGGGTGATGAGCAGGAGGAGCAGGCAGAGCGTGAGCCCCGCGGAGGAGAGTGGGCCGGGCTCTCATTGCCTGCCTGCATTTAAAGTTGTTTGCTGTGCCCTTCCTTGGGAGGCACAGCAGGGCCTCAGAGGTCAAAACATGAGAAACGGAAAAGGCATGATTAACAAGCCCTGTCCCCAGACAGCACTCACCCTCACCCAGGCAAGGACGCTCCCTGGCCCACAGCCCCTCGGGTCGGCTCCTTTCTCACGCATCTGGGAAGGGACTGCATGTGCCCACAAGACCTGAGCAGGTCAGCAGGGTGGGACCTGCCCTGGCCCCTAGCAGTTCCTCTTGGTTCCACACCAGCAACCCGCTTCACTGCAATGACGAGCCACGGGGGCTGAAGTGACCCTGTGGGCGGGTGGCTGTGCCCACCCTGGGAACCCAAGTCATGCTGGTGTCAGGCATTAATGTTCCCTGAGTGGAGATGGGGGCCAGTTAGGCCCTCCGGCCCTTCCCAGCCACACTTGTCTCCCTAGCCCTGCACCGGACCTCGGCTCAGCTGGGCCCTGTGTGGGTTATCCCTGCCGCCCACAAGGCCTACAGCTCATCGAATGTGGGGGACAGTGACAGTGCCTGCACCCCCACCCTTGTGGCTCCACCCTGTGGGGCATGCATAGCCTGGGCAGTGTGGCCAGGAGTCTCCTGTATTTTCCTCCTGCTGGTGGACACAGCACCGCCGGCTGCAGGGCATCCACACATGCACAGGTCCAGTGGAGCCTCCTGTGCCTTGGATGGGACTGCTTTGCTAGGCTGCCACCCGCCTGTCCCTGGGCCAAGACCTGGCAGGACATTTCTGACCAAGTCCCATCCAGAAGTGGTCTGTCCTTCTGAGTAAAGGCAATGCCCCCGGTGTGTGGACTGACCGGTTGCCCTTTGGCTGGGGAAGAGAAGGGGCCGAGTCAGCTTCCCGTGGACACAGACATCTTACTGCAGGTGCCAGGGAGCCCATCCAAGCTGCATGCTTCCTCTACCCCAGTTCCAGGTCCTGCCGCACCTGCTTGAAGCGGGTCCTGCCCAGACCCTGGGTGGTCTCCAGTGGCAAGAGTGCCCAGGCTTCCCAAGTGGAGGCTCTGGGAAGGCCAGGGTTTGGGCCATACCCTACTACCTCCTGGCTGGTCGTTTCTTTCTGCAGCTCACTGGAGGCACCATGGGCCATGTTCCTTCAAGACACCTTCCCTCTAGCTGTGCCAGGGAAGGATGCAGCTGCCATCCCTCCCTTGGAAAAGAGGCTTGGGGAGACCCTTGCACCCCATCACACATAGCCAGGACTGGACATAGGCATCTTCCCTGCCCAGCATGGGCATCTCAACCAGACTCAAGGCAGGAGTGAAAGTGCCCCAGAGAGGACCAGGGCACAGACCTGGTAACTCCCCCTGCTCTCCTGTGTGAAGGTGGCTGCGGGGCGCGCAGAAATGATGCGTGCCAGCAAAGGAAGGGGACAAAGACCTGGAGGCATCCTTTACCAAGGGGAGCAGAGGCCACCCTGAGGCTGCCCGCAGGGCCCGAGAAACCACCCAGGGGGCAGCAGGAGCCCAGCACCGAGAGTGGACCAGGTTCTCTCCCACATCAGCCAGACAGCAGAAGGACCACCCCTTGACTCAGAGTGGGGGGACCTGTGCACCCACAAGTCACCATGCCAGGGCAGCTCCTCAGTCCCCCGAGGCCGCTGCCCACTCGGCCAAATGGCGACACAGGGTCCAGTGTCGTCCCCGGGGTTCGGGGGCTCCAGCTAGCCCGGGGTCCGCTGGTCCAGAGACCTCCCTTCGGGTCCCTCCAAGGCCAGCAGCAGGACCACCCAGGCCTGCGCCCCTGGGGATCCCCGCCTCCAGGCCGAAGGGGATCCCCCGGAAGGGCTGCGTCAAGCCACGGGGGCGCGCTTCACGACCCGAGCTCTCTGCTCCTCCGTGCAGCCTTACAGTTTTGTATCATTGGCCACAAAGCCACCTCGTGTGCGACGCAGAACATCACTCCCATTTTACAAACAGGGAGTTACGGTCAGAGAATTAAAGAGCGCTTCGCAAAGCCGCCCCCCACCGGACGTCCAGCTGGGGACTCGAACTCGCGGCATTACAGTGCCGCCTGCGCCCTAGGTCCGGAGGCGGAGGGGCGGGACCGGGCGGTGCTTCTCGCGCGCGGCCCCCTGGGAAGTGTGGTCCGCGGGTGCGGGCCGGGCGCGCCGCCGGGCCGGACGAGCGGCTCGCGGAACTGTGCTTCCCGGCATGCCGCGCGCCGCTCGTCCTGGCCCCTGACCGCCCGCCCACCCGCGACCTCAGCCGGGCCGGCCGGCCCGCCCCGTCCGGTGGGGCGACGAGCCGCATGGAGGCCGGCTGAGGAGCGCCGCCCCGCCTCGGTACGCCGCGCGGCGCGGACCTGGCACGAGGGCGGCGCGCTCGTGAGCCCTGGCGGGCGGCCGGGGTCGGGTCGCGGTGGGGGTCAGAGCCAGCCCGCTTTGGGCCGGGCCCAGCCGGCCGCCAGCGGGGGCCCTCGGGCCAGAGGGGTCCGCCCGGACTCGGGGGAGGGCGCGCGGGGCCGGGGCCGACGGCGGGGGTCGGGGGTCGGGGGCCAGGGGCGGGGAAGGCGGCGCAGGGCGGCCTCTCGCGCGCCGGCCCTTGTCCTTCGCGGCCGCGTCTCCGCGCACCGTGTGGCCGGAAGCGCCTTCACCGAGGTACGACTCAGATGCCGCAAAGTAGCTCGAAGGTCACGTGTGCGTCTTGGTAACAACTGTCCCAAGAAAGGGAGTCAAGTGTGCCTTGGCATCGACATTTGAGAAACAGGAACCCCACTCAGAGGTGTTGGGCTGGCTGTGGGAGTGCCCACAGCCTCGCCAGGAGAACCGCGGTTTCCGGGTTGAATCCCGCTGGCTTTGGGGTCCCCTGGAGAGGGAGGTGCACAGGCTTTCGTGCTCGCTGCGCCCTGGGCAGGCTTGGCTCTGTCCGCTTTGACCCTTGCTCGCGGTGTGACTGGGAGGGATCCTGACGCTGGGACCACCGGCCGGCCTTGCAGTGTGGCTGTAATGCTGGGGTGTAGCGGGTACGAGAGGGCCGGGCAGGGTGGGCCAAACACCTACAGAACACCCTACATCCGCTGGTCAGCGTAGGGACCCAGCATTAGGCAGCGTCCAGGTTCCAGGAGGGTCAGTGGGTGTGCTGGACAAGGAGCCTTTCAGACCTCCAGCCCAGATGGGAGCTGCATGCTTCCTCTACCCCAGTCCCAAGTCCTGCCGCACCTCCTTGAAGCGGGTCCTGCCCAGACTCTGGGTGGTCTCCAGTGGCAAGAGTGCCCAGGCTTCCCAAGTGGAGGCTCTGGGAAGGCCAGGGTTTGGGCCATACCCTGCTACCTCCCGGCTGGTCGTTTCTTTCTGCAGCTCGCTGGTCTTTCCAGTTTGGAACTTAGCTTTCTGAGGCCGGCTGCACTGGTTGGAAGCTGAGGCTTTTTCTCCGAACACTGTCCATGCTGGTCAGCCCTTGGCCAGCACTGGGAAGCCAGGCTGGGGTCTGGGAGGCATTTTCTGGCTTCCCAGTTTTTAGAGGGGGAGCAGGGAGAGGACAGGTGTCTGTCTGCTCTGCAGCCACAACAAAACACCACAGAGTGTGTGGCTGAAGCCACAGGCTGTTTACTGGAGGCTGCCGATCGAGGTGGGTATGGATTTGGTTCCTGGCTGTGGACAGTGCCTCCTCCCTGTGTCCTCACTGGTGTGGAGGGAGGTCTGGTGTCTCTGCTCCTAAGGCCCCCCATGACCTCGTCTGAACTTGATCCTTTCCCAAAGATCCCACCTCCAAATACCATCACATTGGGGGTTAGAGCTTCAACGTATAGTTTTGGGGGACATGATGCATCCCAACGTGGTAGCCAGAAGAGGGGGCAGCTGCCTGGCCTGGGCAAGCAGGAACCTTTGGCTGCCACTCACATTGAACTGTAAGATGTCCTCAAGTTATGTCCTGAAAGAGTCACCGCAGAGCATTCTCAGGTGCTGGGAACATCATGGGACACAAATGAGCCTAACCTGTCACTCTGATTTGTGTCCCAGGGCTGCATGCCCCCCGTGAACCCCTAATGCTGGTGAGCTGCTCATGCCTCTGAACTGGGTGCTTTCTCTGGTGTCTTGGATAAGACTGGTCCATTCAGGGCTGTGGGGAGTTCCCAGATCTGGAGCTTATTTTCCTGGAAGCGCATTTATGATTGTGTAGCAGTCATCTGCGTGGAGAGCTGTAATTTCCGAAGCCAGATAATGGTGTCCCTCTGCAGACCAGGAGACACCTGAGAGGACTCGCCTTTCCCTGGTTCTTGTGCCCTGAAGGTTTGGGTTCTGCCCCTGCCCTCCACTCCGAGGACAGGAAACCACGGTACAGCAGAGGGAAGCCTGCAGAGGTCTAGCAGTCATGGACTAAAGAGGCATCTGAGAGTGGCACACAGGTTGCCGCTGGGACATGCCAGAGTGCGGCTGGGCAAGACAGCTCGGGGGCTGCTGTGACGGCCTTGGCCCCGAGACCATGCAGCGCTAGGTGGCTGGTCTGAGAGCTGGCCAACCCCATGGCTGTCCTCTGCAGCAGTTACTGGCAGCCAGCCTGAGTAACAGATGGACTGTCCACAGGCAGTCTTGCTCAGGAGACCCGCCACTTGTGCCCAGCACCTGGCACAGGCCATGCTCTGTGGACAGTCCTGCTCGGCAGCGACAGCTGGTTGGAGGAAGTGAGTGGCTGGGTCTGGCAGAAGTGTCCTCCCTTGAGCCAGGTTCCCTAGGCTCCCAGCATCAGTGGCCACAGTGTGGTCAGGCCGTGGGCGGGAGCCATGTGCCGGGCTTCCTGGAGCTGTGCTGGCTGGTGGGGACCTATGTCAGCCTGGACTAAGGTGGGCCACCCTGAGGGTATCAGCCAGGGTCTGCGGAGTGCTGCGGCCTGCAGTGGTGTGATGAGCGAGGCCGAGCGTCAGGAAGCCGGAAGGACTCAGACGCTCCCGGGCAGCCAAGCAGGTATCGGGGGACAGGCCGGGCCAGCAGTCTGTGGGGGCCCTCACTCCTCTTCAGGCAACGAAGAGAGGCTCAGGTCAAGCCGGAAATATTTGGAAGTGCATAATCATGAGGAGGGAGTGGGAGAATTAATGACCCACTGAAATTACATCTTAGGAAACATCACTCGGGCCCTGGCCAAGGCTGAGGGAAACAGACTGGGAAGACTTGTGGGCGTGCCAACAGGCACTTACCTGCACCTCCAGGTCAGGTGCCTGACTCTGTGGTTGGTTGGCTCAGCCATCCAGGGCTCAAGGCTTGGCTTCAGACCTGCCCCTGCCCACGGCATTCAGGACCCAGCCAGGTGCAAAGGGCTCTCAGGGCCTGCCCGCAGGGGAGCCTGGCCCCGCCCCCTCCGTGGGCACAGGCGTCCTGGGCTGCAGAGGGTGGGTGTGTCCCGTCGGGTTCAGGGAGGGTGAGGGCAGAGGCCTACCAGTCGTGGCCACCACGCCCGCCGGAGGGAGCAGAGAGGCGTCCTGTTTGCTGGCTGTCACATGAGCCTCCCCACAGTGGCCCAGGATGTTGTCTTAAGGTTTCCTAGTCCTTTGGCGCCGGTGCTGCTGGGAAGTAGGAATTACCTACTTCCCTGTGCACAGCTGGCCCCGGGATCCTCCTCTGTGTTCTGGTTGCTGCTCTGCTTCGGCGGAGATCCTTCATATGTAAAGGGGAAGAAAGGCCTGGGATGGGGAGGCCAGCAAACTGCCTGGCTGGGGCCCCTGGGGACGAGTGCCCCGGAGGCCGGGCTGGGCTCCTTCCCCTGTGAGGCCCGCGGAATGGCCGTTACCCTGTCCCAGGGCCCAGTCGCTTCTTGGCCCTAGCCAGTTCCTCTTCCTGACCCGCCCTCTGACCCCATTTCTTCCAGAAGGCCCCACCATCCTGAGGATGGGCTGCCTCCTTGGCCAGTTCCAGGGCATGTCTGTGTGTCCCTGGACATCAGACCAGGCACTCGGTCAGACTTGGAGGGAACTGTGCCCTTTCTCTGAGTCACCTGCCCAAGTCAGCTCCTCCCTGTGGCAGTGAGGAGACAGGCTCAGAGAGGGGCAGCGGGCGGCTGGGTCTGTTCTCACTGCAGCGTGAGACCACAGGGCGCAGAGGGGAATGGGCCCTGACACGGTGTCGTGTTTGTTTTGTTATGTGTTTTTCCTTTTTATTATGAAAGTTTTAAAAAGTGCACCAGCAGAGGGACTGAAATGACCCGAGGGGCTGTATGAGAGCCCCTGCCCCAGACCCCCTCAGCAGCCTCTGAAAAGCACATCCCATTTCATCCCTGAGTTCACGCCTGGCAGGTGCAGACCTGGCACAACTGGGACACCGTGCCCGGCTGACAGCGACCGGTCACGGTCCCCCAGCGGGCTCGTCCTCGTGGGGCCGGGCCACTGCCATCTGTGCACTGGCGCCCGGCCCTTTGGCAGTGCAGCCCCTGTTCTCCTAACTCCAAGCCCGGGGGTGAGCCTGCAGGCCCCGTCAGACTCCAGTTTGAGTTTTCAGTGTATCTTGGGGAGGCGTGGGAGAAGCTGGTACCGTCAGCGCTGTTCTGGTCCAGGCCAACGTGCCGCCATGTCCTCCTCCTTCCCACAGGGCCTGATGTGGGCCTCCTCGCCAGCTTTGGAGGCCTCCACTGTCTCTGGCAGTTTCTTTCTCTGGTGAAAAAGGCCTTTCTGGGCCCCTGGGCCCGCCCCCACACCACCGTCCCCCGAGCTCCTGGCTTCCTCCTGAGACGGACAGGGTGCTGCCAGGCTTCGCTGGAGTGTCTGACTCGGCCTCAGGCTTGTGGCCCTTTTCTTGAACCAGAAAGCAAGTGCCGTCTCCTGACCACACGGGCCTGGCGCCGCTGCTCCCTCTGCTCTGCCGTGGTGCTGTGTCCCGGAGATGCCCGGCTCCCTGGCCCTCCTAGGGGTGTGGCCGTCACTTGATTCACTTCTGCTTGATTTTCTCTTTTTAGGTAGTTTTGTAAATTGTGTTTTGTTCCAAAATCAAAAAGGAAAGGTCCTGTTCCTCCTGGCTGCCTGCTTCGCTTGGTCCCCAAACTCTGCTATCTCCCCTCTGCTGGGAAAAGGGGAGGTGGGGGCCGGGGATCCTGCCCGCCAGGTTTGCTGGGCTCCCTGGCAGCCGAGCCGGCTCTTCCTGCTCTGTGCTTAGCCCCACACCACAGGGCTCAGGTGTCACCCCGGCCTGGGAACCCTGGACCTCAGTGGCCTGCTATCGACAGGTGTCGGTCTGGGTGGCAGGGCAGGGAGGACATGTCCTACCTGAAGATCATTCACTCGCCTGCACCCCTTGGTGAGCCTCATGCACAGCCCTGGGGCTCCGGTGGGCGTGCACTCCTGTCTCCTCCCTGTCTCCTCAGGCTTCGCTCAGTGCCAGGAACACCGTCCAGCCATGGAGGAGGAAGAGGAGCAGCCGTCTCGGGAGGTCAGAGGCCTGGGCCGGTGTCCCAGCTTGGGGGCTGCTCCCTGAATGGCCCAGGGCTCAGGGCCAGGCTGGCTGCTGGCCAGAGTGTGGGGTCCCCCACAGTGTGGCCTCCTGGGTCACTCCGGCTGCATCTGAACAAAGAATAACCTCCTGCTGGCTCCCTGGGTGTTCCTGAGCCAGCCAAGGGGAACGCTGGGCATGGCACACTGAGGGTGGGCCGCCCCTGAGGTGATGAGCACAGAGGGCATCTGTGGCCTGTCCACAGGGAGTTCATGGAGCAGCTGCTCAAGTTCTGGGCAGGTCTGTTGGGGACAAGCAGGTTCCCTGAGCCAGGGCAGGCCGTGGGGGAAGGTGGGCACTCCCACCCAAGCGCTCCCCTCCCCTCTGCAGGCTGACGTCGAACCCGTCCTGACATCAGGGGCTTCGGAGGTGGTGCCCAGGGTGCTTTCCGGAGAACCGCAGAGCCTGTGTACGTGCTCACTGAGGCGGCCCGGTGTGCGCAGGGTGGGCAGCACTGACCGGGGGGGGAGGCTCCCGCCATGCCCCCCAAGTTTGTGGTGAAGATGGGCTGGGGGCTCTTGAGTCCAGGTGGGCAAGCAGAGCCGCAGTAGTACCATCCTCTGATGGGAGAGCCAGGGCCTCAGCTGCCCTGGCGTCCTCGGCCCGGCATGGCCTCCCTGGTCCTCTGTCCTTCTCCACCTGGGCGCACCCCCCGTGGGGTGCAGAGCTCACCAAGACCTGGCTTCTTTTCTGGGGAGGGTCTGGTTAGATGGCAAACCCCCACCCCTCGTCCCACACTGCAGGGCGCCAGGACCCGTGGCTCCTGGAAGCCAGAGGGGCCTGTGGGCTGCGCTGCCTGCTGGGGACCATATGCCCCCTGCGCATCTGGGTTCCACGGCGCAGGAGCCCTTGTGGCCCTGAGAGCTGGGAGCCGAGGCCGCCAGTGTGGACAGCACCCCAAGCTGGGCCTTGCTGTTCCTGCAGCTGACATGGACGCTTTCAACCTGCTCCTGGAGATGAAGCTGACACGGCGGCAGGAAAGGCCCGACCTGCCGCGCACAGTGACCCAGCTGGTGGCCGAGGATGGGAGCAGGGTGTACGTGGTGGGCACCGCCCACTTCAGCGATGACAGCAAGAGAGATGTCGTGAAGGTGAGTGCCACAGGCCGCCTCGCGAGGCCTCGTCCCACGGCCCGGCTCAACTGCCTCCATGGGCCCGGCAGCCTCGCTGGTCTCTCGGTGACACACACACCTGTGTGTGACCTCCTCGTCTTGGTTGCTTGACAAACTGAGTTGTGGCCACAGCAGTGGGTGGCCCTCGGGGGTGGGCTCTGCCCCCAGGGTTGGGGTCAGTGCTGGGTCCGTTGCAGACCATCCGGGAGGTGCAGCCCGACGTGGTGGTCGTGGAGCTCTGCCAGTACCGCGTGTCCATGCTGAAGATGGACGAGGCCGCCCTGCTGCGCGAGGCCAAGGAGCTCAGCTTGGAGAAGCTGCAGCAGGCTGTGAGGCAGGTGGGCTGCGGGGCGGCCTTTCGCTGGGCCCTGTCCCTACTGAGCCCCGGGAGGCGTGGGGCCCAGATGGGGCCTAGACTGTGGTCAGTGCAGGGGTGCCCTCTCCACCCTGGGATCTGTGTGGTTCGGGACTCTTCCTGCTGGCCCATGAGGGAGGGAAGGCCATTGTGTACTGGGTTTCAGATGAGGGACAGATGGACGTGCTTTAGTCCCAAGCCAGGAGCTGTTCGGGGACCCTGAGGACCCCAGTTTGCTAAGCAGGTCACTCTGGTGTGGGGGGTTCCAGCTCATCCCACAGCCTGAAGCGATACCCCCACCGCCCAGACCCAGGCAGCGGCCTGAGTCCCACTCACCAGCAGGTGCCCTGAGGGGGTTGTGGGCAAGAGTCATCGGGGTCTGGCCTGGAGAGGTGAGAGGAGAAAGGGGTCCCCCAGCCGAGGCCAGGCACCGCTCATGGCTTGTGGCCCTGGGAGGGCTGTGCAGGGGTCTCAGGACAACAAAGGGCCAGGAGGGGCCCTGGAGTGGCCACTGGTGGCAGCCCCTGCTGGTGTCGGCTTGTGGCCACGGGGACTCCGCTCTCTGCCCGTGTGGCCAGCTGACACAGGGCCCTTCCTGCAGAACGGGGTCATGTCCGGGCTCATGCAGATGCTGCTGCTTAAGGTGTCCGCCCACATCACCGAGCAGCTGGGCATGGCCCCCGGCGGCGAGTTCAGAGAGGCCTTCAAGGAGGTGGGCCTGGGCTCGGTTGGGGAGGGGACTCCGCACCTGGGAGCTGCCCTGGGGCCTGAGGCTTCCCAGCCAACACGCAGCCTCTGCCCCAGGCCAGCAAGGTGCCTTTCTGCAAGTTCCACCTGGGCGACCGGCCCATCCCCGTGACCTTCAAGAGGGCCATTGCCGCACTGTCCTTCTGGCAGAAGGTCAAGCTGGCCTGGGGCCTGTGTTTCCTGTCCGACCCTATCAGGTAGGACTCACTGGTCTCCTGACAGGCAACCCCAGCCCAGGAAGGGGCCAGAGGCCCAGGAGTACCCACAGAGTGACAGGGCTGTGTGCAGAGCTCCCAGCCCGTTGCGGCTTGGCCTGGCCTGCTGTTCGGCACGTCGCTCTTGTTCTTGGGCTGGGCCTCCTCAAACAAGACCTTCCTGGCCCGCCCTTCCACCGTGACCCCAAACAATGGGTGCCGAGGTCCCTGCGCTGGGTCAGCAGCACCCAGCCCTGCTGGCTGCCCTGTCTGTCCCCAGCAAGGATGACGTGGAGCGGTGCAAACAGAAGGACCTGCTGGAACAGATGATGGCCGAGATGATTGGCGAGTTTCCAGACCTGCACCGCACCATCGTCTCGGAGCGCGACATCTACCTGACCTACGTGCTGAGGCAGGCCGCCCGGCGCCTCGAGCTGCCGCGCTCCTCTGACGGTGACGTCCGGCCCGAGCGGGGCTCCTGCGGGCCGTCGCTGCCGGAGGGATGCTGACCCGTTGTTCCCTTCACAGCCGAGCCCAGGAAGTGCGTCCCGTCCGTGGTGGTGGGCGTCGTGGGCATGGGCCACGTCCCCGGCATTGAGAAGAACTGGACCACCGACCTCAACATCCAGGAGATCATGACGTGAGTGCCTCCCGCACGCCCCGTGCACCCCTCACACGGCGGGGCCCGGGGAGGGGGCCGTGACCGCGCCGGAGCTGGGGGAGCTAGTGCTCCCGAGCCAGGCCCAGCTGCCTTCCTTCCCCCAGCGTCCCCCCGCCGTCCATCTCCGGCAGAGTGTCCCGGCTGGCCGCAAAGGCTGCGGCCTTGGGCCTGCTGGGCTACGGTCTGTACTGGATGGGGCGCCGCGCTGCCAGCCTGGTCCTGTCGCTGCCCGCCACCCAGTACTGCCTGCAGAGGGCGTCAATGGCCCGGCCGCACCAGTAGGAAGAACAGTGCACAGGACCAAGCGGCGCTGGGGTCTGGCCCCTGAGGAGCTCCTGGGTGCCACCCCCTCGTGGGGGTCCAGGCCCAGCCACTCCTGCCCTCCCCCACCCCGCCCAAATAAAGAATCATTTAACTGCTCTGAGCTCAGGCTTCCCAGCAGCCCTCCCCTATCCCCTGCAGGGGCCCCCCAGGGCTCACGGGGTTCTCAGGGCCAGGACAGCAGGTGGGGAGGGGCTGAGGCACCTGCTGGCCGGTGGTCCTACCCTACCTCACCATGCCTTCTTCGTGCCGGCCCAGGAGCGCCTGCCCAGGAGTGACTGATGGTGGGTGCCTGGCCATCAGGGGCCAGCTGGCACATCTGGTGGGGCTGGATTGCCCCGTGCAGCTCTGGCGTGGCTCCTGGGAGTGTTTGTGCTGAGAGGGCAGCTTGGCCAAGCTTGGTGTCCCTGGACATGCATCAGCACCAGCCCTGCCTCCAGAGAGTGTGTGGTTTTGGTTTTAAAAATGTCTGAAATTTTTTTACTCAGGTAATTTTAACTTAAAACAAACTGAAGCAAATGTCAGGAAATACTAGCCTTAAATGTGCTTGGGACAGAGACTTCCTCGAGGCCTCAGTGGTGAGCTGGGGTGCCTGTGGGGAGGATCAGCCGCAGCAGTAAGACTCCCTGGCCATGCAGGGTCCAGCCTGCTTCCTGACTGTCTGGTGGGGAGCCCAGAGGTGCCCTGGCCTCCAGGGGCAGATGGCGAGTGTCCACCAGGGCCCGCCAGTTTGCAAGTGTGCAGCAGGTGCCCACCGCCCTCCCACGTGCCCACTTCAGGTACAGACTGGGCTGAGGCCGCCAGCCCCACACAGCACCCCACGCAGTCGTCACCCGTGCGTGTCGCCCTGCGATTGCTCCCGGGCAAGTGCTGACACCGTAGCGTCTGTGCAGAGTACCGGGGCCTGGAGCAGGTGGCTTGTTTGTGTGGCCTCGGTGTCTGACTGAGTCAGCTGGAGCCCACGGCAGGGAGCTGGGCGGGGCCCGCGTTCTCCCTGTCATTCACATGCTTGTGTATGTGTTCCTTAGAAACTGAAATAAAGTCTAATTTTGGAAGCTCCTGTTTTGTGAAATGTGTAGAAATAGGACTCAAGTGCAGGGTGCCACGGTGGGGAAGGGTGGCAGAGGGCCTGGGGTGCGCAGCAGGATGCTGGTGGCACTGCCTTGGGTCCTGAGGAACTTTCTCCCCATGCCAAGCATGGACCCCAGCCTGGCACAGGCACCAGCCAAGGGGAAGTGTGTCTGGAGGAGCCGCCCTTACCCCACCCAGTCCACGTCCTCTGTCTCCTGCCCAGCTCAGCCCCCCACCCTGGCAGGAGGCAGGGGAGGAGGCGGAGGGAGCCTGGCAGCCTGAACAAAAGGTGCCCAGGACCAGCAGCTCAGATCTGCCCAGGAAGACCAGTGAGCACCGAGGGTGACGGGATCTGCCCGAGGCCCAGAGGGAGGGTGGAAGGGTGGTCTCTTCCCAACAATGTCTGCCCCCTAGGAAGTATGGCTGTCAGCCCTGTGCTGGGTCTTGCTGCTCTCCTCTGCCTCTCTGCACCCCCTGCCAGCTCCATGGTGCAGCATCGAATGCGGGTAAGGAGGCTGGCAGACTGGTGGACCTCACTAGCCCACGGTGGGCTGGGGGCTCCCAGGGCTGCTGAGCCTGCGCCTGACCAGGGCTTGCTTTCTACAGGTCCCTGTGGTGCTGCTGGAACCCCAAGGTCTGGCTGGGTGTCGTGGGGGAGGGAGGGGCCAGGTAGGCACAGACTGGGCACCCTCTGACCCACCGTCCACGGGTCCACACCCAGCAGGCCTTACTCTCCGTGAGGACCCACCTGGCTCCCTGCCCCAAACAGCCTGCCGGAGGGGCAGTGAGGACAAGGCCCCCTTCGAGTCCTGTGTCAGGAGGGGCCAGCCAAGCTTGGGGAAGCCTAGCCAGGCCCTCCAAGAGCAGCGGGTGAGGTCCTCGTTGGACCCATGGGGAAGAGGTGGTGTCCAGGGGCAGTGGGAGACACCAAAGAATTTAGGGGGGCAGCAAATGAGTGAGTCCAAGGAACGGCCCCTTGAGAGAGGAGAAGCTGGTGTCCAGGTAAGGGGATGGTGCTGCCTGTTTGTCAGGACCAAGGTTGTGAATGGCCTGTGGGATTGTCACGGGGGTCTGTGGGGACTGTTTCTGGTCACTTGGAGAGCAGTGCCCCTTCCCAGGCCCTGGGCCTCCCAGCCCATGTCTTCCACAGGGAGGGACTGCTCTCAGATCCGGACAGAGAACCCCAGCGCCCCCAGTGGTGTGTACACCATTCAGCCAGGGGGAGCCAGCACTCCCTTCCGGGTGAGCAGCCCATAGCGTGTGTCTGTTGGGGTGGGGGGTTGTCAAGGTAGTTTGTGTGTATCACTTTGGCTAAAACAAGAGGTATTACTGTTTGAGGAACTTTCTCCCCATGCCAAGCATGGACCCCAGCCTGGCAAGGGAAGCACCAGGCCAGGGCTGCCGGCAGTGTCCATCCACAGACGCACTTAGACAGCAGGTGTTTGCTGAGTGTTGTTTATAGTTGGCAAAGGCTTGGAGAAACCTAAAGGCCCACCTCCAAGGGTATGAACAAAGAAAAATGCCTAGGATACAATATTATGTAAAAAAATGAAGCCACACAGCAGGGTGTCAAATAACACATGCCCAACTGTGGGTGCAGCCCTGGGACCTGGGGAGTTGCCTTGAAAGCTTTGACACATTGACAAGCAGAAAAACAATAAGGGTTCATTTTTCAAATAAATAGTGATTAGGGGAGCATGGACAGGAGGGCGCAGGCCTGTGTGGATCTGCCCAGAGGCACCTGAGGCAGCTGATGGTTCTGCCCAGGTTCTCTGTGACATGCGCATGGACGGTGGCTGGACAGTGATTCAGAGTCGAGACGGGGGCAGAGAGAGGCCCCTGGACTTCGAGAGGTGTTGGCAGGAGTACAAGCAGGGCTTCGGCGACTTGGGAGGTATGAGGGCCGTGCTGCCCGTAGGGCTCTGGGGTGTAGCCAGGCACCCCAGGGCCTTGTCTTGGGGGCTCAGCTTTGACCCCCCACCAAGGACACGGCAGGGATGCCAGGGGTGGCAGGGGCTCGCAGCAGGCGGCTGGCCTGAGCCTGGGCGCCCCGCTCTGCAGGTGATCACTGGCTGGGGTTGGAGCACATCTCCAGCCTCACCTCCCAGCCCGGACTGCACACGGAGCTCACCGTAGACCTGCAGGACGTGGGCAACAACACGCTGCAGGCGCACTACGACAACTTCCACGTGGACAAGGAGGACCGGTTTTACCGGCTGACCCTAGGTCTGTACTCGGGGAATGCAGGTGAGTGCCTGGGAGGGTTGGTGGGCTCTGGGGGCCATTTCTCTACCCCCAAGCGCCCTGCTTTGCTGACGTGCTGTCCAGAGGAGGGAAGGTCCAGACCCCAGAAACCCCAACTTCCCGGCCCACATCTGCCAGCCTCTGCTCTCGGGCTGCTCTCCCCAAGCACCGGCCCTTGGGGTCCAGATGGAGCACAGCACAGCTGCGCGAAGTGGGTGCGGGCCGCGGGGCTGCAGAGCCCACCGCCCACGCCGCTACGCCGCGCAGGGGACGCGTTCCGAGGCAGAAGCCGCACGGACGACCAGGAGGGCTGCGGCTTCAGCACGCTGGACCGCGACCACGACCGCTGCGCGCCCTGCACCGACGGCGCGCGCACTTTCGCCAGCTGCAGCCGCGATCGCTCCGGCTCCGGCTGGTGGTACAGCGACTGCGGCCAGGCGGACCTCAATGGGCGGTGGCCGGAGCCCATGGGGACCATCGAGGGCGTGCGCTGGGCCGGCGGCGGCAGCGAGTCGGCCCTGCGCGCCAGCGTGATGCGCGTGCGCACCACCGCGCCCCGCAAGGCCTAGGCCTGTGGTGCAGGGCCAGTCAGGCCTCATTAAACGTTCCAGGCAGGCTGTCACCTGCGTCCTCCTTTCGGGTTGGGACGTCCTCCTTGCCGGACCGCTGGGACTCTGCGCTGCCCGCAGCACCTGCTCGTCTAGGATGGGACTGGCGAAGTCCAGGAGGCCGTGCTGCCCAACGGGGAGGCCAGAGGCAAAGGGTGGGAGGAACCCTTGGCACCAATCAGGTGTCCCCTCTGGGTGCGGGCTCAGCGAGGGCAGCCAGCAGGGCACAGAGCCTGGCATTCACGGACCCTCAATAGCTCAGTCCCCCAGATTCCACAGTGTGCGTAAGACAGGGGTCTGAGGGGGAAAGGAGAGCCCGGGACCTGCAGAAGAGGGGAGGGGGTGACAGGCTCAGGCTGGGTCTTCTTGGCAGTTCAGAAGGAGGCTGGGAACAGGGGTCTCTGCCAGCAGACCAGGCCCAGGTGGAGGGGAAGCAGTCAGGCTTCAGGAGGGGGCTCTGGGGCCATCCCCCTCATCTGTGTGCACCCCACACACACACACGTGAAGAAGGTGGTGTGATTGTCACCTCATGGCTGAGGACCTGAGCTGAAGAGGAGCTCGGAAGTCCTGGGAGGTCATGGCCAGCAGGGGCAGAGTTGGTCACACCAGGTCTGGGAAGTCCACACTGTGGCCCCAGGAGAGAGTAGCCAGGGTGGCTCTTTCAAGTTAAATTAAGCAGCCATGATGGAGCTTTTGTGTGTCCGGAATCTTTGGCCCAGCTCTGGGGCTCAGGTTTTACTTTGGGGCCAGGTCAGGGAGGGGATGGGGAAGCCCCTCCAAGGACCACAGGCTCCACAAAAGCATCTGAGGGCCCAGCTCAGGGGACCCCACAGGCTCACCTGAACCAACCCCCTCGCCTGGGGGTGGTCCCTCCGAGAGCCAGGCTTTCCTGCCTCACCCTGCACCCACCCTAGCCTCCTAGGTATCTGTGGGGTGTTTTTCTGGGGCAGGTGCTGTTCTAGGGAACTGGTGCCCGGATTGTCAAGGCTCCTGCCCTCCAAGAGCAGGGGTGAGGAGAGAGGCACTCAAAAAGGAAATTAAGGGAATAAGCTCATATCAGAAGTACTGTGCAGGGAATCTCAGGCTGACCGGAGGCCCCGGATGGGTGTGCAGCTGGTAGGTGGGGTGGACGGGGTGGGCATGGAATCCGGCAAACACGAGGAATCGTGCTTCGGGCGGGGGAGCAGCAGGAGCAAAGGCCCCACACCAGGGAGGCGCCCAGTGAAGCCTTGCCTGCCCTTGGTTTTGCCCCAGCCACTTCCCGGCCCCCACTGACCGGGCCAGATCTAGACAAAGGTCCCCTTTTCCTCTGTTGGTCCCCATGCTCCTTGGGAGCTTCCCAGGTACAGTCCGAAGCTGGCCCAGCACGCAGAGGGCAGCTGGGACTGAAGGAGGCGGCGGCCACTCCAGGTGGGGATGTGGCAGGTTTAATAAGCGAGGGGCTTATACACGAGGCTTCCTTGGGCACCCGCCCCGCCCGCTCAATCTTGCAAGTTCATACAGAGGCCTTAATGGGGTTCAGTCCCGAGTGTGTCCAGGTGTCTCAGCACCAGTCACCATCTCGAGCTGTGACCCTGGGGCGCCTCTGTGGAAGGCAGGCAGAAGCCCCGTTCTGAGGACGGGCAGGGCGTGGAGCCTCCGAGTGCCCGGCCCGGCTCACGGGTTAACGGACGGTCACCTCTTCTCGAGGACAACCCCTCCCAACACTCCTGTCCTGGCACGAATCCTGGGCCAGAGCCTCAGCACAGAATAGAGCTGGGCCTGACCTTTGCCTTCACCCGAGTTAGGGACATCCCTGATGGCCCACAGAGGACGTGCCTCAGCACGGTCACCCCACTCGTGGCACTTATCTGGACTGGCAGGCATCTCCCGGTCCGACTGCCAACCCCGCGCTAGCCAGTCCGCCACCGCGAGCAGAGATGACGGACGGACGACACAACCAATCAGAGCCAGGCTGTCAGGGTCGCAGGCGCAGTGATGGAACACGCCCCCGGCGGCAGGACTTCCGGTCTGGGCAGAGGGGCTTCCGCCGCAGCGGCGCAGCGGATGGCCGAGCTCAGGGCCGCGCTCTGGGCTTCGCTCGCGGCTGCCCGCGCCCTGTTGCCGCGACTCGGCCCGCCGCCCTCACGCTGCTCCTCTTCGGCCACTGCCCGCGGCGCCGCCATGGAACCGGCGCCCCGCTGGCTGGCGGGGCTGCGCTTCGACAACCGCGCTCTGCGCGCGCTGCCCGTAGAGACGCCGCCGGCCAGCCCCGAGGGCGCCCCCTCCGCGCCGCGGCTGGTGCCCGGGGCCTGCTTCAGCCGCGTGCGGCCCGCGCCGCTGCGCCAGCCGCGCCTCGTGGCGCTGTCGGAGCCCGCGCTGGCGCTGCTGGGCCTGGACGTGCCGCCCAACGACGCCGCCGCCCGCGAGGCGTGCGAGGCTGAGGCCGCGCTCTTCTTCAGCGGCAACGCGCTGCTGCCGGGCGCCGAGCCCGCCGCGCACTGCTACTGCGGCCACCAGTTCGGCCAGTTCGCCGGGCAGCTGGGCGACGGCGCCGCCATGTACCTGGGCGAGGTGTGCACGGCGGCCGGCGAGCGCTGGGAGCTGCAGCTCAAGGGCGCCGGCCCCACGCCCTTCTCCAGGTGGGCCCCTCTCCGGGTGGACCCCTCAACAGGTGGGCGGGGCCGGGGCCCTGGAGGGGCTGCCCTGCGCCCTTCTCCAGAGGTGTACGTTGGGGATGGTGACATGCACATGTCCACAGATGTCCTCCCCACTTGGGGGTGAGGGGTGAGTTGGAGAAGTCTGATCTGGGGAGCCGGAACATGGCGGGGAGCGGCATCCTGGCAAAGGGAACGGCTCCCGAGGAGGTCCTGAGGCCGAGGGGGTGGGAACAAGGTCTGTGGCCGCTGGTCTCCTCCCCCGCCGATCTCCTGCCACCGAGTGTCCCTGATCCCACAGACCTGGCAGCTGCCGACACTCTTCCCGTAAACATCCCAAGAACCTTGGAGTCAGTCCCACTTGTAGCTCTCATGTCTGCTGCGTTTCCAGCCGCCAGTGCTGGGAGTGAGGGGGGACGCTTGTCAGACAACCTCACAGGCAACACAGACTTCCCGAGGGCACCCAGCACACTTGGCACTTGTGGGCCAGCCTGTTGGGGCCCCGCAGTCAGGGGGCAGGGGCAGGTAACTACAGGAGACCCAGAGGCACAGCACCTGGTCCAGATGCCAACAGCCTGACCCCCAGGGTGCCCTGCCTCTCAGTGCAGTGCTGACAGTCTGTTCTGCTCGTTTCCACTGAGCAGTTCATATGTTCACTCCATGTTTGTTAAATGCAGGTTACACCTAAGTTGGTATTTTATGTTCAAAGAAATCCTGCAGGTGGGTCCAGCCACTCCCCTTTCGTCCCCCAAGGACGAGCATGTCCCTCGTGCCCCACTGCCAGCAGCTCCATCTTAGACTTTCAAAATAGCTGGTTTGTTCTCTTCCTCCAGTCTCCAAACCTTTCTGTCTCTGAAGTTTCCTGAGTTCAGCTTGGCACCCCACCACCTCCCCCAAGCAACCTGCTTGGGCTGTCTGCACCAGAGGCTGATGCAGGAGTTTCTGCCCTTTGGAAGGAGGTGTAAATACCTCTCATCCTGGGGCCTGCTCATTCTGTGAGCATCTTTAGGCTATCTCTGTTCACCCTGCTTATTTATTTTTGCCAGTTGTAAAGACAAACCTTTTCGTGAGAGTAATCTGCTGGGGGGTTGCTTTTTATATTGGAAGACTTGAGTTTTAAATCAGTTTCCAAATCTGAGGTCTGCTAGAACACTTTTTTCCTTTGAAGGGAAGGAGTTACTGACTGTTACTCAGGTTCACACGCCCTCCATGTGTCCTGGGGTCTCTAAGCCCTAAGTGGCTGTGAGGAGCTTAAGGCCAGCTGCTGCTGGAGTTGCAGGTGTGTTTTGGGGCTGGGCAGGAGCTTCTTGCCTCTGCCTTCTTCTATGAGGGTTAGGATTTTAGGACAGGCCTCTCCTGGCAGGTACAGAAGAGCTAGTCCTCAGCTGGCTCCATCCCAGCAGCTTGGCTGGAACAGACTTGGGTGTGTAGGGGAAGGGACTGTGGTCACACGTCCTGTCGGCTCTGTGGGGCAGGGCTGCCCTGAGGCCTTGTATGCTTGCTGTGTAATGTTCTTCAAGTCTGGCTCCTGCTTTGGGAACCTTGCTCTAGGCAAGAAAACAAGCTGCTTGTTTTCAGGATCATTTCTTGCCAGACTCAAGATAGCTTGGTAGTTGTTCCTGCTGAACAATGTGAAATCTAGCCGGGCGGAGAGGGAACTCCCAAGGCCAGGGAGAGGTGGAATGACATTTGAGGATGGATTGCTGTGACATGTTTACCCCAGAGACTAGGGGAGTGGAGTGAAGCTGTGGGCTGAGAGTCACACTGGCCAGAGACCTGGGGTGACCACCAGGCCTCATTTACAGAGGTGTTGTGCATATAAGGGACAAGCTGCCCTGGGGCCTGCAGAGCTCTGGGTGCTGGGGTGGGCCTGGCTGCTCCTGACCATTCGCCTCCTGGGCCCCTCCCTGCAGGCCTGGGCCCGAGCACCCCTCTGCTCACACTGGGCCCAGGTCTGACCCCTTCCTGGCAGAGGACATGGGCAGCCCGTGCCGTCAACCTGCCATGGTGTCCCGCCAAGTGAGGCAGCCGTGGAGCTCATTATCTTCCTACACACCATGCTTTGCCTAGAGGCCCTTCTCTCTGGGAGAGTGCTGGGACACTGCCGTTCTGGACCAGGCCAGAACCCCAGGCTTGACTCCCAGATGAGAAGGTCCGAGCTCCAGTTATCAGTGTGTTTTTGCTGGCTGGGACTCTTGGAGGTCACAGTGTGCAGCCCTGCATGCTGTGAGGAGGGCTCATGCAGGCCGGCTGTTCCTGCGCACTGCTGCCGCATTCCTCTTCCAATTTAAAGCAATTACAGAGTCTCTGGTCCAGCACAGAAGCAGCTGGGGGTCACCACTCCATTCTCACAACAATAAAGAGCTGAACAAACTGAGAAACAGCAACCTTCCATAGATCTGTAGAAGAAAAGAGGCCACAGTCAAAATGCCCCCAAAGTCAGAGCGGCTGGCAGACAGAGTCACGGCAGCAGAGCAGAAATCCTCACGGGATCCTGGCCCTGTAATTGATGAATTACTGGAGGCTCAATGTAAACAACTCAGAAGCTCCAGGGAGACCTAGTCATAAGGGGCCCCCTATAGTGAATTTTACCTCCTGGAGTTCTACTAGCTTCTCACAGGGAATATTGGAGAAAAATCCCCTTATGCTCTGGCAGGGGGGATAGGAAAAGGAACCATTTGGAATACACTGTGCTGCTGTTAGAGGCCTGCCTCAGAGAAAGCTTCAACCAGCACCCCTGCTGCTGGGGTTTTATTGGAGCCTACTGGGGTGGGGGTGCGAGGGGAATACCCAGCTGCAACCCACTCTAGCCTGGTTGTCCTGCCTAAAGGAAAATATAGGGAGCTCATGGCACAGAGGCATAAGTCCACTACAAGACTGAGACCTAATTATAGGACTTAGAGCACTCCCCCACCCCGTACCTATGCCTTATCACCATATTGCTAAGGATCTATTTACAACTGCTCCTTTTACCTAGTATGTCATGCCTGGCTATGAAGAAAAAATTATAAGACATACTAAAAGGCAAGAAACACTGTTGGAAGAGACAGCAAGCATCAGAGCCAGACTTAGACAGGGTGGAGATACTGCAATTCTCAGACTGGGAATTTGAAACTATGATTAATATGCTAAAGGCTCTATTTATGGATAAGGTAGGCAACATGGAAGACTAGATGGGCATGGTAAGCAGAGAGATGCAAGTTCTGAGAAAACCAAAAAGAAATGCTAGAGATTTCTAACAACACAGAAATGAAGAATACCATAATGGGCTCATTAGTAGACTGGACGTAGATGAGGAAAGAATCTGAGCCTGAGGGTATCTCAGTAGAAACCCCCAAAGAGAAAAAAGACAAAAAACAAAAACTATCAATTGTGGAAAAACTGCAAAAGAAGTAACATTTGTAATGGGAATACCAAAAGGAAAGAGAGGAACAAGCATTTGAAACAATAACAGGATTTCCCCAAATCATGTCAGACACCAAAGAGATCTAAGAGGTCTGAAGAACACCACGCAGGATGAGTCCTCCCCACAACCCAAGGGAGAGAGACCCAGCTACACCCAGGCACCGGTCCTGGGACATCAGAGGAGTGCTGTGGGCAGCTCTGTGCTCTCAAATTTGATAGCCTACATGAAATGGTCCGGTTTTGTGAAAGATGCAATTTATTTAAACTCACACAAGAAGAAATAGACTATCTGAATAGGTCTGTATCTATTAAGAAATTGGATAAACAATAACCTTCCAAAACAGAAAGCACCAGACCGAAATAGATTCACTGGTGAATTCTACCAAACATTTAAGGAAGAAATTTGCCAATTTTCTGCAGGCTCTTTCAGCATTAGAAGCAAAGGGAGTACTTTCTAACTCATTTATGAGGAGGATCATGGGAAGATGGCAGCGTGAGTAGTTCAGAGGAAATCTCCTCCCCAAAACATATATATTTATGAAAATACAATAAATACAACTATTCCTAAAAGAGACACTAGTGGATGCAGTACAACAGCCAGGATACATCTACATCTGCGAGAACTCAGCATCACACGAAGGGGGTAAGTTACAAGCTGCGGCCAGGCGGGACCCGCACACTCCCCCACCCCAAAACCCGGCGGGAAGAAAGGAGTCGGAACGGGGAGGGAGTGAAAGCCCAGGACTGCTAAACAACCAGCTCTAGAAATCCGCACCTGGAACGCACACACAAGGTGCACGGGGTGCTGGATATTAGATAAACGGAAAAGCAAAACCAGTGGGCAGGTCCCCGCAACCGGCGCCCCTGAGACAAAAGAAAAGCGAGTGCTTTCTGCAAGTCTTAAAGAGACAGGGACCCCATAGCTGGACGAAGTCATCCCGGCACACTTAGCTAGCAGCTGGGAATCCCGGGGAACCTTAGGCACCCTAAACCCCAGGGAGCCAGTGCAGCTCTGAAGCCCTTCACGGCACTAAGCAGCCTGCCAGTTGTTCCTCCAACTGGCGTGGACCCTGACACACCGGCCCAGTAGCGGGAGAGTGGCAGCATGTACCAGGGGCGGTGGTGCCGGAAGGGACCAGGAGCAGATCGCGTGCACCAACGGCGCCAGAGGGGACCAGAAGAGGCTTGTGCGAGCCCGCGGCAGCGGCGACTGAACAGCCCGGATGCGGCTCACGCACACCGGCAGCAGTAGAGCCAGAAGAGCCCTGCGCGCACCTGCAGCAGAGCCAGAGGGAGCATGCACGCTCCCAGCAGCCAACCGGAATCCCAGCCCAATGCACAGCTGCCCGGGCCAGACCCAAAGGCTACTGCTGGTACACAGCTGCCCGGCAGGGGCGCCGCTATCACAGAGGAGCACACCTGGCATGCCTGCCACTCCCTGCAGGGCTCCATGCTGCTCTGACAGACCCCGCCCACAGCAGCTTTGGGGACTAACCCGGTGGCTGCTCCAGGAGTGTGAGTAACCAACACAGGTAGCGGAGAAGGGCAAGGCATCCAGCAAGCAGGAAAGGGCTTTCTTCTCCCAGTTGACAAACCTGCAACATGCCTACAGCCACCGCTATCACCATGAAAAGGCAAAAAAATTTAGTCCAGTCCAAGATAGTTACACCTGAGAAAGGATCTGCAGAGGCAGACCTAACCAGTCTCCCTGAAAAAGAATTCAAAATAAAAATCATAAACATGCTGACAGAGCTGCAGAGAAATATGCAAGAGCTAAGGGATGAAGTCCGGAGGGAGATTACAGACGTCTGGAGGGAGATTACAGAAGTGAAACAAACTCTGGAAGGATTTATAAGCAGAATGGATAGGATGCAAGAGGCCATTGATGGAATAGAAACCAGAGAACAGGAACGCATAGAAGCTGACGCAGAGAGAGATAAAAGGATCTCCAGGAATGAAACAATATTAAGAGAACTGTGTGACCAATCCAAAAGGAACAATATCCGTATTATAAGGGTACCAGAGGAAGAAGAGAGAGGAAAAGGGATGGAAAGTATCTTGGAAGAAATAATTGCTGAAAACTTCCCCAAACTGGGGGAGGAAATAGTTGCTCAGACTACGGAGGCACACAGAACTCCCAACAGAAGGGACCCAAGGAGGACAACACCAAGACACGGAATAATTAAAATGGCAAAGATCAAGGACAGGGACAGAGTATTAAAGGCAGCCAGAGAGAGAAAAAAGGTCACCTACAAAGGAAAACCCATCAGGCTATCATCAGACTTCTCAACAGAAACCTTACAGGCCAGAAGAGAATGGCACGATATATTTAATGCAATGAAACAGAAGGGCCTTGAACCAAGGATACTGTATCCAGCACGACTATCATTTAAATATGACGGTGGGATTAAACAATTCCCAGACTAGCAAAAGTTGAGGGAACTTGCATCCCACAAACCACCTCTACAGGACATCTTACAGGGACTGCTCTAGATGGGAGCACTCCTAGAAAGAGCACAGCACAAAACACCCAACATATGAAGAATGGAGGAGGAGGAATAAGAAAAGCACTCGCTTTTCTTTTGTCTCAGGGGCACCGGTTGCGGGGACCTGCCCACAGGTTTTGCTTTTCCGTTTCTCTAATATCCAGCACCCCGTGCACCTTGTGTGTGCGCTCCAGGTGCGGATTTCTAGAGCTGGTTGAATCCAACATATGAAGAATGGCGGAGAGAAGAAAAGAATCTCCAGACAGTGTATATAACAGCTCAATAAGCGAGCTAAGTTAGACAGTAAGGTAGTAAACAAGCTAACCTTGAACCTTTGGTAACCACAAATCTGAAGCCTGCAATAGCAATAACTACATATCTTTCAATAATCACCCTAAATGTAAATGGACGGAATGCACCAATCAAAAGACACAGAGTAATAGAATGGATAAAAAAGCAAGACCCATCTATATGCTGCTCACAAGAGACTCACCTCAAACCCAAAGACATGCACAGATTAAAAGTCAAGGGATGGAAAAAGATATTTCATGCAAACAACAGAGGGAAAAAAGCAGGTGTTGCAATAGTAGTATCAGACAAAATAGACTTCAAAATAAAGAAAGTAACAAAAGATAAAGAAGGACATTACATAATGATAAAGGGCTCAGTCCAACAAGAGGATATAACCATTATAAACATATATGCACCCAACACAGGAACACCAATATATGTGAAACAAATACTAACAGAATTAAAGGAGGAAATAGAATGCAATGCATTCATTTTGGGAGACTTTAACACACCACTCACTCCAAAGGACAGATCCACCAGACAGAAAATAAATAAGGACACAGAGGCACTGAACAACACACTAGAACAGATGGACCTAATAGACATCTACAGAACTCTACATCCAAAAGCAACAGGATACACATTCTTCTCAAATGCACATGGAACATTCTCCAGAATAGACCACATACTAGGCCACAAAAAGAACCTCAGTAAATTCCAAAAGATTGAAATCCTACCAACCAACTTTTCAGACCACAAAGGTATAAAACTAGAAATAAATTGTACAAAGAAAGCAAAAAGGCTCACAAACACATGGAGGCTTAACAACATGCTCCTAAATAATCAATGGATCAATGACCAAATGAAAATGGAGATCCAGCAATATATGGAAACAAATAACAACAACACAAAGCCCCAACTTCTGTGGGACGCAGCAAAAGCAGTCTTAAGAGGAAAGTATATAGCAATCGAGGCATATTTAAAGAAGGAAGAACAATCCCAAATGAATAGTCTAATGTCACAATTATTGAAATTGGAAAAAGAAAAACAAATGAGGCCTAAGGGGAGCAGAAGGAGGGACATAATAAAGATCGGAGAAGAAATAAATAAAATTGAGAAGAATAAAACAATAGAAAAAAATCAATGAACCAAGAGCTGGTTCTTGGAGAAAATAAACAAAATAGATAAGCCTCTTATTAAGAGAAAAAGAGAGTCAACACACATCAACAGAATCAGAAACGAGAAAGGAAAAATCACAGTGGACCCCACAGAAACACAAAGAATTATTAGAGAATACTATGAAAACCTATATGCTAACAAGCTGGTAAACCTAGGAGAAATGGACAACTTCCTAGAAAAATACAACCTTCCAAGACTGACCCAGAAAGAAACAGAAAATCTAAACAGACCAATTACCAGCAACAAAATTGAAGCGGTAATCAAAAAACTACCAAAGAACAAAACCCCCGGGCCAGATGGATTTACCTCAGAATTTTATCAGACATACAGGGAAGACATAATACCCATTCTCCTTAAAGTTTTCCAAAAAATAGAAGAGGAGGGAATACTCCCAAACTCATTCTATGAAACCAACATCACCCTAATACCAAAACCAGGCAAAGACCCCACCAAAAAAGAAAACTACAGACCAATAGCCCTGATGAACATAGATACAAAAATACTCAACAAAATATTAGCAAACCAAATTCAAAAATACACCATGACCAAGTGGGATTCATCCCAGCGATGCAAAGATGGTACAACATTCAAAAATCCATCAACATCATCCACCACATCAACAAAAAGGACAAAAACCACATGATCATCTCCATAGATGCTGAAAAAGCATTTGACAAAATTCAACATCCATTCATGATAAAAACTCTCAACAAAATGGGCATAGAGGGCAAGTACCTCAACATAATAAAGGCCATATATGATAAACCCACAGCCAACATCATACTGAACAGCGAGAGGCTGAAAGCTTTTCCTCTGAGATCGGGAACTAGACAGGGATGCCCACTCTCCCCACTGTTACTCAATGTGGTACTGGAGGTCCTAGCCACGGCAATCAGACAAAACAAAGAAATACAAGGAATCCAGATTGGTAAAGAAGAAGTCAAACTGTCACTATTTGCAGATGACATGATATTGTACATAAAAAACCTTAAAGACTCCACTGCAAAACTACTAGAACTAATATCGGAATTCAGCAAAGTTACAGGATACAAAATTAACACACAGAAATCTGTGGCTTTCCTATACACTAACAGTGAACTAATAGAAAGAAAAATCAGGAAAACAATTCCATTCACAATAGCATCAAGAAGAATAAAATACCTAGGAATAAACCTAACCAGGGAAGTGAAAGACCTATACCCTGAAAACTACAAGACACTCTTAAGAGAAATTAAAGAGGTCATTAACAAATGGAAACTCATCCCATGCTCTTGGCTAGGAAGAATTAATATCGTCAAAATGGCCATCCTGCCCAAAGCAATATACAGATTCGATGCAACCCCTATCAAATTACCAACAGCATTCTTCAATGAACTGGAACAAATAGTTCAAAAATTCATATGGAACTGCCAAAGACCCCGAATAGCCAAAGCAATCCTGAGAAGGAAGATTAAAGTAGGGGGGATCTCACTCCCCAACTTCAAGCTCTACTACAAAGCCACAGTAATCAAGACAATTTGGTACTGGCACAAGAACAGAACCACAGACCAGTGGAACAGACTAGAGAATCCAGACATTAACCCAAACATATATGGTCAATTAATACATGATAAAGGAGCCATGGACATACAATGGGGAGATGACAGTCTCTTCAACAGATGGTGCTGGCAAAACTGGACAGCTACATGTAAGAGAAGGAAACTGGATCACAGTCTCACCCCATACACAGAAGTAAATTTGAAAGGAATCAAAGACCTGAATGTAAGTCCTGAAACCATAAAACTCTTAGAAAAAAACATAGGCAAAAATCTCATGAACATAAACATGAGTGACTTCTTCATGAACATATCTTCCTGGGCAAGGGAAACAAAGGCAAAAATGAACAAGTGGGACTGTATCAAGCTAAAAAGCTTATGTACAGCAAAGGACACCATCAACAGAACAAGAAGGTACCCTACAGTATGGGAGAATATATTCATAAATGACAGATCCAATAAAGGATTGACATCCAAAATATATAAAGAGCTCACACACCTCAACAAACAAAAAGCAAATAATCCAATTAAAAAATGGGCAGAGGAGCTGAATAGACAGTTCTCTAAAGAAGAAATCCAGATGGCCAACAGGCACATGAAAAGATGCTCCACATCGCTAATCATCAGAGAAATGCAAATTAAAACCACAATGAGATATCTCCACACACCAGTTAGGATGGCCACCATCCAAAAGACAAACAACAACAAATGTTGGCGAGGTTGCGAAGAAAGGGGAACCCTCCTACACTGCTGGTGGGAATGTAAATTAGTTCAACCATTGTGGAAAGCAGTATGGAGGTTCCTCAGAATGCTCAAAATAGAAATACCATTTGACCCAGGAATTCCACTTCTAGGAATTTACCCTAAGAATGCAGCACTCCAGTTTGAAAAAGACAGATGCACCCCTATGTTTATCGCTGCACTATTTACAATAGTCAAGATATGGAAGCAACCTAAGTGTCCATCAGTAGATGAATGGATAAAGATGTGGTACATACACAGTGGAAAAAACAGATCCTACCACTCGCAACAACATGGATGGAGCTGGAGGGTATTATGCTCAGTGAAATAAGCCAGGCGGAGAAAGACAAGGACCAAATGATTTCACTCATCTGTGGAGTATAAGAACAAAGGAAAACTGAAGGAACAAAACAGCAGCAGAATCACAGAACCCAAGAATGGACTAACAGTTACCAAAGGGAAAGGGACTGGGGAGGATGGGTGGGAAGGGAGGGATAAGGGTGGGGAAAAAGAAAGGGGGCATTACGATTAGCATGTATAGTGCATGGGGGGCACGGGGAGGGCTGCGCAACACAGAGAAGACAAATAGTGATTTTACAGCATCTTACTATGCAGATGGACAGTGACTGTGAAGGGGTATGTGGGGGGGACTTGGTGAAGGGGGAGCCTAGTGAACATAATGTTCTTCATGTAATTGTAGATTAATGATACCAAAATAAAAATAAATAATAATGATAATTCATGTATGAGGTCAGTGTTACCCTAATACCAAATCAGACAAAGACAATATAAGAAAACTACAGACCAAAATCTCTGATGAACATAGATACATAGATAATCCTCAACAAAATAGCAAACTGATTCCAACAGTGTCTGAAAAGAATTATTATAGACCATGACCAAATGGAATTTAGTCCAGATATGCACAGCTGGTTTGATACTGAAAAATTAATAAACATAATAGATCAACAGGCTAAAGAAAGAAAATCCCATCAATACATGCAGAAAAAGCATTTGACAAGATTCAGTACCCATTTAGATAAAGACTCAGTAAAAGGCGGAATGGAAAGGAACTTCCTCAAACTTATAAAGACTATCTACAGAAAACCTAAGTCTTATCATCTACTTAATGATGAGAACCTCAAAGCTTTCCCACTAAGATCAGACATTAGACAAAGATGTCTCTTCTCACCAGTGCTTTTCAATACCATACTGAAGTCTTAGTTAATGCAGTAAGACAAAGAGGAAATTTGTAGGAAAATCTCAAGTAACAACAACAAAAAAGGAACCAAATAGCCAGTTATAACAAGGTTGTAGGATACAAAATTACTATATAAAATGCAATCACTATACTATATACCAGCAATGAACAATTGGAATCTGAAATTAAAACTATATTAGGACTCCAAAAATGAAATACTTAGTGTAAACCTAACAAAGTATGCTCAAGATCTGTATGAGGAAAACTATGAAACTGATAAAATATATAAAAAAACTAAATATAAAGATATTCCATGTCTACAGCTACAAAGACTCAATGTTGTCAAGATGTCAGTACTTCTCAACTTGATCTATAGATGCAGTACAATCCCAATCAAAGTCTCAGCAAGGTATTTTGTGAATATTGACGAACTGATTCTAAAATTTATGTGGAGAGGCAAGAGACCCAGTGTGGCCAACGTGGTACCGAACAAGGTTGGAGGACTGACACTGCCTGTCTTCAAGCTTCACTTAAAGCTACAGTAACCATGATGGTGTGGTGTTGGTGAAAGAACAGAGAGCCCAGAAATAGACCCACATAAATATGGTCACCTTCCCTGTGACAGAGGAGCAAAGACAGTCTTCTCAACAAATGGTGCTGGAACAACTGGATGTCCACATGCAAAAAATGAACCTACTCACAGGCCCTACACCTTTCATGGAAATTAACTCAAAGTAGATCAGACATAAATGTAAAATACAAAAATATAAAGCTAGAAGATGAAATAGGAGAAAACCTAGAGGACCTTGGGCATGGCAATAACGATTTAGATTAAAAAGATGTCTTTAGATAGATAAGCTGGTATTCAGTGAAGTTAAAACTTAGGCTCTGCAAAAGTCATTAAGACAATGAGAAAAGCCATAGACTGGGAGAAAAATTTGCAAAGACACATCTAATAAAGGGCTATACCCCAAAATTGTACACCCCTCTAGAGACTCAAGAAGAAAACAGATACCTCATTTTAAAATGGGCCAAAGACCTGAATAGACATGACACCAAAGATACACACAGTTGGCAAGTAAGCACATGAGAAGAGGCTCCACAGCCTGTGCCACCTGGGAAATCCAGGGTAAAAGCAGTGGGACCCCACCCACCACACACCTGCTGGCTGACCAAAGCCCAGGCCACTGACAACACCAAGTGCTGCCGAGGATGCGGGGCCGCAGGAACGCTCAGTCATTGCCGGGCGGGTGCAGAGTGGTGCAGCCACCTTGGGAGACAGTCTGGCGGTTTCTCACCACACTGAACAGACTCTTGCCATTCGATCCAGTGGTCGCACTCGGTGGCATTTACCCAAAGGAGCTGAAACCTTACAGCTACACAAAAATGTGCACACAGACATTTACAGCAGCCTTGTTCGTAACTGCCAAGACGTGGAAGCAGCCGGGATGTCCCTCAGCAGCTGATGCAGAGGAAGCTGTGGTCCGTCCAGACAACGGGATGTCACTCAGCACTGAAGAGATGGGCTCTGAAGCCAAGGAAAGACGTGGAGGAGCCTTAAACGCATGTCACTGCGTGAAAGAGGCCAGTCGGAAAAGGCTGCGGAGCGTGTGACTCCAGCTCTGTGACGCTCTGGGAGGCAGTAAAGGACCAGTGGCGGCCAGAGGTCAGGGGAGGGAGGGATGAACAGGGGGAGCAGAGGGCTTTTAGGGCAGGGAAGCTACCCTATGTGACACTGTAGTGTGACACGTGTCCAAACCCACAGGACGAACACCACCAAGAGTGACCCTGATGGAGACTGGACTCCGGTGGTGGTGACACGTCAGTGTAGGTTCATGAGTTGTAACAAATATCCGATCTGATGGAATATTGACAGTGGGGAAGGTCATATGTGTGGAGGGACAGGAGGTACATGAGAAAACCCTATACCTTCTGATCCATTTTTCTCTGAACCTAAAATTGCTCTGGAAAATAGTCTATTAAAGAAAAAAATATAGGCTTAGTGTAAAAAAAAGTTAAGGCCTACAAGGCCGTCCACCTCTTCCCCACTAGTGCTTCTGCAAAATAAATTCCTAAAACAGGACTGCAGGTTTGCAAGTGCGTGATGGTACGTGGGCCGGGCCCTCGCGGAGGCTGAAGTCGCCTTGGCTGTCCTTGGCGTCCGCAACAGGCCAGGGACGTTGATGGGTGTTAGGTAAAGCAGATACTTTTATGATGATATTAGAGCTGCCCATGAGTTGTTTTTTAAAAGCCTACAGGGTGCTTTGAGTCCCTTCCATTAGCTGTCTTAACCTCTGTTGAATGGATGCCTGCCTAAGCACACAGTGACCTCTGTGTTTGATTTCAGACAGGCTGATGGTCGCAAAGTCCTGCGGTCAAGTATCCGGGAGTTCCTGTGCAGCGAAGCCATGTTCCACTTGGGGATCCCCACCACACGGGCCGGGGCCTGCGTCACATCCCAGTCCACCGTCATGCGCGACATGTTCTATGATGGTAATCCAAAATACGAACAATGCACGGTTGTGTTGCGTATAGCTTCCACTTTCCTAAGGTAATGCCAGGGCCCTTCGGCCTGCGTAATGCACTTGCTTTATCAAGTTGTAGGAAGTCTGTGCTTTTGTGGCTGAGAAGCCTGGTAGAGGCAAATGTGCGTGCAGCCAGAAGCCAGCCCCTGCCCGGCCCGAGTGCAGGAGGAGCAGCCTGGCCACAGTTGATGCTTTGTGTCCCACACAACAGGCCCTGGGCATTTTCTACATCAGGAGTCCAGTCCTGACGTGAACACTTGTGCTGAGCCCTCTGTGCACTGTGCCAGGCCCTTGCTACCAGAGAGGAGGTGATGGAAGGCAGCCTGGTCAGCCAGTGTGTGGTTGGCCCAGGCAGCGGGTCCCCAGAGCACTGGTGAAGGCGGCAGGACCTTAGGCAACCAGAGGGGCTGCCCAGATGTGGGGTCCTGGGAAGGGCCTGTGCCGAGCTGTTTCCTTGTAGCTTATGACAAGGAACTGCATCAAATTTCCCAAGAAAATGGCCTTACTTTGTCCTGTGAATAAGGGCTGCCCCATGCCTGCTGTGTCTGTCTGCTGCCATTCTCACACCCCTGGTCACTGAGTCCCTTCCAGCTCCTGTCTTGTGAGCCTGGAAGTCTTTGATGTCCCCTGATGTCACTCGCATCAAACATTTGTCTGGTACTGATCCCCGCCCCAGAGCCGTTGGGAAGCAGCTGTGGTGACCCTGCGGTTGTCTGTCCTGCCGGGCTGACCTTGTCAAATGCAGCTGTCACCAGACCAGCCCCTGGGCCCCCCACACCTGAGGCTAAGGTCACTGGCTTTCTCTTGTTCTCTGGAGGATGGGAGGAGCCAGGGAAGGTGTCTACCTCATGTAGGAGACTCCACAGTGGCACTCCTGGCCTTTTGACCAGATTGTTCTTTACTGTGGGCCATGCTGTGCCATGTGGGGTGTTGGGCAGCCTCTTGGCCTCCACCCACTAGTTGCCAGTAGTAACCCCAGTCATAACAACCAAAAACGTCTCCAGCGTTGCCTCAGGTCCCCTCGGGTGGAGACCTGCCAACCACCACAGGCAGTACATGCAGTAAAGCTGACCCTGCCCATCACCCACTGTAGGCTGCTGGTGACCGACGTGCCCCTTGGTGTGGGACAGCACAGACCCTTCTTGTCCTGGTGAGTCGGGCAGGTGTAGCAGTTCCTGGCTGCATGGAAGTGACCTGAAGTGAAACACATCTGTATTTGTGTCTGAAAGGCTAGTAACATTTTTGTCTGTTAGTTAAATCAATGTGTTCTTTCCTCTGTAGGCTGAGACCTAGCATCCAGACCCTCCTTTTTTGCAAGTGGGTGGAGTTGTTTTAACTTGTTGAAAACTTGGGTCTTCCCTCCAGGTTTGGGTCCTTTGAGATTTTTAAGCCTGCAGACGAGCACACAGGGCGCTCCGGCCCCAGTGTGGGGAGAAACGACATTCGAGTGCAGATACTGGACTATGTGATTGGCACCTTTTACCCGGAAATCCAGGCTGCTCACGGCGGCCACAGCGTGCAGAGGAACGCCGCCTTCTTTCGGGAGGTAGGTGGGGCTGCTCCCCACCCCAACCCGCAGACAGTTGCCTGGCCCCTGCCCTCCCCCGCCAGCCACTGAAGACACCATCTTTTTGGCTGGTGGACACGGGTTCTCACCGTGCCCTCCTCGAAGTCAGCACCCTGTCCCAGACCTTCACCTCTCCCTGGCTGTGACCAGGGCCGACTTCTTGGAAACGTTTGAGGGTTGAGGGTCCTGGGACAAACCCAAGGGTCCCTTTGTTCTAGCAGCATTTGTGGGGCCCTGGCCAACGGGAGACCTTTGCAGGGAAGGGCCCCACTCGGGGAGCCTGAGTGCTGGTGGGGCGTATGCTCCCAGGGGCCCCAGCCATGCACACCTGGTCCAGACCAGTCTCAAGCTGGGGGAGATGCTGGCTGCCCCGGGTTGTGTCTGGGTCCAGCCCGGAAGTGTCAGGCGTGGCCCCCACCCAGCGGGTCATGCGGACGTCCCACGTATGACACCCTGTTCGTTGTGGCATCAGTGATTAGAAGCAGAGGAGAGGGTGGGGCAGCACTCCTTCCATCAGAAGCAGAGGCCGGGTCAGTGTCTGTGGGGCCGCAGCAGCCACACTGTTTCTTTCCATCTCTCACATGGGCCTGGGCCTGGACCTGAGAACGTGAGTGCAGGGCTCAGCTACCCTAAGGTGGGTCACCTGGCGGGCTGCTCTGCCTCAGAGCCTCATCCCTTCATCAGACGCTGAGAAAACAGTGCTGCCTGGTTCCTGGCGTGTGTGGTGCTGGCAGAGGTGTGGTGCTGGGTGGTAGGAGCCCTTGGGAGCAGCCCTGCATCCTGCAGGCCCCTGCTTTCCCAGGCTCCACGTGTCCTTGAAGCTGTAGTCACGCTGCAGTGGGGTCACCTGCTCTGGGTGCATGGGCCATCTGAGCCTCTTCCCTGGCAGCCTGCAGCGTGAGGCACCACGGCCTGGAACTAGGGCAGCTTTGCCTGACAGTGTGGCAAGTCCCTTGTTTCTTCATGGTCATTATTGGGCCCGAGTCTCAGGGACAGCAAGGTTCCCTAATTTTTCTGGTTTGGGTGAAACAAATTTGTGAGTATATAAAACAGACAGCTAGGGTATGTGGACATGAGAGCCTGTGCGCATCAGGCTCATCCAAAATTCTCTTTTTACTTCTTAACTTTTGTCGAGTGTTCTCCCCCATGGAAGCCTCTGGAGAACAAGGACCACTTTGAGAAACAGCCAACTCAGTGGGGGAAGAGCGAGGGGCGGGGGTCAACCAGGGCCCATCCTACCGCAGGTGACGCGCCGCACGGCCCGGCTGGTGGCTGAGTGGCAGTGTGTTGGCTTCTGCCACGGCGTGCTCAACACGGACAACATGAGCATCGTGGGGCTCACCATTGACTACGGGCCCTTCGGCTTCATGGACAGGTGGGCCCCACGCAACCCCGCTGCCCCTCCAGGGACACCGCCCCAGAACCAGCAGGGCAGGGTCCTCAGCGGCGTGAACATCACGCTCCCTTCTCAGCAGGGCCTGTTCAGCCATGCGCAGGAGCACAAGTACCCTGGAAGGTTTCGAGCAGAGAAGCGGCATTTTTAAAGGGACCCTCCACTTCTGGGTTAAAAAGAGGAAAGGGCAGGAGCAGGCAGTGTGCCAGGGCCGTGACCTGGGGGGGGGCAGCCGAGGACGGTGGCCTCCCTGTGCTTGGGGTAGCCTCGGGGCAGAGGGGGCCGAGAGCGGCCGCAGGTGCCTGAGCCAGGAAGGCAGGGGTGCGGTGGGCCCACAGGCACGGCCTCGGGCGCCCCAGACGGTCTCCTCGCCCGTGTGGCAGGTACGAGCCCGACCACGTGTGCAACGCGTCTGACAACACCGGGCGCTACTCGTACAGCAGGCAGCCTGAGGTGTGCAAATGGAACCTGCAGAAGCTGGCCGAGGCCCTGGAGCCCGAGCTGCCCCGCGAGCTGGCCGAGGCCGTCCTGGCCGAGGAGTTTGACGCCACGTTCCGCAGGCACTACCTGCAGAAGATGCGCCGGAAGCTGGGCCTCGTGCGGGCCGAGCGGGGGGAGGATGGGGCCCTGGTGGCCGAGCTCCTGGAGACCATGCGCCTGACCGGTGAGCGGGCGTGGCACGTGCCGCCCGGGCTCGGCATTCCCGCTGAGGTGAAATGTGACAAGGCCTGCCCTGTTAACCGTTTCTCGCTGTACCTTTACGGCATCAGCTACACGTGTGCCGGCGACCATCCCCACCACCCGTCTCCAGGACTTCCTCAGCCTCCCCAGCGGGATGGCTGTCCCCACTGAGCGGGCCCCCGGCCCCCGTGGAGGGAGCCTCTCCGCGCCTCACGAGCGGTCCCCCCGTGTCGGTCCTCCTGTGACTGGCGCACTCTGCTGCGCAGCTGTCACCTCTGCGTAGGTGTCAGCAGGCCCCCCTCGCAGGCTGAACAGTCATCCACACGCAGGTTGTTTCCAGCCCGTGGCTGCTGTGAACGCTGCTGCTGTAAAAACACACACACAAGTCCCCGAGTCTGTTTGCAACTCCTGTTGGGTGTACGTGTAGCAGAATTCTGGGTCCTTTTACCTTCCCAGTTGCTCTAGTGGGAGCTTCTAGGACTGTTGAAGAGGAGTGGCTGACGTGGAAGCCCACCTGTTGTCCCTCGCGGCCGAGTGTGGTGGTACCTGTAGGCTTTTTCATATACGGCCCTTACCAGATTAAGGACATTTCCTTCTATTCCTAGTTTGATTGTTTTTCCCCTTCTGTACCAGTTAAGATGATCACATTGTTCTGCTCCTAATTCATACCCCACCTTAGTCAACTTGAACGGCTGTAATAAACCAGACTGGGCAGCTGAACCCAGTGCTGGAGGCCACGAGGTGCCAGGTGGCCAGCTCATTGGTGAGGCTCTTGTGGGTCCCAGAAGGCGGTCTTCCTGCTGCGTCCTCACAGGGTGAGCAAGATGCCCATGTGTCTCCCTGCCAAGGGCTCCAGTCTGTATTTGCAAGGGGTGTTGGTGTTTTTCTTTCCTTGTGGTGTCTTTGGCTTCAGCATGAGCAATGCCGGTGTCATAAAATGTGTTAGCACGTGTTTCCTCCTACTGTTCGCAAGAGTTTTGAGTAGGATTGGTGTTCTTTAAATGGTTGGTGCAGGTCACCAGTGCAACCATCTGGTTCTAACATTTTCTTCATTGGGAGGTTTTCAGCGGATTCAGCCTCCTTATTATGGGACTGTTTTGATTTTGTTTCTGTCAGTTTTTGTTATTTGTTTCTAGGAGTTTATTTATGTCATCTAACTTACCTGTTGGCATAAATTGCTCATAGTAGTCTCTTGTCATTTTCAGCTTCATTCCATTGTGGCTAGAAAAGATACCAGGCTTTTTAAATGTAGTAAGATTTCTGTTATGGTCTGAAGTGTGGTCTGTCATGGAGACTGTCCCATGTGCACTCGAGAAGACTGTGGCCCCACAGGTTCAGCGGTGTCCAGGCGGTCACTCAAAGTGGGGTGGCATCTCCAGCTCCTGTTCTTGGACTGGTCTGTTTGTGTACTTCGGTGCTCCTTCGGTACCTGCTTATAACTGTTACATCTTCTTGAAGAACCGACTCTTACTGTTCTCTTTTGTCTTTTAGAAGCTTTTAATTTACAGACAAAATATACTGCTATTAGTATAGCCACCTGCTCTCTTTAAGTTACTATTTGTGAGGGGTATTTTTTTCCATCCTTTCACTTCAGACAGAAATTGAAAGTGAGTATCTTACAGTGTGTAGTAGACCCCATCTTTTTGGTTAATCCATCTGCCAATCTCTGCTTTCTGACTGGAGAAATTAACCCATTTACCTTGAAGTGATTACCATTAAGGGTCTCTGCCACTTCACTTTGTTGTTTCACACCCTTGCTATGTCTTGTTCTCCTGTGTTTAGTTGATTGTTCTGTGGAGTCAAGGTGTCAGCCCCCTTCTCACTCTGTGTATGTATCTGGGTGTCTTCTCAGGGTCACAGTGACAGTGTGTCTGCACAGGTCAGGCTGCGGGCCTCAGTACCTGCTGTATGCTGACCCCTGGGCTGGCTGAGCTTTGGGGGCTTTTTGCAACTCTGCTACTCCTGAAGTGGGCAGTGGTGAGGCCAGGGCTGACCTGTGCCCTCACCATATTTACACATTTCACAGACAAAGAAGTGGGCTTGGAGTGATGTTAGGTTCAGAGCGGCAGCTGAGCAGGGTGGCAGATGGGGGGCTGCAGAATGGGCTGGAGAGCAGGGGCCAGGAGTCCTTGGATGCAACACTGAGCAGGCCTCCACACTGGGCAGGCAAGCATGTTGGTCTGGTGACTAGGCAGGGGGCATGCAGGGCGCATGGGACCCGGGCCTGCCAGCAGTGGCCTGAGCAACTGTGATTGCAGGCGCTGACTTCACCAACACCTTCTCCCTGCTGAGCTCCTTCCCAGCTGGGCCACAGTCTCTGGGCCTGGATGAGTTCCTGGCCGCGCTGACCGCACAGTGTGCCTCCCTGGAAGAGCTGAGGCTGGCCTTCCGACCCCAGATGGATCCTCGGTAGGTATTCAAGCTTTGCTTCCTTGGAATTTGGTTCCAGAAAGGGAAGAACATTGAGAGTGAGTGGAGCATGTAGGGGAAAGTGCACGTTGGTGAATGTTGGTTAGAGGGACAGTGATGCTGGCACTGGCTGGGCGCAGTCACTGCTCTGGGACAGTTTCCCACAAGGTTTCCAACCAGACTGTACCATCTCTCATTGGGAAGAGCCCACCGTGTCCCAAGGGTGTGACCACATTCACTCAGGATAAAGCACAGGAAGCATTAAGTTATATATTTGATAAACAAGCCAGCAAATCTTGGTCAGGTAGGAACTTAATGTGACGTACAAGGGATGGGCTGATGGCCCCCAGGAGATGGAAAGACCAGCTGGACGCAGAGCCAGTGTCATTGGGGAAGGGGTGCTGGGGGCTGTTCAGGTCCCCGGGCCCATCTGGAAGTGGGGAAGAACCCAGGCCTACGTCACATGGGAGGAACTGATAGTGCCCTTCTGGGGAGGTCCCTACCCGCTCAACAGGACTGCCTGCCTGTCAGCTTGTGGCGTCTGCCCTGTCGTGTGGATGGGCTGCCACAGAACAAGGGTGGTGAGGTGTCCACGCCCATGTCATCTGCTGGTTCTGGGCCCGCCCCCTGGTGGGGCTGTAGAGCCACCAAGGACATTGCCTCCAGCTCCAGGCTGAGATGGGTGTCATTCCAGACGCCTGGTGGTCCTTCCCAGAACGCTGCCCGCTGCCGGCCGTGGGGACGTCGTGGCCTCATGGACACACCTCCTATGGTCCCTCGGCACAGGCAGCTCTCAATGATGCTGATGCTGGCACAGTCGAACCCGCGGCTCCTGGCACTCATTGGCACCCGGGCCAACCTTACCAAGGAGCTGGAGCGTGTGGAGCAGCAGTCGCGACTGGAGCAGCTGAGTCCAGATGCGCTGCTGAGCAGTAACAGGGCCCACTGGGCCCACTGGCTCCAGGAGTACAGGTGAGGCCAGCCACAGCTGGGGTCAGCCGACTGCCTGCACCACAGTCTCCCAACGAGGTGGCTGCACAGATGCCGGAGGGGTGGGGCTTGGGTGTGATTGCAGAGCCCGGCTGGAGAAGGACCGAGAAGACGCAGGCGGGGATGCTGCCTGGCAGGCCGAGCACGTGAGTGTCATGCACGCCAACAACCCCAAGTATATCCTGCGGAACTACATGGCCCAGAATGCCATTGAGGCTGCCGAGAATGGGGACTTCTCAGAGGCAAGCACAGCAGGCCCCGCCGCCCCTGGGTCCTGCAGCAGGGGTGGCCCCGGGTGGGAAGGGCAGCCCTAACATGGCCTTCCGCAGGTGCAGCGGGTGCTGAAGCTGCTGGAGGCCCCCTACGCCAGGGATGGGGACACAGCCCGGGTGCTGGAAGCCACAGAGCTTGGGGAGGCCAGTGGAGCAGCTGGTGGGCAGCACCCCTACAGCAGCAAGCCCCCACTCTGGGCTGCAGAGCTGTGTGTGACATGATCCTCGTAACTGCCATGGAGGTCCCGCACCAGAGGCCCCCGGGCCCTGAGTCCTGCTGAGTCCATGAGGTGGTCCCCAGCTGCTGGGGACAGCCCTCCATGCCCACCTCTCCATGACGGCAGAGATGCCCAGTCAAGACCTGACCCGTCTGTGTCTGATGCGGACTCGGCAGCCTACCCCACGTGCTCCCTACAAAGAGCTACTTCGCACAAGGGCAGAGCCCGGCTGGTGGATGGGGGAGGGGTGGCCTGGCTTGACCCCCTTGCCACCTGGGAGGGGCTGAAGATAGCCCCTAAATAAAGCAGCTTCCTGTCCCATCTGTGTGTCCTGCCCCCTCCCTCCCCGCAGTAGCTCATGCCCGCTCACACCTGCACGCGGCCCCTCAGGCATCCTGGTAGTAGTTGTTGAAGTTGATGCGCAGCAGGAAGTCCTCCAGGTGGGGCTGGTAGCCCCTGTTCACCAGCTTGGTCACCACTGGAGGGGGGGGGGGGTGTCCAGTAAGCACCTGCCCCACCTGCGCCCGCCCTGCCCACCCCCGCACTGGGAGCATCACCTTTGAAGAGGAAGTGGGAGTAGTACTTGAAGGTGCTGTACGACTGCTGCATGAGGGCAAAGTTGGGGTGCTCAGTGCCCCGGGGGCCAAGTGGGCCCCAGGGCCGGGAAATGAGCTGGCTGCGGAACTTGAGGACCAGACTGAAGAGGCTGCGGATGACGTTCATGACGGGTGCCGCCCGCTCCGTCAGCAGGCCCCTGCGGACAAGGCGCTGCGTGGGGGCCTGGCTGCGGCAGGGGCATGCCCCGTGGGCGCCCACCCGGGCCGCCCCGCTGCGGGACCGGCCTCACCTGAAGACAGCCTTGTGCAGATACTCGGCATGGGCACGCCGCACCTCCTCAAGGTCGCCCACCACGGCCAGCCTGGCCCGGAACTCACACCAGGTGACATGCAGTATCTGGTTGGCAATGTAGCCCTGGATGACCTTCACGAAGTGCTGCATCTCGTGCTTGAACAGCTGCAGCTGGCGGAACTGCACGGAGCCGTCCGCGTGGCTCAACAGTGCTGCGCGGGGGGCAGTGGGGCAGGTGGACAGGTCAGCACGGGCTGTGCGCTCAGAGGGTGCTCGGGCCCCAGCCGGGCCTCACCTGTGCGCTTGAGGTGGAAGCAGACATCCTTGAGCGTCCACATCATGAGCTTCAGCTGCAGCAGGAAGGAGAAGATGCCGCTGTACCTGCTCAGGCTGCTGTCGGTGACCACGACGTTGAGGGGCCAGTCCACCTGCCGGGAAGCCGGCTCAGCACGCGCCCTTGGGACGGGCCCCGCCACGCCCGCACGGCAGGCCCTGCTGACCTTGTACCTGAGCTCCAGGCAGCTCAGTACATCGGGGGCGTTGGGGGCGAAGGCCTCTGGCAGGAACTTGAGGGCGAAGGAGAGGTTGGCGGCGTGCGGGCTGTCGCCGTGCAGGCTGTGCTGCAGGGCCTTGCTCAGCACGGAGTTGAGCACCAGCGGGGTGAGGAGCTCCCCGGGCGTCTGCCCCGCCCCCAGCTGGAAGGGAGAGGCCCAGGCGTAGGCAGAGGGCCCGAGGGCCCGAGGGAACGGCCAGGGTGCCGCGCCTGCAGACCCCATGGCCCGCCCGCCGCCACCTTCTCGAACAGCAGGTCGCTGAGGGACTGGGCGAACTCCCCGTCCTCCATCAGCAGGAAGTGCCGCAGCGCCTCGAAGTGCGCGTCCAGGTGCAGCTCCACGAAGAAGTAGTCCACGGCAGCCTTGTTCACCAAGGAGACGCTGCAGGAAGAGTGGGATCAGGCGGGGCCTCGGGGGCGGGGCCTCGGGGGCGGGGCCTCGGGGGCGGGGCCTCGGGGGCGGGGCCTCGGGGGCGGGGCCTCGGGGGCGGGGCCTCGGGGGCGGGGCCTCGGGGGGCTCACTGGGCGGCCAGCGGGGCGGTGACCGAGTGCTTCATGAGCACAGCCAGGGGCAGCAGCTCGCTCAGCTGCACCGCGGTCTCGTCTGCATCCGACTGAACCCGGGGATCCTCAGGCAGCGGGAAGGCTCGGGGAAGCCCGTGGTGCAGAAGGTGGGCAATGGGAGGCTCCGCTGCAGGGCGACACGCACCACTACAGCACCCCGCCGACAGGCAGGCCGAGCCCCCACGCGCCGCCACAGCCCCCCGCCCCACTCACACATAGCCTCGTAGCTGTCCGGGTATGGCTCCAAGCGGTACTGCCCCGCCAGACCTGCCAGGTAGGCCTGCTCCCGGTCGCAGCGCTGGGCCGCCACTGCCGCCTCCCCAAGGCCGGGGCTGCTCGCCACACCTTCCTAAGACCAGCCAGCCTCAAGGAACCCGCCCTTCCCTCATGGATGAGGAAGGCAGGGCAGGTGGGGTCCCCCACGTGCTTCCGATCCCGGAGGGACGGGGCCCTCGCTGCCCACACAAGGCCTGGAGGGGGCGGGGACACACTCCCCTGACCCTGCCCCCACCCCACACATCTGCTCTGACCTGCGGGCTTGGAGGGTGGCTTGGAGAGAGGTCCTCAGTGTCCCCACTCCTCCCTAAGTGGTACAAATGAGGGAGGGGGCCTCAGAACCAAGGGCCTGCTGTAGGATGGTGCCTCCAAAATCCCCAGAGCAGACCTAACAGCCTTCCTCCCTCCCCACCACCCCCCTCAGGCCCACAGACACCCCCAGACAGGACAGGGCTGCTCTGCGCCCCACTGACCTGGCTCCTCTGGTGTGCCATCTGCCAGAGACCCCAGTGCAGCCACAGCAGACAGGCAGGCCTGGAGGTCACCCTCCCCACGGCTGGAGCTGGCCTCCTGAGGCAGGCAGCTGCCTGAAGTGGCCTCCTGAGGTGGCCGCGGCTCCTGATCCTGGCCAGGGCTCTGGGCTCCCAGGCTGAGGCCTGACTGGGATGCACGGTCAGCGGGACTCTGCTGGGGCCTGGGCGCGTCAGGTAGCACTTCCCCTGGGGGTGCCCCCAGCGTCACGTGGGACTGAGATACATGTCCGTGGACATTCCACCGTGGCCGGGAGGGGGCCACATCCCACACGTTCTCCCCAACCCTGATGCTGGCATCAGACACGTGTCCGTGGACATTCCACCGTGGCCGGGAGGGGGGCACATCCCACACGTTCTCCCCAACCCTGATGCTGGCATCAGACACATGTCTGTGGACATTCCCCTGTGGCTGACAGGGGGCTATTCTGGAAGCATAACCCCCTGTGGGAACATCACCCTCTGACACGTGCCCAGGGAGCTGCCCCATGGCCTGGCTGCTCCACTGCTGGGGGGAGTTGTCTTGGGGGTACTGCGGGGAGGGCAGAGTCACCTGCCTGTCTGAGACACGTGTGTCCAGCTGCATATGAGTGTCCCTCCACAGCTGCTGCTCCTCGCTGCCCAAATCACCTCCTACAATCTGGAGGGACCCTGGGGAAGCCAAGGCAGCTACAACCGGCCTCAGAATGGTTCTGAAATCATACTCTTGTGGCCCAGATGGCCCTGTGCCTGCTGCTGCAGGCACAGCCAAGGGTGGCAGGTCTGAGCCGATGGTCCAAAGCGCCTCCTCCAGGACAGGGGCCCTGCTGGCGTGTGAAGAGTGCTCAGCCCACTTGTCTGTGGGCAGGAAATCCTGGATGCGGAGGCCTGCAGAGAACGGCCCAGGCCCCTCCGCCTGCCCTGGACCCACGCCGCAGGCACCTGGGGCTGGAGACCCAAGGGGCTGTGACGTAGGCATGCGCAGGCTACCCTGGGCAGCCGGGAGCTGCTCTGCATGCCCCAAGTCACAGCTGCTGCCTTCTGGGTGTTCAGCGCCTGGAAACAAGGCCTGAGACACAAGTACATATTGGTCCTCCGGTGATCTGGTCTGCCCCCCAAATTCAATTCTGCCACCGGCACCAAAACCCAAGTGGGGGGCTGTGGGGACACAGGCCAGCCTGAAACCTGTACCTCCAGGCAGCACCCACCTTGGGCTTCCGCTTACCCGCCCTGGACCTGCCAGCAGCCCTCACCTGGGAGCCTGCACCCGAGGCATTGGCTAACGGCTCTGGGGACTCCCCATCGGGCACGTCCTTCAGCAGGCCCTGAGGTTCAGTCAGCAGAACATGGGGCTGAGGAGCAGAGCTGGACCAGCCCTGCACCCTCACCCACCACACAGAAGCCACAGCCCAGTGCCCACAACACGCTGCACTTGGCTCTCGGCTCTGCCATCTGAGGGCCACACAGCCTCCTCCCAGCTGTGCCGTCTTCTACAGGCAGCTGCTGTTACCAACCCCTCCCAGAAGGGCACACCCATCCATGTGCAATTTCAGAGGGCTCTGAGGCCCCCAAAGCCCAAGGGCAAGCTCCCACCTGAGGCTGCAGCCATACCTGTGTGTGTTTCTGATCATCTAAGAGAAAACGAAGCCGTGCACTTGACAGTCTGTGCCTCTGGATCTTCCATGATGCCTTTTGCTCTCGACGAGCGGCTTCTGCAGACAACTTGCTGTAATGGTCAACCAGTGCTTGCCTGAAACCACACCCAGAGAGGACTAGTCACCTCAGTCACCCCAATGTCCAGCTGGTGCCCCATGGGCTGGGATGGCTCTCCATGATAGAGGCCCCTGGTGGGCAGTCTCAGCCCAGCACCTTCCGCAGGCTGGCAGCTGGTCCCTCTGAGCCACCACCAGCACCTGCAGGCACCTTACTGGGCAGGTCTTTCTGCCCACCAAGTTGGGAGCCTCTGGTGGGCAGGCACCCAGCCAGGGCCTAGCAGAGGCTGATAAATGAATGCCAGAAGAAGCCCCTGAAGCCTGAATGCAAAGGGGCCGGGTACCCAGGCCCTCCAGGGGGCAAGGCCTCCCATCCTGAGCTGCACAAAAGGCATCTGCTGGGTGGACCCCTGAGAACTGCAGAGCGACACTGAAACACACAAAGAGTACAGCACTAATGTTCCATATGCTTCAGTCACGACTGGTGTAGCACGTGACCCCCATGACTCTGATACTCTCACCCCAGGGAACTGGGTTCAAACCTGGACCGGCCATTTCCAATTTGGCTGCTGCAGGCCAGGGACACAGCCTCTACACTTTGCTTTCTCCGTGTGTAAACAGGAGAACATTTGCCCACACATGCACATGTGAGCCCTCCACACACACACATGCATATGCACACACGCAACTGTGTGTACACGTGCACACATCACTCGCTGGCTCCAGGTCACAGGTGCATAACCAGTACCTAAGATGGGGACAAGCAAGATCCCAAGATGATGAGCAAGAAATGACCGCCCTCCACAAGGGTGCCCCGTGAGACACTAGGTCTGCTCCCAACACAGGGGAAATACAGGGATGGGCGGGACACACTGACACCCTAAGATCAGACATCCGGACGCATGCTGGACAGATGCTCCTCTACCTGTTGAGCTTAACAGGCTTAAAAATAAATAAATGAACAAGAGCTGCTTGATTTAAAAGAAACAGAGACAGAGAGACGGGACAAGCAAGCAGCATGTGGACTGGCTGGCTTCCAAATACACACAAACCAACCACAAGTAGATGCTCAAGACAGCTAAGGACATCTGACCACAGCAAAGTGTTCAGAAGCCCCGAGCCTGCTGGGCGTTCGGAGTCAGACCCCTACTCTTCCTACCGAGTGTACGCTCCTAAGATTTCAAAATAAAAGTTGAATGACCATCACTGAGATCAACACAGTTTGGCGACACCCTCGCCCCCGGAGGGTCAGCCCAGAGGGACTGGCCACCCAGAGCGCCCACCTGGCTTTCCTCTCCAGCTGCTCCTGCAGGGCCTGCAGCCTCTTCTCGCGGTCCCGGAGCTCGCGGGCGTAGCTGAAGTCGTCCTCCAGCTCCTGCCTGGCTGCCTGGCGCTGCTGCGAAACACACGCAGTGTGGCCCTGCTGGCGGGCCCTGGCTCCTGGGGCACCCCCAGCCCCAGGGCCACCCCACCTACCTCCTGGTCCTTCACAGACTGCTCTTTCAGCCTCTGAAACTGCTCTCGCTTCTGGGCGTCCACAGCCATCCGTTCCGACATCTGCCGATCTGCGTTGAGATAAAGAAAGGGTTGCCATTGTGAGGAGCCCTTGCCGGCAGCTCCCAGAATCAGAGGGGGGACCTCGCCACACGCACCGCTCAGCGCTCCCAGGACCCTGGATGCCGCCTCCCGGGCATGGACGAATAATTCTTGTTTTGCAATTTCCATTTGTAATTCCTGAAAAAGATCCTCTGTAAATGCATCCCAGTTCTCTGTCCCCTCCCCAGGAGAGCCTGGGAATGGGAGCTGCTCAGACCCTAGGTGGGCTCCTCCAGGGATGGCGCCCAGGCTACGAGGGTGCAGGGGCCCATCCTGCACAGGGACAGGCTGGCTGCCAGGGCTTCCCCAGCTCTCCCTCTCCACCCTGACCCATCTGCTGGGTCAGCCCTGCCCCCACCTCCCTGCTGCCCGCCAGTGCCAGGCCATGAAGGGCCCCCATCAGCCAGGTGCACAGGGCACTCCGAGCTCAGGCCCCACCTCTTCTGAGCAGGAGACTCAGAGAAGCCGCCAAGTGAGGGTAACCTGGGTCCTGCTGCCATGGAGTCCCTGCTTGGCCAGGCTCAGGCCTGCTCACTGCCTAGCCGGCCCCAGGAGAGGAAAGAGCCCCTGACCCAGACACACACCCCAGAGCCAGCAACCCTCCCCATCAGCCCCAGACCCCTGGCAGAGGAGGGAGGTGCCAGAAAAGCTCCCACACCCCAGTGCCCAGGTACCTTCTCCTCTTTGCTGATACAGCTGTGGCGTGCCACCCGCTCCATCCGCCCCACGTAGATGGCACAGTCCTTCTCGATCCCCTTCAACTCCTCAAGGGAAAAAATGACCGAGATCCGAGGCACGGGGACGTCAGACCAGCAGAGGTAATGCTGCCAGGGAGGGAGGGCCTGCAGTGAGCCCTGGGATACACAGACCACAACCAGCCTGCTTCCGTGTTTGGGGACCCATGTGGACAGCTTGCTTTCTCAGAAACGGTTCCTTCCACAACCAAGGCGCAGGGATTCTCCTCAGCTCCGGAGACATCACAGACAGGACAAGGCTGCCCTGCAGTAGAGGCCCAGTCTGACCCCCATGAATGACCCTTCAGAAGAAGCTACAAAGACCCAGAGACTGTAGCCTCCGTCATGGGAGGAGTCAGCCACAGCATGTGGGCACTCACCCACTGCGGGCAGCCAGACAGGACACACCCGGCCACCCCTGGGAGCTCCTCCCCACCCCCCACCCCCGCCAAAGGCAATCTCTCAGCAGCTCCCGGGAGCCCCCCCAAGGAGTTCGCCAGCATCGGCCCTCTCCCCAAGCCCGCATCTCCCACCCTGTCGCTGCACCTGTCCTGGCTACTCCAGTCTGTTCTCAGCCCTGCGCCAAGGGACCTTATCAGTCACAGGCGGAGCCTGGCCCCTCCTTGGTCTGGATCCTGCCTGGCCCTGCATCTGTCTGGCCCGCTGGCCTCCTGGTCCGGACAGCATGGAACTGCCACACCCACACCCCAGCCCGCCTGGCCCTGCTCAGACATCAGACAGCTCCCCTCCACACCCCACTGCTACCTCCCTGGCCGTCCCCCACAGGGCCCTGGTGACCCCTTCACAGGTGCCCCCTGGCCAGGGGGACACGAGCCCCAAAAGCAGCTGGGTCCATCGCCCTGCAGGCGCAGCCATCCCTGTCCCACTGGGCGGTTCCCAAGGTGGAGGGAGGGAAGGAGACTACTGGTCTCTGAGATGCCTCCTGCCCCTCCTGTCTTTGAGTCCCAGACACTCAACGGAGCTACTCACAGGACTCTCAGGGGGACAGAGGGATGACAGCTCGGGACCCAGCTCCTGAGGGCCGGCATGACCACAGGAGCCAGAGGGGCAGGACGGGGGAGAGCCAGCACGGGCCCACGGACCCTCCTCACCCGGGGGCAGCAGAGCTTCAGCAAGTTGATGGTTTTCCCGCAGACATACACGTCGTGGGCAATGTGCTTCAGAAACACAGGGACACAGTCTTCCACCTCTTTGGAAATGAGCACATAGCCGTGGGTCCAGTACAACTTATCTGAATGTGGGACAGGACACAAGCTGGCCTGCGTGGAGCGATGGCCCTGACCCACCTGATGGCACAGGCCCAGCCAGCAGCCACCTACCTCTGCAGCCCAGGTACTCATGGTTCACCTGGATCATGAACTCGCCATAAACGTCTCTGAAGACTCCGCTGTACACCCAGTCATGGATGAACCTGCCAGGGCGGAGGGCCAGCAGGGCAGTGAGGGGCCAGGCGGGCAGAGTGGGCGGGGCAGCACCGGGTAGAGTGGTCTGCCAGTGCCCGCAGTCTGAGCCCCCCTGTCCTGACCCTCTCACCTACAACCCCAGCGCTCAGCAGGCGTCTGACCAGAGGTGCTCTCACACAGCAGCGACACCGACCGTGGACCCCCTGCCCACAGGTGCAGCGCGGCCGTTCCGCCCACAGCGCCCCACCCCTAGTCAGGCCACCCCTTTCCGCCCCACCGTGTGTAGGGCTCGCAGCTGGTCTTCAGCAGGGCCAGCAGCACCGGGTAATGCTCGTTGCTGCAGTTATCCAGGGCCTCCTGGTAGAGGTAGGAGAGCAGCTTCACCCCCTGGAGACAGCAAGGGGACAGGGGATGCGGGCGCTCAGTGTGCATGCGGCCCAGTCCTACATCCACCACAGCCCCACCGAGAGGACCCCGCTCCGCACGTCCCCTCCCTGGTGCAGCAGGAAGGCAGAACTCACAGTGGGGAACGCAGGCCTGGGCTCCCCGCCAGAGCCCGGGAGGGCAGTGCCGACACCACAGAGCTCAGCCAGGTACCTAGACACAGAGGCCAGGTGGGGCCAGGTGAGCAGAGGCTCAGAGCCCCCAGCTGAGCGGGCCCAGGCCCTTCACTGCCTATCATGCTCCCACATCAGAACCATCTGCCCCGAAGGACCAATATCTGAGCTCCCTGCCAGACAGTCTCCAGGTGCCCCATGCAACTTCACCTCCTTCCCTGGCTCAACAAAGACTCCAAATCATTCCATGCCCCGGCCCCTGCAGCTCTACCCTGAGACCCTTCCTGCACCCTCCACCCCGGCGCCCAGGTTCCCCTCCTCTGGCCCGCATGACCGCCAGGCCTGCTGCACACCCTCTCCACCCCACCGCAGTCCATGCTCCACAAGGCGGCACAGCCCCCCGCCAGGCCCCCTCCCTCACTGTGCCCGTCTCCAGCCTCTAGGCCCCTACACTGCCTCCTGGAAGGACACCTTTACCCTGGACCCATACTGAGGGCCTGCCCCGTGCATCTTCACCAGGTGCCCTGTGCTGAGTGGACTCAGCCTGGCATCCACTACCCAGCTCATGAGTGCCAGGGCCGGGTCTATGGGGACCTGTGTGCCCTTGAGGCAGGAGCCCCTGACCCTAGACACAGCCCCCATGGCAGGATGCCAACAGACATGCACACAGGACCTGGGGAACTCAGCCGGGACAGAGGCCATCCAGACACCTACCAGGAGGGCTGTCCTCACAGACCCTCCACCACCCAGCGAGCCCCAAGCCTGTCCCCACACTCAGCCACCATGCTGGGCTCACCTGAGCTGGCGGCCCAGTTTCTTGAAGAGAAAGCCAATGGTGAGGAGGCTCAGCGTGGGCGCAGTGGAGAGGACGCAAGCCCTGTAGTACTGTAGGTACCTCCTGAGGCCGCTGGTGAAGGCCTGCAGGCGAGGGGGCTGGGATGGTGGCCAGGCACAGACACGGCCTCGGCTCCCAACTTGAAAGGGTGCACCAGTACTGGGGAAAGGGCTTGGCCCCCACTCCCGACCCCAGGGCTCCATTTTCCAAGGCATGGGCCTTTGGGGGCCATGCCCAGACACCCCAGACCGGCCAGAAGCCCAGGGATCACTGTGAGCCCGTCCCTGCAGCCAGGACTGGCCGTACTGGGGAACTGGCACCTGCGGGCCCCGGGAGGATTCCGGAAAGGTGGCAGGCCCTGAGCACAGCTGCTAACTCTGAGAAGGTCTCTAGCTGTTCTGACCACTGGGGTCTCAGAACACACACATCCTGGGCAGCCCCACAGGAGCACGACCCTGGCTCAGCTCACATATGCAGGGGAAGTCTGCATGGAATGCTCCGGGACAAACATCAGTCTGCCACCTGCAAGGGAACAGCTGTCCTGCCCTCGCGTCCCAGACAGCCAACCTGCTGGCCCTGTCTATGTCAGCCTCCTGCCCACCGCACCCCACTCTGACCTGTTTGCCACCAGTCAGCCTCCACTGCCAAACACCTGAACCTCACCATGTGGCCCCTGCCACCATGCTGCAGCGCCAGGACATGAAGGAGGCACAAGGCCCCTGCTGACTGGGCCCCAGAATGCCCACTTTGTCTGGATGCCCACCCATTCTGCACAAGCCAGCCTGCTGTTCTGGGGGACTGTCTCCAACATATGGGCCAACTGTAGGGTTTTCAAGGAAGACCTGGTGCAACCCCAGCTCCCAGGACACAGGCAGTTCTTAGCAAGGCCAGTGCCAGCCAGGAGGCCGAGGGCAGTACCTGGAACACGAGTCCCTTGCTGCACGAGGAGTCCAGCACAGGCTGCAGAGAGAAGTGGCTCAGGCGTGCATAGTGGGTCCCACACTCGGCCACCTCTGAGAGGAGGCTGCTGATGCTCTCGGGGGACGCTCCTGATACATGGACACCCTGCTTCACCACAAAGGCCTGAGCTGGCTGGACGGGGCAGAGGGAAGGTCCCTGAGGCGAGGCATCTAGAGCCCAATACGGTGCTGTATCCCCTCCCACCACACACACACACCCAGCCGTGGCACTGCTCAGAGGCCCACAACCAGATGCCCCATACCAAGACACCCAGACAGGAAGTTCCAAAACCACAAAGCAAGAGGCCACAAAGCGAATCCCAACTTTCCCACCCTGAGTAGTAAATACATACAAACAGAAACAACAAGGTGTAATTTTTTCACAGACCATGCTGAGGAAGAACACATCCGAAGGCCAAGCCAACGGGAAAGGGTGCTGGCAGAGAGAACACCTTCCACGCTATACAAGGGGCATGCAGGCAACAACCTCACTGAGGCAGCAGGTTTAAAAAAGCTCTTGTCACTAGATGTGGCCATGAGACTCCTAGCAATGTGTCCCAAGGAGGAGGCAGCAGGTGCATGGGACGCCTCAGAGGGGGGAACCACCCGCGGAAGGGCCACCACACCAAGACTTAGGGATGCAGTGGGCCACAGCTCAGGCCTGCACCCCGCGAAGGAAGGGTTCAGATTAAAGCTGCACTGTCCCCCTGGAAGGGAGAAGAGCAAACCAAATCCAAAGCCAGCCGAGGAAAACCAGCAAACACGAGAGCGTAGACAAGGAACAGAAGATAGAAATGAAAGAATCTTGAAATCAAAAGCTGGTTCTTTGAAAAGATCAACAAAACCAACAAACCCTTAGCTTGATTAACTAAGAAAAAGGAGAGACTCAAATTACTAAGATCAGTGAAATAAGAAGAATTACAAGAAAACAGCACAAATGACTGTAAGCCAACAATTGGCCTACAAGACAAGGAATCCCTGAAACAGAAGCAAAACTCATTCAGGAGGAGACAGAAAATCCCAACCCCCATAACAGGGACCCTGAACCTGTGACCAGAGCCCCTGTGCGGCCCGAGCGCCTCCCGGGAGCCTCCTGACTGCTGAGGCTTCCGCTCCAGGGCGCAGCCCCACTGCATGAGGCTCCAGCTCAGGAACAGAGCCAGGCAGCCCCTCCTGTGAAGCTCCTGCTAGGAAGCCATGCGTAGTAGGTGACTGACTGCTGAGTGACCCCACCTCTCCCTTCCTGCATCTCGATTTTCCACTCTCATGCTTCAGATTCACCAGTAAAGAGTGAACCCATGAAACCCTAGCCCCCCACCCTCAACCCCAATAAAGGGAGAGTCCCAGGTCCACACTCTGCTGTGCACCCTCCAAGACTCATGAGTGATAAACCTTGTCTTTCAAATTCCCTGGTAGCTTCTTGCTGAGAAGTGTCCCAGGTGCGTCCTACAATCACAGCGCCCTCAGGGCTGGCCCAGCCACCACACTGGCCTAGTGATGGTGGAGGGGATGCCGGTGGGCTGCCCACCAGGAAGTAAAGGCTGAGTGAGCACCTCAGGCACCCTACCAACAGCACCACTGCCACACACCCAGCAGGCTAAGGTGGTTAAGTGTTATTTATGTCCACTTTACTGCAGTTCAAAAAAATAAAAACAACAAAAGCTCTCAATAAAGAAAATTCCAGGATCAGATGGTTTCATGGGTGAATTTTACCAAACAATTAAAGAACTAACACCAATCCTTCTCAAACTCTTCCACAAATTGAAGAAGAGGGGACACTAATTCTGAGGCCAGTACTGCCCCACTTCCACAGCCAGAGAAAGACATCACAAGGAAAGCAAACTACAGGCTAATATCCCTTGTGAACACTGATGCGGACCCCTGACCAACACTAACAAACCAAACGCAGCCGCAGAGCAAAAGGATCACGCACCACGGCCAGGTGGCTTTTATCTCAGGAATGCAAAGGGTTTCACAAAGGAAAACCCATTGGCGTGACACACCCACACTGGTAGGACAAACGGAAAACACACGATCCCCTGGGAGGAAAAGGCACCTGACAAAACTCAACGCCCCTTCATGATGAAAACACTCAATAATTAGGGAATGCAGGGCACCCCCTCCACACGTTGAGGGCATCTGTGACCAGCCCACAAGGAGCATCACACCCAACAGTGAGAGACTGAGAGCTTTCCCCTGGGGCCACAAACAAGGCAAAGGCGCCAGCTCTAACCACTTCTGTTCAAAACAGCACCGGAGGTCCTGGCCAGGGCAATTCAGCCAGAAGACACAAAAGGCATCCGAGTCGGAAAGGAGTAAAATCATCCATCTGCCGATGACATGATCTTATATGCAGAGAACTACAGAATCCACACACACACACACACAAACTGTCAAAACCAATAAATTCAGCAAAGCTGCAAGGTGCAAAATCAATGCACAAAAATCACTTGGATTACTCTATACTAGCAATGAAAGATCTGAAAAGGAAATTAAAACAATTCCATTTACTACAGCAATATAAGAATAAAATACTTAGGAATAATTTAACCAAGGAGGCAAAAGACTTGTTACAACAGTGAAAACTAGAAAACGTTGCCAAAAGAAACTAAAGACCTGAATAAATGGAAAGGCATCCGTGTTCAAGGGCAGGAACACGACTGTCGTTAGGGTGACAGTGCCGGCCAAAGCGTCTGTGGATTCCACACAGTCCCTGTCAATATTCTAATGGCGGGCTTTTCAGAAATAGAAAAAAATCTATACTAAAATTAATACAGAATTGTAAGGCAGTAACAAATTAAAAAATACAAATATAACAAACATAACAAAATAAAGAAAACAAAAAAAAAGAAAAAAGGAAAAGTTGGAAAACTCACCCTTCCCAAGTTCAAAACTTACTACAAAGCTACAGTAAACAAAACAGTATGATCCTGACATAAAGACAGACACAGAGCAATGGGATAGAACAGAAATCCCAGAAATAAATACTCACACGTGTTTCATTCATTCCCAACAAGGGTATCAAAACCATTCAATAGGGAATGAAAAGTCTTTTCAACAAATGATGCCGGGAAAACTGGACACCCATACGCAAAAGCTTTAAGTTGGATCCCCCTCATTTGCCACAAATTAACTCAAAAAAGATAAATGCCCAAACTTAAGGGCTAAAACTATGAAACTATAGAAGAAAACACAGAAGCAATCCTTCATGACCTTGGATTTGGCAGTTTCTTAAGTATAACACCAGAGGCATAGGCAACTAAGAAAATATAAACTGGGCTTCACCAAAATCAAAAACTTCTGTGCTTCAAAGGAAACTACCAAGAGTGAAAAATACAACCCACATAATGGGAGATGTCTGCAAATCATGTGTCAGACAAGAGATGAACACCCAGACTGTATAAAGAACCTATAGTTCAACAACCCAACTCAAAAACGGACAAAAGACACAGACATTTCTCCAAAGATATACAAATGGCCAATAAGTGTGAAAATACCACTAATCATTATGGAAATGCAAATTGAAACCACCATGAGACACCATTTTACACCCACTAGAATGATTGCTACCCACAAGAAAAACCTGAAAGTCGTGAGTGCGGGTGGACGTGGAGACACTGGAGCCCTGGTGCCCTGCAGGGGGAATGTAAACTGGTGCTGCCGCGGCAAACAGTGTGCAGGCTCCTCAGTTAGTCAAGCACAGAATCATGCCGGCACCCGGCAATCCCACTGCTAAGTACACACTGGAAGCAGGGACTGGCTCTTGCGCAGCAGCATTATTCACAAAGGCCAAAAGCTGAAATCAAACCATGTGCACACCAAAGATGAATGCACACGTGAAATACTATTCAGCCTAAAAGGGGGGCCTTCTGACACCTGCTGCGGCACGGATGGGCCCAGGGACACTGGTCAGCGGAGTGCGCCAGTCTCAGGAGGACAGACACGGGGGGACTGCTTGTGTGAGGCGCGGAGAGGCTCCCTCCACGGGGGCCGGGGGAGGGGTTTTGGGGGTCCATTCAATGGGGACATAGCTTCCGTTTGGGAAGGTGAATATTGGAAATAAAAAGTAGTGGTGGTTATACAACACTGAACATAACTGATGCCACTGAATAGTATACTTAAAAGTGCTTAAAATTATAAATTTTAAGTTCCATATATTTTGCCACAATATAAAAGGAGGGGGTGCTCATTCCACACAGTAAGGGCTTTCACACAACGACACTAAAGCGGTGTTCCAGAAGTCTCCCAGCGGGTGGGCCTCAGCACCAGCAGCGCCGCCCACACACAGCATGTCTCTGGGCCAACTCCAGATGTGGTCCCAGTACACACTCAAGTCCCAGAACGGCCACTACAACAGAATCTGAATTTACAGAGAGTTTGGACTCTTGCATGAAAGAAGGCAGCTGCAGAATAATATGTCCGAAGGCTTCATTTGGGTAAATAGTATTCATTTACTTTATAAGCTCCCAGCAAGAGGCAAAAGGCTAAATAAACTGACTACTGCCCAGAATGAGTGAAGCCCCATCCACTGGCCAGGAGATATGTCCAAAAAGAGAGAGAAAAGCCAGCACCAGAGGCCCAGCATCCTGTGGCCCGTCCCTGCAAGGCGGGTGCTCCTGAAGGCGCTCTCTCCAAGCACAGGGAAGGCCTGGAGGGCCCCCTCAGCATTTTTCTGGGACAGGCATGGAAATATGAGTACATTTCTATTGTTTTACCAACAGCAATTAACATCTTACTTGAGTTCAGTTTTGCAAAGGATGCCAACAAATTAATACTTTGTAGAATGGAAATGAGAAGACCACTCCAGGAATCACCACACTGGTCGCCCAGTGTGGCTTCGTGGCCACACTCCACCCTGACACTCAGGGGCTTGCATCTGGGGCCACACGCTTACTGCGTGGGACCTCAGTCTAGCCTGTAAAGGGCTTAGAGTGTGAGCCACCAACACAGTGCTAGGGCCATTACCACACGCAAGAACTTCCTTACCTGGCAGAGGGAAAACGTGGCAGACACGACACCAATCAGGACATTGAGAGCGTCCTTCACCAGCTCGTGCTCCTTCACCAGGACAGGCTGTGGGGCCTGCAGGAGTTCCCCGCCCAGCACCTGCAGCTCCCCTTGGCGGAGCCTCCAGAATTTGTCGAAGGCGTCCCTTCCTGCCTCGGTGAGGTAGGGCTCATCTCTGTGGCCAGGGGGGCTGTGTGGGAGACGGGGGTGGGCGGTGAGCAGGCAGAGCAACAGGCACCTTAGCTACATGACGAAGGCAAGAGAAAAGGTCAAAAATACAGACCGGGCACGAATCCCAACCAACCACCAGCCCTTCAGTCCTCATCCAGCAGGCTCAGTGCTGGCTGCCACTGAGCCCATCAGGATAACTGTGCAGAAACACAGCGGTGCCCTCTCACCCCGTGGCCACATGGAGTCGGGAGGCCAGTGGGAACGCGCTCCCAGACTGCACCCCCCAGCTGGAGGGAGGAAGTCCCCTCCTCCCTCCAACAGCCCCCAGAGATGGCCAGCGGGCCCCTCGCCTCTCCTCCTCCCGGGCTTCTCCACACAGCAGCCCTGTCAACACCCTTTCCCCAAAAGTGATGCTCTTCCCCCGACTTTCCCTTGGCTTTGCTGCAACTTGCATGTCCTGAACTGCAATTTCTCTGCCAGTCGCAAATGAACCTAAGAGAGTATTGTTTATCTTTCAAGACAAAAGTCATTTTTCCACCAGGTAATGGCTCTAAGCTACAGGAAGTTCTAACATGGAGGTGGGGTCTGACTACCAGCACATTTCCAACTTCACATCAAGCATGAGGTACAAGGTAGAGAACAATACATCTTAGAACTTGCCAAATCAAAAGTGCATTTTAGCTGCACCATGACTGACCCTCTGTCATTCAGCAGGTGTCTGAGTGCGGGGGGAGCAGTCCTGGGGACAAGCCCATCCCTCACGGGGCGGGTGGCACGCATGGAAGCCACGAGGAGAGGACACTGAGCCCAGGACCGCCTCAGAGACACGGGAGACGCAGGCCACGTCCCAGAGCGACAGCAGCGGCAGAGGCCAGCCAGTGGGAGGCCCAGGGACAGGAAGAGAGAGGGGGCTGGCATGAGGGGAGCTCAGCAGTTGGGGGTGGGGGAGCAGAGAGGTAACGAGGTCACAGGAGGGCTGACCGTCACTGTAGACAAGGGGCAGCTGTGAAGCTCGGCAGGCGAAGCAGTGATGTGCTCTGATTTCTGTCCCAGAAAGGTGACACTGGCCGTGTGGAGGATGGGCTAGAGGGGACAGGAGGAAGTCAGTGGGCAGGGCTCGGCCAGACAAGGGACACCTGCCCGAACTCCCTCAGGGCAATAAGAGTGTGAGGGAAAAAAAAGCCTGTGGAGCTTCAGCGTCCTGAGTGCCCCTCCAGGGAGTCTCTCAGGACAGGTGTGCACACGTGGGTGCTGCCACCCCAGGTGCTCTCACCCCAACTCATCTAGGGCCGGACCCAGCACCACTGGGGCCAGCTGTGCACCCCTTGGTGACTCAGAGGTGAGGAGAAAAACCCATGAAGGAAAACACCCCATTCACACTCATCCCCATGGGGAACTCAGCCCTTAACATAAGAGAACTGCTCCCCCCAAACGGGTGATGGCCGCAGAGAGAGCAGAGCAACCCCAGCCACGGGGAGGGTGGCCTTCCGACCAACACTGCCTCTCAGGGTGTTACAGAGGGGAGGGGGGTCTTCCAGGGGTCTCAAGGCAAAGAGAGCCTGACAGTGCAGAATTCCATACATGGAGCTCCGCTTCTGGGGGGGCGGCAGCTTCCTAACTGCCCACAGGCAGAGCTCACTGCAGGAAAGCAGGGGGCTGGAATTCAAATCGAAACAAGTCCAAAAGATCTGCCAAATGAACTCAAGAGAGGCCTCAGGGCTCAGGGCTCAGCGGGATCAGGTCACCGTCTTGCGGGGGGGCGCGGCCCTGGGGAGGGGGGTCTCCCAGCAGAAGCCGCCCATGTGGAGCATCGGCTGCAATCCCTGCAGGAAGCACGATGGTCCTCCTGACCCCTGGACACCCGGTGAACCACTATGCCTTCTGAACAGCAACCTGAACAACTAGGCCTAGAAAAGCAGTAATAAATGAAATGCCACCAAGTATTTACAAAAGAAAATGGTGATTTTGGGGGCCAGTTTTGAGACATGTCAAAGACTAACAGAGAGCAGGATAGTTAAGACTTGCTTTGTACACACAAGACAGGATTGAAGACCTAACCAGAAATTACAGGCAGAGAAGCCCCTCCAAGACAAGACAACTGCCAACACCAACGGTGCTCAGGGAAGCAGGGAGCGGCTGTCCCTGGAGGAATCCGCACTGGGGGCAGATGACTACGCCAGGAAAGCTGTCGGCATGCATCCCTGGGCATGTGCCCATCCTAAGGAGACCATAGGCTGCATCAGATGGCGCTCGGGCCTCACTAACTCCAACTCCTTCTTCAGTGCCCCCCAAACTGGTATTCCACAGAACTGCCAGCAGGTAACACTGGACCAGAGTCCCATGACCAAGCATTTGGGTCCTGCATCACCATTCTGGGAGGTTCCAAGACACTAGCACTTTGCAGAGATTCTGAGAGGTCCTGAGTGCAGAGGCCTCTGGACCGGATAAGCCCAGGGCATAAGCTGCCGGCACCACCTGGGCACTGCTCGACTGGACTTAGCCAGGGTGGCTCCAAACATAGGGGGCAGTGGACACGAGAAAAGTTCTTTGTCAGCACCCCATACCCTGGATGCATTTCTTCCTGGCACTGACCACACAGCCTGCCAGGCTGCCCTTAGACACCTCTGCCTGGAAGCCCTCGTAGAAAGGACATAATTTGGTTGCCAACTGAGTGCTCTAAGGAGAAAATGTGATTTGCAGAGGTTACCGGCATGGTGGGAACCTCCACAAAGCCTGGAAGTCCTTTCTCTTCTGCATTTCTCTCAAATCCCAGGACACAGGCAATGTCATACACTGGCTTGGCTGAAAGTTCCAGGGTCCTAATCCCATCACAGCTGCTTCTATTACAACCATCTGAGCTCTGAGCAAAGGTCATGTTCACACGTTGGGGAGGAAGTAAAACATGTCAAGGCAAAGGCTCATACCGTCCAACCTGTTCCCAGCACCTCTTCTTGCTGGCCTCATAGGTAAGCACAGCATCCCATGGGTCGACATCCGGAGTCATGCCTGCTTCAGACTGGGAATCAGGTGTCAAATTGGATGCTGACTGGAACCCTTCATCTTCCGACTGATCCACACTCTGAGGAACCTGGAGACCACAGGAAAGAAGGAAAGAGCACATATGCCTTTGTGTCTATATTTCACCTGTGTGAGCAGAATTCCAGAACTTTTCCACACACTTCCATTGCTCATGATGGGTAAGACCCAGCAGAAGGTTTCACCTATTTTTCTCAAGCATGTATGTATTACACAACGTTTTCACCCCAACTGAACCATTTAAGGAATTGATTTATTACAGTTATCAACTTCCAATTTCATATAATACATAAGCCTCAATGTAACTTAGAATGAAATGCTTCTGATCTGGAAATTCCACTTTGGGAAACACAGCATTAAAAAACTCATACCAGACAACTGAAATAATTTACATACCCCAAGATGTTGACTATAGCATTATTTATATTTGGAAATAACTTAAATATCTTGTCATGGGGGGATGACTGAGTAATAGTAGTGTATCCTTTCAGCAATGCTTATAAGAACACAGAATACAAAGGCCAATGATGATTAATAATGTCGGAAAAATCCCATGTCATAGGTGGGAAAATGTATATAAAAGTGCATGTATAGTATGAACAAATATTTCTTGCCACACATAGCTATTGAACACTTGAAAGGTGACTTATGCCACTTTTTATTTCATCTTAAGTTTAAGTAGCAGCTCTAGAGAGCAGAAAAGTGACTTAACTAACCACATCCCTTGTTAGATAAAAGATGAGAAGCAGCATGTTGCTTTGGCCTACAGGGGGGCCCTCCAGGACTTAGGAGCTACTGACTTGACCAGAACAAAAGGGAAGTCAAAAGAGGCATTTCTAAAAGGCTTGGGAGCTGGAGGCAGGAAAACAAACACCACCTTAATAGCCAGTCCAGAGAGGTCTGCACTGTCCGGCACCGGGGGCAGGTCCAGTCGGACATCCATGTCGTACGTGCGGCTGTGCACAAGGGCACCGAAGAGCGAGACCCGGGTGTCTCTCTCAAACCTGTCACCACAAGGGTCACCATATGAGAAGAGCCCAATAGTGGGCAAGCTGGTGCCTGGCGCCGACTCCATCACTTGAAGCGCTTTCTGGATCATGTCCTGACATAAATACTCCTCTCTGGAGATCAGAGATTGAACATCCATCTCAAATACACTCAGGTCATAGCAGTCGTAGCCGCTGTAAGGGACGTTTCTTCCAACATGCTTGTTGTTGAAGAAGTAGTCCCGCTTTCGCGGCAGTACTCGAGGGGGGCCACTCCCTGCCAGCTGAACCAGGAGGTCCAAAACAGACTCCACCTCCGCAAGGGGACAGCGAGGGGCTGCTTCGAGCTCCTCCACAAGCTCCTCCAAACGGTCAGCCTCGGGGCCAAGGCCACCCACTCTCAGGTCGAAGGACAGCATGAGGATCTTGTTTTTCACCGGGAGTTTTGAGAGATCTGGCTGCTGCTTATGAGTCTCATCTTGGAAAAGATTTGTGAAAAGAGCATTGTAGGCCACCCTTTTGAGGCTCTGCTTGGCCCTCCTCCGGCTCACGCCGCGCTGGCCCAAGCGAGGCTTCGCAGCGGGCAGGAGAGCCTCGCACAGGTCACCGAACAGCTGGGTGATGCTGGCCATGCCCAGCCCTTCTCAGCAGCCGCCGGGCTGCGCGCGGGCCTCCGGGCGGCTCAGCCCCCGGCTTTCAGTCTTGAGGCTGCGGCCCCCGGCCCGCGGGCGCAGCCGCCTGCGCTTCTCCGACGCCGTAGCCCTCCCTCAGGGCTCAGAGCCCGGCCCGCGAAACGACGTGCGCGCCTGGCTTTGCCCGCTCTCTCGGGGCCCCAGAGGACGGCCGTCCGGGCGGGGAAGGGCGCTGTCCGAGGACGGGGTGCAGGCCGGCGGCCAGACAGGGTCCGTAAGCTCAGCCCGCCCCCACCCACCAGCCTGCCCCCAAAACAGGGCTCCCGCCGCTGTTGCGTCACTGCCACGCGACCAGCGAAACCGAGTAGGCGCGCCAGAATTGCGTCACGGAGAAGGCCAGAGACGCGCGCCGAGGAGCGGGGCCCGGGCGGACGGGGGCGGGGCCTGGCGGACAGGGGCGGGGCCTGGGCGGCCGCGGACAGAACAGAAGGTCACCCTGCGCTTCCTGCGTGCGGCCTCCTTGCTCCCGCCCGTGGGCTCAACAGAGGAGGCGGAGTCAGACTTTCGCTTAACCGTTTATTGATCGCGAGTGGAGGGAGCGAGGCCGGGGGCCGTCTCCTAGAGGCGGGTCGCTAAGCGGGGCTGCGGGTGGCTGCACTGGACCCCGTGGCCCTGAGTCAGTGCCCTGGGCGCCCGTAGCCTGGCCCTCAGAACTGAAGCCTCAGGAAGCGGTGTGCTGGCCAAAGTTACCGGCTTTAAGAGGACTGCTGTGTCATTTCCAGGATGTAAACACTCACACCCTGTCCAATTTCAAGCAGCCAGGTCAGTGCACTCCAGGAGGCGCTGGGAAGAAGCGCACCATCAGCCTGACATCACAGTGAGCAGGTTGAGAGTAGCACCCCAGTCTCCAAGGCATGAGGCCCTCTGCCCAAGGGCTGTAAGGTTGGGTGTTCCCCTTGGCCCCCAGCTTTCAGCCTGAGCCTTGCCCCCAGCCTCACCGGCCACCTGCAGCATCTGCCACTGTGACTCCAGCTGCCCTCTCAGGTGCACCAGGGCCTGCATGTCCTCCGGGGATGCCACGGAGAAGGGGCCCAGGCTAGGAGGTGCCTCTCCATGCAACATCTGGGCCAGGACCCCTGCAAGCTGGGTTGTGGATTCCTGGGCCAAAGGCAGAGGTAGAAGCAGTGGGTCTCTGGTCTCTCCCCACTTCCCGCCCCACAGCACATCCACCGTGCCCAACTCACCTGGTCCACAAGGGCCAAGACTCGGCCCCCTGCAGGCCCCCGTAGGAGTGCAGCTAGGAGTGCAGCTTGGGGTTTCTGCAGGCCATGGGCAGGCCCCACTGCCACCAGTACGAGGTCAGGCTGGAAACTATAGGCTATGGGCAGCACCAGGGCTAGGATGCAGCTCAGGAACCCACCAGTTGTCTGTGGATGATGAAGGGGACAATAGCATACCACGGCCCCTCATCCAGGGGATCCCGCTCTTGCCAGCTCAGGCCATCCTGCCTCCCAATCTCAGCTGGGCAGCTACACCAAAGGTCCCACCAGGAAGCCAGAAAGAGCAGGTGAGGGCCAGAGGCCCAGCCCCCATGACACTGCCAGTGAGTAGCAGGCTCGCTGCCCTGCCACTAGCACTCACCTCTGGCAATGGCATGGAGACATGGGACGTGGACAGGGCAGCCACCTCCTTGCCCCCGATGTTCAGCCACAGACTCCTCCTTCCAGAGGAGAGTACACATGGACACATCTGCATGTGTGTGAGATGCTGCTCGCCCTCCAGAGGCTCGACAGCAGAGAGGGAGGTGCAGAGCGCTCAGGGTCAGAGATGCTGGCGCTGCCGACCCTCTGCGACCCTCCCGGCACTGCCCTCAGGGACCCCCCCTTACCAAACTCCAGCTGTGGAAGGTGGAAGGCCCCAACCCACCCATCACCTGTGAGGATCCAGGCAATGTGCCCACCCACATGCAGGACTAGACATACACACAACCCAAGAGCCATACCCATCATTGGCCAGGTCTGGGGACAGGTCCAGCTGTCCCACAGCCACACAGAGCAACCTAGAGGAGACCAGGCTGCACTTACCCCACCTGGAGGCCAGTTGCAGAGGCTTCTCCATGTGGAAGAAGCAGGGGTGGTGTGGCCAACCCAGGCTCAAGGAGTGCCCACCAGCCATGCCCTCAGAGGCTCAGGTCAGCTAGACAAGGCTTACCTCCGGGCTCTGTGGGACAGGCTGTACCGAATGGCCACGTCCAGGGTGGTGGCTACAGCAGGGGCTGGAGTGGCTGCAATGCCGCTGCTCACCTGTGGGATAACAGAAGTGGAAGGCAACTCCTAAACCAGGGTAACAGCCTCTCCATCCCTTCTTTTGGTCCCTGTCTATATGGCTGTCATCCATACACTCTGCAGTCACATTGTTCCACTTCCAAAAATAAGACGCTTGCAAATACACTTTAAGTCATGTCTTTCACCTCTCTGCCTAAGAGCTTTAGTGGAAGGGACTGGGGTGGGGGTCAGGGGGTTCTCACAAACCCATCCCTGGGGGCTCTTCTGGGAAGGGAAGGGTCCTAGGCACAAGACAACACTCATGTCCACATAGTTCTGTACTACCCAGCCCTTCCCTGGACAGACCACTCCTCAGCCCCTTCAAGGTAACCCCACCTGCCCATCCAGGATCCCATCCAAGAGATACAGGACCTTCCCAAGTGCAGTAAAGGCCTCATCCTGTACCAGGACATCATGCAGCCTGTGGTGGACAAGCCAGGGGGACACAAGGACGTGGGGTGACACCCAGACCACAAGAGAGTCACACATGGGCACACAGGCAGGCATAGTTCCACCTCTCTCTCCAGGCCCACTCTGCCCACCTGGCCCAGGCCTGTGCCTCCTCCTGTGGGGCTGACCCCACCTGATGGAGGACATCAGGGGGCAGGCCCAGGGTCGCGTCCATCTCAGTCAGGGCAACAGCTGTTCGGACAGGGGGCGTGGGCCGGAGGCACAGCTGGTCCAGGAGGGAGCTCAGAGCAGCTGAGGCCTGGGCCTCTGCCGCCTTGAACTCAGGCCCCCCGGGCAGCAGGGGCAAGGCCCTCTCCTCTGGGCAGCTTGTGCTGGGATGCAGCATGGAGGCCAAGCCTACGGGATGGGTCAGAGTCGCAGCCACTGCATTGGGCCAGGGCGCTGACCCCTGCCCAGCCAGGGCCACACTGACCTTGCTGCTGGAGGCTCACCCAGTGATGGGCCTGGGCTGCCCGGACACGCTGGATGGACTCCAGGGCACTGCGGGGACAGGCCGGAGTGATGAGGCCTGGCCTTGCACCCACAGCCCTCCCCACTCTCCTGCTCCCTGCACCTGCAATGCGGCACCATCGGTCCCGACAGGGGAGGGGCGGGGTCGCCCAGCAGCGCCCGCACCACCATGCACACGGACTGGGAGAGTGACTCCAGGTGATAGCCGCCCTGGGAGGAGGGCAGAGGTGTGTCATGGGGGCAGGTGTCCCCATCCCAGGCAGGATGCCCTGCCCTGGGTGGCAGCCCCCTCCAGCTGCACCTCAGCCTCTGGCCGGTGAGCCCATCCTGTTTGCCAGTCACCTCCAGCACGGCACAGACCCGGCCGCCAGCCAGCACCTGCAGCAGCTGCGTGAGGTGCGCGAAGCACTCTGGTGTGGCCTGCATCTGCCCCTAGAACCAGAGCCAGGTGTGATGGGGGCTTGGCCTGGCACCCCAGAAACCCTCCTCAGCCAAGCCAAGCCCTCACCTCGGGATCCCCAATTGCTGAGTCAAATCCTGCTGAGACTAGCACCAGCTCAGGGTCAAACTGCGGGCAGGGCCAGGAGGGAAAGCACAAGAAAGCAGTTGGAGTCGGGGTGGAAGGGAGGCCCCTCCAGAGAGACCTTCCCCACCCCCAGGGCAAACTAGGCACCAAATCTCTTCTCCACCCCCTGCCCTCCACGAAGTCACCTCAAAGGCCAGAGGGAGCAGCACGTGCAGGAAGGCGGCCACGTAGTCAGCATTTCCCATCCCGACCTGAAGCCACAGGGCATCAGTGTTGGGCCCTGCCAGCCGGGGCTATGGGGTCTTCACCCCTGAGGCCCAGGTTCTGGGGGTGGCCCTGGCAGGATGCTCTGGACTGGGTTCAGGAAGCCCAGAGATGTGAGGTGAGGGATGCAAGCTGGGTAAAGGGCTCCAGTGACGGGGGCGCAGGGGACCCAGGCTGAGGAGCAGGCACCTGGTTCCAGGGCAGGTTGACAGTGAAGCCGCGGCCCTGTCCCTGCCCAACAGCATCCACATCTGACTCTCGCAGACAGGGCCAGAAGCGCCCGTGCTCATAACGGTGCCAGGAGAAGTAAAGGACGCTGCAGACAACCGGCCAGGGTTGGGGTAGGTGTCAGAAGTCAGGACCCTCAGCCCCATGGCCTTCTGTAGCACATGGCCACGTCAACCCCATCCAATTTTTCTAGGCCAGCTGTGTACCCCAAAGAGTGGTGTTGCAGGGAGGAGTCGTGTCCCCCAACCCCTGCTCACCTGGGGTCATCCTCAAAGATATACTGGATGCCCTGGCCATGGTGGATATCCCAGTCGACAATGAGGATCCTGGGGAGAGACAACCCTGGGGTTACTAAGGGGCAAGTCTCCCGCTCCAGCCCAGGAGTGGGTGGGAAGCAGCCCCTCCACCCCCTCTCTGGCCTGGGTCCCTGCCCTTTAGCAGCCGGGCACCCACCTGTGCAGCCCGTGTTTCTGCTGGGCATGTTTGGCTGCTATCGCCACATTGTTGAACACACAGAATCCATTGGCGGCGGCCCTCTGGCTGTGGTGCCCAGGAGGCCTGAGGGTGACAGTGGAGTGTGGGGCACATCAGGGTCAGGACACCCATGGATGGGGGCAGCCGGGTGGGGCGGGGTTGTGGCGCTCACCTCACCAGCGCAAGCCCGTTGCGCACAGCCCCAGTCAGCACAGCATCCACGAGCTGCAGTGCAGCCCCCGCGGCCAGCCGGGCAGAGTGGAAGGTACTCTGTGGGGGCAGGAGTACAGATGAGCTCCACCTGCTACTCCTCACAGGCTCTTCCCAAGCCTAAGCCAGGCTGCAGGGCACCAAGGTCTGGGCAGAACAGGTCAGGCCAGTCTGGGTGCCAGCAGCAGCCAGTGGAGTGTGCAGGGCATTCGCATGTTCATGAACACGGGGCTACCAGCCGGGTTCAGCAGCCACAGCTGTGAACAGGCACAGGCATATGGATGTGTGTCTGGGGGGAATGTGTCTCCGGGGCACACACCGGATGGAAGTAGACGGCATCGTATTGTCTGGACAGCTCCTGGAGTTCCCTGGTGCCCAAGGCCTGGGTGCCCTGCAACAGGGCCACGTACTCTGGGCTGCAGAGGGGCAGACAGGGAAGGCACGGTCACCAGCTGGAGCAGGAAAGGGAGGACAAAGAGGGACTGGACCCTGGTGGGACTGCCCACCTCACTGCCCCCTCACCCACCCACAGGGTCATGAAACAGGCAGGTGAGGGGGAGGCCAGTGCGTGGGGCATTGGGAGCTGGGGTGGGCCGGGTCCTAGGCAGCCTGCTGGGTGGCATGCAGCCCACTGGGGTCCGACCTGTGCACCAGGCCCAGCTCTGCCTCTGAAGCCTCTCGGGCTGCCAACCGCAGGCACCGCTGCTCCAGGCCGTACTGCCGCAGGCGCTCCAGGGCCGCGGTCAGGCGCTCAGGACCCTCGATCTCGCATGCGGGGCTGAGGGGACAGGGCGCTCACAGTGTGGAGCCTCACGCCATCCCTCGCCTCCGCAGGGTCGTACTTACTCGTCCCAGAGGAGGCGGGTCGCTGTCATGTCCTCGTGGTACACGAGTGCGGTCCCCATGGCCCGGAGGGGCTCCCTTCGGGACGCCCTGGGGGGCGGGACCCAAGCGCGTCCACACGCAGGTGGGTGCACGGTCCCTCCCCACCCGGTAACAGTGCACGCCTGGGCCACACGGGAGTGGCGGGCACGGAAGGGGCGAGGCCGGGGCGGCTTCCGGCTTCTTCCCGCGGGCCCGCCCGGCCGTCCTCCTCCCCAGGCCGGGGGCTGGTCGGCCCGATGTGCGAGGGGCGGCGTGAGGAGGGTGCCGCGGGCGCGAGCCTCCCCCGGGCGCACCCTGACCCCGCGGGACCCCCGGTCAAGCTGCGCAGGAAGCAGGGCGGCCCAGGAGAGCCCGCGCCGGATGGCGGCGTCGACGCGCGGCGCCGCCCAGGATCTCAGGCGGGAGGAGCGGGAGGGGCGGGAGGGCCCCTGGCAAGAGGGCGGCCGGGTCAGGGTCGGGGTGGCGGCGCAGAAGCGGGGCAGGCGCCGCCCAAGCGTGGGAAGGAGGGAAGGGCCAGCGGGAAGGGCGGGAGGGAATAAGCGGGTGGGCCGGCAGGGCCCGCGAGCGGGGAGGCCGGCCCGGGACGCGGGGGGCTCCGGGTCAGCGCCCAGGCCGGACGGCGGGCGGGGACCTGGGGCTGGAGGAGGGGTGGGGAGCAAGCCCTGGGGGCGGGCCTTTTGGCGGCAGAGTTTTGGGAGGGTGACCCCGAGGGTGGTTCTTGGAGAGGCATGTGCCTCTGGAAGCGGGGCCCTAGGGCAGGGGTGCCCCCAGCCCCCCTCAGTGGACCCGGCCGACCCCCGCGGGGAGAGGGACTGACGGCGGCCCTGACGTCCCCACCGCCCTAGTCAGGGCACCGGCCCGCCCGGGCAGCCGGCTCCCGCGGGGCTCGTTTTGGGTCAGATGTCCGCCCCTGCGCCAATCAACGATGGTTAGGAATGTGGTGTTGAGTTTCACCGTCAGGTGCACGTGGCCACGAGGGTCAGGAAACAGAGGGCCTCAAAGGCACAGGAAGGCCCCTGGGAGGCGGCTGGTGCCCACCGTGTCTGCCCATATCTGGCCGAGCCCGCTGTGCGTGTCCAGCCGGACTCCAGGCAGGAAGAGGGTGGGAGTCCTGGCCCCGCCCTGGGTGCATCTGCCCTGGGGACAGGTGGGAGGGGCGGGCAGCCACAGGGTGGTCCCTGACTCAGCTGCCAGCCTTTGGGGATGTAGAATGGCCAACAGAATGCCACATTTGGACGCAGCCGGGAGAGAGGCAAAAAGTTTGGAAAGAGGACAGAGCCCACCCTCTGCTGTACCACAGCAGCCTCTACATCTAGGATCCCCAGGAACTTGACTGTGTTGTGCATGGAGCTCAGACAGCTGGGAATGAACCCCAGATGGGACCCTAACATTCACTGCCATCGGTCCCTGCCCCAAGTCTGGCTCCGGAGTGTGAGCCACTAGAGAAACATCAGCTCACAGTGGGAAGGGGCCCAAGCCCTAATGTGGAGGCTCCAGGATTGGAGTTCACTGGCATAGGACACAGGGAGGTGGGCACCAGCTCTGGGACCCGCGAGAGGGCCCCGGTGCAGGGGCTCAGGAGGTGCCAAGTCTCCCAGGGCAGCGTTCTTTCCCTGTGCAGCTCAGGGGCCTAACAGTGGAGATCCAGCCCAAGAATCAGGACACAAAGCCAGAACAGCTCTACAAAAGGGTCTGCTTCCTTCCAGCCATATGGGCACAGCACATGGCCAATTTACTTTCCAGGCCGGGGGTGCAGGAGAGTAAGAGTCCACTCCAACAGCCGCCAGAACAACAACCCTGAGGCAGCGCTCTGCGCCCTCCCTGTCCTTTCTTCTCAGCACTGGTGAGCAGGCAGGGTCAGACACTAGTCCTTGACCCCTAGCCCTGCCCCACCACAGCTGTGGCTTCTTGTTGCAGCCTGGGGAAGGGGCCACTGCTCATGGGGTCAAGAGGCTAGCCCCAGGCCAGGTGGATGTCCTGTCCAGAAAGTTCAGATGCGCCTCCAAAGCTAGGCTGCAGTGCAGCCTGAGAGCAGGGGAACAGGCTTGGGGAGGGAGTCCAAGTAATGAGGAGTCTCCTGGGGTGCAAGCCCAAGCCAAGGTCACAGCAATAAACCGGATTCCCCTTCCAGGTCGGAACCCCAGCTGGGATCTCCAAGACATCCTCGCCGGCACCCGTCAGGGCCCAGGGGTCTTCACAGAGCCGTCTCCTTGGAGGCCTTGGCCCCCAGCTGCTGGGGGGGCTTAAAGTTGAGCACCTCTTTATACGTGACACCTGGGGCAGGATGAGAGCAACAGAGACGGAGCCTCATGGGGGAAGGGGCCCATCACCCATCAGAATCAGCCCCCAGGGTGCACCAAGGGCAAACACCAGCCCCCTGAGATGGGTGCCGGGCCCAGTCCACTGGTGCTTGCCCTGACCAGTGATGAGTCAGTGAGGCCCACTCAGGGTCAGAGTGCAGGTTGTTAGTCACTGACCTAGGCGCCCATCAGCCCCCAGAACATCAGGACCAGAGGTCACACACAGGTGCCATTTGTCCCACACCACGGCCACTCTCAAACCACCTGTGTCCATCCACAGGAACCCACAGCCCCTGGCGTGGCAGGCAGGCCCTGGCCCCACAGCCTGCCTCAGTGAGCAGAGGACCTCCTAGGAATGTAAACCAGTATGTCCACTTGAGTGGAGCCACTCAGGGTACTACCAGGACACGCCCCAGTCCCTGGACCCAGGACATCCACGAAGATTTCGATGAGAGGACTCCCCATTACCCCAGCACCCACCTTCCGCACCCAGTGGTCATGCTTCCTGAACTGTGTGCTCAGAGTGAGCCGTCCCAAAGGGAGGGAGGCCTGCTCTGTGTCCCCTCTGACCAGTCTTTAGGGACATGCTCTGCTCAGCCTACCCCAGCATCCCTACGGTTGTCTGGCCAGGGGAGTGCCTATTTGGGGGGCGCTGGCCCTCCACAGCCCAGCTCAGGAAAGAATGCGTTTGGGGCAGGTACCTGTGCGGTTTGGCACCACACGGTGCAGGTAGACCCCCCACCCCATGGGGGGTACCCAGGGCCTTCATCCTTCATTCCTGACTGGGGGCTCAGCCACAAATAGGCCCCATGTCCATCATGGTCAGGGGTAAAAGCAAAAGCGCTCACCAAAGTTTCTGTGGGCCGGGACCACAGAGAGGATCCTGTGGCTTGTGGTTTTCATGTTATCTTTTTTAGCAGCAGAAAACTTCCATCAAGCCAAACCAAACTTATATGCACAAAACACAGCACAGGTAATGGGGGAGCCCCTACTGGAGGCACCAAAGAGCCCAGTGGCCCTAAGGAACATGGTTGGAGAACCACAACCCATCCAGCCCCAGCCCCAACCCCATGTGCAGGACCAATGTCCTAGGTCTGGGGCACAGCCAGGAGGCAGCCTAGCACACAGTGGCAGCCCCACGGGGCTAACGGGCGCCCTCAGACAGACCTGCACCACAGGCTGGTCCTACAGACACTGAGAGACACAAAGCCAGCCATCCCAGCCTGCCATTCTGGGGTGGAGATGCACAAGGCCAGTCCTAGCGTGGGGCACCGGGGCACCAGACAGCCTGAAGCTGAGCAGATGGTGGTGGGCCTCAACGGATGAGAAAAGCCCCTGGTGTGAAGGGGATGGCCAGTAAGCTGGAGGTGCATAGCACAGTTTTGGGGGGTCTATACTGCTCAGTGGACAGTCAAGGGGTGGTGAAGTGCTGTGGGCTGCCTGGGGTGGACCTTGCCTTACCGGTGGGATATGAGGGGAACATAGTTGTCCGGGTGGGAGGGGTCCTGAAGGGACAAGGAAAGGCAGGGACAAGCTTGAGAAGCGTGAGCAGAGGTCGGGGGCACAAGTGGGCATGGAAGGGCTCTGGGGTGTCCTGAGCCTCTGGTCTAGCCGCTGGGAGGGAGCTGGGCACACTGGGGCAGAGGCCAAGTGCTCACCACAGCCTGCACCGAGCTGGGCCCCCATGACTTTCGGAACTCTTTTCGTGCTCCCTTGTGCCAAACCCCTGCCGGGAGCCCCCCTCTTAACCTTCAGCTCCAAAGGTCGCCTCCACCAGGAAGCCCTCCTGCCCTCAGACTGCCTATTGTGTTCCTCACTTGACCTGTTTCCTGAGGTGGGGGCGCCCAGGACTGAGCCCTCGGCCACCTGCATGGGCCCTCGGGATGCAGACACGGGCCCTGCCCCGACTCTGGACTCACGCTTCCACTCATCCAGGGTGCGGTCCACGTCGTCACAGGACTCATCATACTTGTGGGCCGCGGGCTCGTCCTCTGTGTCCTGCAGTGACTCGAAGTAAGGGTGGGCCAGCGCCTCGGCCGCAGTCGCCCGCCGCTCCGCGTCCAGCACCAGCATCTTCTCCAGGAGGTTCACAGCTAGGGACAGGGCTAATCAGGCCAGGCCGGGGAGAGCCCCTCGCCCTGGTCCCTGACCCACACCCTGGCCCTACCCAGAGGGCTCGCGTTGGTCAGGAAGGAGGTGAAATCCTTCTTCTCTAACTCAGGGAGGCCCTTCATGTAGTTCTTCGCCTGTGTAGGGAGACAGGATGAGGGGCCAGCCCCCGGCCCAGGCCCCGGTGCAGGCCCTCCAGCCCTCCCAGCTCCCGACTGACGTCAGCGCTCTGCAGCTTCTGCACAAACTCAGCAGGCGGCGTCCCCGTCACCTTCAGGATCTCCTTCAGCTGGTCCAAGTCTGCACCGAGCTGAGGAGCACAACCTGGGGCCAGAGCAGGGCTCACCCACCCATCTGGCCTGGGCAGCACCCTGCCCCCCGCCTGATCCCCACAGGTTCAGGATACGGTCATTGCCCTTAAACAGCGTCTTGCCTGTGATCATCTCCGCCATGATGCAGCCCACTGACCAGATGTCCACTGAGACAGAAGCCCCTGCATCAGGGGTCTGTGGGCCAAGGAGGGTGGGGACACACACAGGGCAAGGGGAGACTGACACGAGGTGAGGGGGACATGGACACAGGGACACGGGCCATCTAGCCTGCATGCCTTCACCCAGCTCAGCGGCCTCCCCATGGCTTCCCAGGACAACACAGAGGAGCAGGCAGGCATACTGGGAGGCCGACATGGTGGGTGACCTGAGTCCCTGGGCAGTTTCTCACCAGTCTGTGTGTAGCGCATCCAATTCAAGATGACCTCAGGTGCCCGGTACCACCGGGTCACCACATATCCAGTCATCTCGCTGTCTGCCTGCCTGGCCAAGCCAAAGTCCAGAATCTGCAGCCAGAGGCAGGAAGGAGGGGCAAAGGGGCCCCAGGGAATGGGTGGGCCAGCCTGTGGTCCAGGAGACCCCAAGGGGACTGGCCCACCAAGCACCCTGCCTACGCTCCAGAGGCTAAGGTCATGGCCAGACCCCCAAGCCTCTCCATATGTTCCTCCCCATGGCCAGAGCACCCAGACCAACGGACCTTGTGTCCCCTCCACCCTTAGGAGCAGGCTCCTCAGGGGGTCTCCCCTACCTGCTCCTCCACTCTGCGGACCCCTGGGCCTTTCCATCACCTTTGAGGATGCCTACTCAGCCCTGCCCTGGCGCAAGACATGGAGGACTAGGGACACTCCCTGCCCTATGCCTCAAGCAGGTACGGGAATGTGCCTGAAGCCATCTACATCAAGTGCCTCCCCGGGGGCACATCTGTCCTTCGGCTTCTCAGCTCCTGCCTGGATGCCTGGGGTCTGAGCCTTGGCCTTGGCCTGGGCCACCCCTCCTCCAGGCCTGAGAACTAAAGGCACAGAAGGCAGGTGGGCAGGGAGCCCAAGCCCCCCGACACACACCTTCAGCTCACAGTCCTCGTTCACCGCCAGGTTGCCGGGCTTTAGGTCCTAGGAGCAGAGGAAAGGTGGCTGCGCAGTGGAGCCGCCACCATGTGAAAGGGCAGAGCCTGGGCAGTGCCTCGATGAAGGAGCAACCAGATCTGGCTGGCCCCACCCCACGGGAAAGGTGGAGGTGCCTGGGCCTCTAGGGCTGCGTGTTGCCCTGTGTATACCCCACACTGGACCCCGCCATGCCCCGTTACATATGGGCTAGAAGCAGGGGCTTCTGCAGGTCGAGCCCCTCACAGGCTCACACAGCCAGGGAAAGCCCCACCACCACCAGGACTCACCCTGTGGATGATGCCAGCAGCATGGATATACTGTGGGGGCAAAGAAGGGGTCAGTAGCAGACAGCTCTGGACCAGGAGAGCCCCAGGACAACAGCCTGGGGAGCTCCGCCTCCTCTTGCCCCCTACCCCGACCCATCTCCACCTTCAGGCCTTTTAGCATCTGGTAGACAAGGAACTGGACTCGGTCCTCACTCAGCTTCTCATGCTTCATGAGCTTGCCGAGGTCGGTGCCCATGAATGGCATTACCAGGTAACTGCAGAGATTGGGGTGGGGTGCAGACAGGTGTCCCCCACTGGACCTGGGCTCAGAGCCTGGACAACCCTGTCACCTTGTAGTACCGTGTTACCTCCCCTGATGCCCATCCACCCATCCAAAGGGGGCAGCTCTGTCCACCCAGCCTGCTCCAGGACACCAGGTTGGTCGGGACTGGGCTGAGGGCATTCTTGAAGAGCAGTGTGCCAGGCTGGGAGCTGGGAAGCCCCGAGGCTCACAGGCAGAGAAGGACGCGAGAGAAAGGAGAGAGATGCCTGCAGGCAGGGGTCATTTAAGTCAGAGGAGCCAGCTGGACCGGGGGCTGGGGACAAGGACAGAAGGGAGAGACACGCATTATCCTGTGAGCATACTGGGGCCAGTCTGAGTCCTTGACCTCTGCGAGGTCAGGAGGCCAGGAGCCTGTCCTCCCCAGCCCCTGGCTCTCAGCCAACAACAGGGCAAGTCCAGGGGTGGCCGCCCACAGGGCAGGCTCAGCAGAGCAAGGACAGGGAGAAGTCCTCCCTATTGCTCCTCCTCTGCCTACCAACAAAGGTCAACAGCTCCAATTACAGGCCACACACTTGATGCCAGGGTCCCAGAGCAGGGGACCTGCCAGCCAACAAATGCTCAGGCCAAAGGCTCACACTTCTGGACCTGGAGAGGGCCGGGTATCAAGCACACTTGTAGGACGCCAGGGGCATGTGGCAGAGGGTGGACTGTGGTGTGGGAGGAGGTGGGCATTGTGCATCCCGACCCCCATCTGGCCTGCAGGGGAAACCTGCCTCAAGCGGGTCCCCATGCCAACCCAGTTGGTGCCCGGGAATCTCCCAACACCTGGCCAGCCAGCCCCAAGCTGGCACTCACAAGTCTGTGAAATCATCCAGGGACTCATCAGGAGTGAACACGTCCAGCAACCCGATCACCTGGGGAGGAGGCCAGAACACCAAGTGGGATAGGACACGGTGGAAGGTATGGCAGGGGGCTCAGGCATACCCCTGAGGCTGGGACTGTGTCTGGGGCAAGAGAGCCCCCCTGCAGCTGTCCCCCTCTACCCCACTGTCCACAGCACCTGGCTCTGCCCACTGGCACTGCCACCCAGCCTGACACGCATGCCCACAGACACAAGCTATTTTTGGATGGTGACAGCCGAGACCCTCCGTGGGAGGGGCAGCTCCAAGTCTGGGTCGGTTCCCAGCATCCAAGAGCTTCAGCCCTGGGCCCTCCCCCACCCCTTCCAGTCCCCACTGAGGACCCCAAGACCAGGGTGGGGACAGTCTCCAGGGGCGATGCCTCTGCCGGAGAGGCCCAGGCAGCATGCTATGACCAGTCCAAGAGCCAGACTTGGCCCCGCAAACCCCTGGTCAGAAGCGAGGAACTACACACTGTACGTGACAGCCAGCACTTAGGATTCAGGGTGACAGGGCCTCCAGGGACCCAGGAGACCCGCACTTGGAGCAGTGGGAGGGCAAGCCAGCAGGGGGATGCCTGGCTGAGGCTGCGTGAACTGCAGCTGAGGCAGGAGAACACTTCAAGCGTTTGAGGAACATGGGGAGGGAGGCCAGGTGGCCAAGGCCCAGGCTAGGGGGTAGCCAAGGAACGGCCGGAGGAAGCCCAAGCAGGCCCTGGCATGCCAGGTGAAGGTCTGGCTCTGCTTCTAAGAGCTGCCGAGGGAGAGTCTAAACAGGCCTGACGCTGAATGTGTCCCCCTGGCTGCTATATGGGGACAGACCAGAGTGAAGCAAGACTGGACACAAGGTGGAGGGACAACCTGAGGAGCCGCTGCGGCCCGGCCCTGGGCAGGAGAAGGAGCAGACAGGGCAGATAAACGGGGGGCCCTGGACATGGGTGAGGCCTGGCATTGGGGAAGTGTGCGAGCTTCCCAGCAGCGTGATGGACACTCCTGCGCTTCCGTGGTGTGCATGGCAGCCTGGACAGAGGGGCAGGGGTGGGACTGGGCCACCAGGCAGTGCCTCTAATGGCCCCCACTTAGCCTCTTGACTTCCTCCCGGGAAAACTGGTTTAGGAGAGGCTGGGCCTCCCAGCTTCTGGCTGGGCTCCCTGGAAGCAGCAGGTCAGGACCTCGACTGGCCCAGTGGAGGGGGCTGGCCAGGCTGGGGGTGGGAGACCCAGAGACCTTGCTGGATAGGGCCAGGGGCTCCAGGGGGAGTGGGGGTGATGAGGAGCTGGAGAAAGCCTCGGGCACAGGAGTCTGCCCTCAGGCTCAGGCGTGACCAGGAGGCAGCGAGGCCTGGCAGGGCTGGTGTCCACCATGAGCAGATTTCATCTGGGAGGTCTGTGAGAATGAAGGGCCCACCCTCTTAGCCCCTGAGGAACCGAGGAGATGAGTTTCCTGGTGGGCACAGGAGAAGGCTGTCGGCTCCGATGACCCGGGGGGGCAGGTCCTCTGTGTGGGAGCACGGCGGGCCAGGGCCTGGGTGGGCAGACCACCAGCCCTCGGACCAGGCCGAGAGGGACAAGGGAGGAATGGTTGGTGTGGGAGGGGGCCGAGTTCTCGGCAGCAGGAGGAACTGCATGGGGAAGCAGGAGGTCCCGAGCAGAGAGAAGGGCTCCAGCCACCAGCAACAGCGGTGAGAGGCCGGGCACGTGTGGCGTCCTGAGGGCAGGTCTGCGGACAGGGGAGGCCTTTCCCTGGTGGGGGTCCAGATCTGCTCCTCGTCCACTGTCCGTGACACCCCACCCCATGGACGCAAAGGAAGCACCTCTGGCGTGCTGGCCACTATACCACCAAGACCCCGAGGCTCTGGGGTGCCAGAGTCAGGACACGGACTCTGATTCCATGCCTGACTCCGCATTCCCAGGGACCCCAGCCCCCAGGGCTGAGGCTCAGGAGGTGGACTAGGGCAGTGTTTAGGGGAGGTGCTGGCTGGAGGCAGGGTTTGGGGTGGGGCCTGGAGAGTCCCCTGACTGGGGCCTGGGCTGAGAAGCCAGACGCAGCCCCGGGAAGAAGCCCAGGGACTCCCTCCTCTCCGGGACAGGCCGAGGGGGAGGACTCTAACCTAGCACAGAGGTGAGAGGCGGGGTGGGCTCTGCCCTCACCCCTCTGCAGACCGTGCCTGGAGCCCCGGTCTCCTCCCCACCACACAGGGGGGTTGCCTGCGGGCGGATGGGAAGGCCCGGTCTTCTGGGGTGGGGTCTGCTGGGCAGGAGGCGGGTGCGCCGAGGGCCGGGGGCCAGCGCGACTCACGTTCTCGTGGCGCATGTGCTTGAGGAGGCGCAGCTCGCGGTAGGCCCGCTTGGCGAAGAGCTCCGACTGGAAGGGCCGGTACAGCTTCTTGATGGCCACCTTGGCGCCTGTGCGGCTGTCCACGGCCGAGCTGCGGGCGCAGCGCTTAGTGCGAGGGCCGGGCCACGCGCCAGCCGCCCGACACCGGCCGGCCCCCCCTCCCGGCCCGCGCTCACCACACCGCGCCATAGGCGCCCGAGCCCACGGGCTGCAGGTCCTGGTACACAGCGCGCACCTCCCAGGCCGTCTTGGTCACCTCCTGGCGGTAGAAACCCCTGCGGGCGGGCGGCGGGGAGCTCATGGTCGGCTCGGGCCCCGCCCCGCCGCAGCCCCCGCTCCCGGGACTCTCCCGGCGCGCGCCCCGGGCTGCCGCCCGCCGCCGCAGCCACCCGCGCTCCCAGCTCTCCGCTCCGCGTTCCCCGGACCGCCGACCCCAGCCCGGCCCGGCAGCGCGCGGCCCCTCCCCTGACTACGGACCAACCGGCCCCAGGGCCACGCGCACGTGACTGCCCGCCCGCCCTCCGGCCCCTCCGGCCCCTGCGGAAACCGGAGGCGGCAGCTCGGGAGAGGGCCCCGGGCTGGGGGAAGGGCAGAGTGGGGGGGGAGCGCGCCCGCAGCTGGGTCCCAGCCGGGAACCGGGCGCGGCCCGCCTCGACGCTCAGACTGCACTTCCCGGGCCCGTCGGGGTATCTTAGCAGGCGCCCCGACTCCTCCTTACTAATCACTCCCCCAAGGCGCGGGCCCATCCTCTGCAGCCCTGATCCCCAGGGACTTCTATCCCCGGCCCCAAGCCGCTGTTCGTCAGCCCAACTTACACCCAACTGGGTCCCCAGTCCTGAGGCCCGGGGCTGAGCATTGTGTTTTCCAGGTCAACTCACCCATCCGGCAGGAAGCCCCTTCCCCTGGGCTGATACAGCCATCCCACAGCGTGGGGCTCCTCAGCACCTGCCCTGCCTGCATCCCCTTTTCCACGTGGGGGAGTTGGTTCTGTCTCCCAAACTTAGACTACAGGCTCAACAGCCCCCCCACCCGTGACCACTGACCCCAGGCCTCCCAACCCCAGGAGGCAGAGCAGCGGTCCAGTAGGTCCCCTTGGGCCATGCACATCCCCCACCTCCCTCCTGTCGCTCACCCCCCTCCATGTGGGGAGCCCACCCCGAACATTTGCAAGTCCCACTGCCTGTCCCACCCCAGCCCGGCTTACTCCCTCCCTTTTGTCCTTCTGAGCTGGGCCTGAACCTCTCTCTCCAGGAAGGTGTTTCTGACCCCATGGGTGGAGCAGGGCCCGACTCCAGATCTCAGCGCCCCCTTACCCCTCAGCAGGGGCATCATTCTTTCACGGGTTTGTCCACATCCTGGACCAGATGCTCCTGGACGGCAGTGACCCCAGCCAGCCCCTCCATTCTCTTCTAGCCCAGGGACCCAGGTCGGAGAGCGAGTGGGGTAACCACCCTCTCTGGTCTGCCTGCCATGAATCAGCAGCTCAGGCCCAGCCAGAGCAGCTTTACACCTGTGCTGCCAGCTGGTGATCTGAGTGCCAGTAGTCAGTGGACACAGCCTGCGGTCACTGGAGCCACAGCTGCCTGAACCTCTTGCCCTTCAGGCCCACGGTGGCCTGTGGCAGTGCACCTGCCTCCTCCAGGAAGCCCCAGCTGGCCCCCTTACTCCTCAGGGAAGGACCCAGCAGGTCTCCGTGTCAGACCTGACCCTGGGATGGGCATGTGCCAGGTCTGTTCCCATCCCCATCAGCACAGGACTTGGCCCAACCTGGCCTCTAGGGTTCCCCAGAACCTGAGGCCCAGTAGCCACAATGACCAGGTCCCTGGAGGTCCAACTCCCAGATGGGCTCTACTTCCCCGTAGGCTAAGGGCACAGGATGTCTGTGTCCCAGAGACACAATGCCCGATCCCTGTCGCCCGGGTCCTCGGCCCTCTCTCCCCGTAACCAGAGAGGAAAGCTGTCTCCCTCAGCCCACCACCCTGGGAGGGGCAGGCCTTTGCTCTCTGAGACCTCTGATTGTTCCCCGGCAGCTTCCCTGACCACTGAGCAAGGGGCAGGGCTGGCTCTGGTCCAGAAGTGGAACCTGCCTGGTGAGTCCTCTGGAAGAGCAGCCGGGTTGATCTGCGGGTAGCCATCACTCCCTGTCCCCCTCAGAGTCCATTGGCCTGGGTGGAGGACTCAGCCCACCCCACCCCCAGCCCCAGGCTACCTGGGTTCACAGGGAGCAGGGAGGGTGCTGTGCTAGACAGCTGCTTGTCTGACCGGGGGCCAAGGGACCTGGCCAGTGCAAGCATCTGGTGGGGCAGACCAGCGGGGGTGCAATGACCTCCCCCCTCTCCCCAGGCATTGGGGACAGTGGGGCAGCAGAGCCTGGGATACAAGCTGAGCAAGAGGGAACCCCCTTTATTGCAAAAACCTGGTGCAGGCACTTAACATTCGGAACTCCTTGAGTCATGCAAGGTAGGCGGTCACCACCTGACCACCTGACCGAGAAACCCCTATGGGGAGGACTCACACCCCCATGTCTCAGGCAGGATGCTGTCCACAGCTCACTAGGGTGAGGGCCAACGCAGAGCCAGAGAGAGGGCAGAGGTAGAGCAGGCAGAGGCTTCTTCATAAGCTCTGGGCCAACATCCAGGTCCAGGTCCAGGTCCAGATCCGTGTGTGCTGCCCCCTTAGTGTCCTCAAGGCTGGATGAAGCCCCTGTGCCTGCTGGCTCCCCAACTGACTCTGTGTACTTATGCCTCAGGACCTGCTGCAGTCCCTATACCCAAGAAGGTCCCTTGCCCACCTAAGCTCCTCACATGGTGCACAGCAGGATCTCAGCCCCCTCATGGCGTCAGGAACTGGGGGGAGGGGAGCAACAGTACAGCCACCCCAACTGGGGCCTCCAGCTGGTCATGACCACTGGCACTCAGGGTGCCCACAGATTCACACGTGTGTGCACAGGCCTGGCCATGAAGATGCAGGAGTACACAGTAGTGCACATGCCACACGTGGCCCAGGGAACACGTGGCTCCAGGATGATTTTCTGATTTGACACCTGGTGGCTGTCCCTGCCCCGCCACTTCCCAAGGAAGACCCTGTCCAGCTGTCAGACCTTCGGGTCTCAGCATTTCCAAGGGGAAACTCTCACTTCCAGGCTGAGCAGCTCTGACCACTGAGACCCCTCCCTTTGGGTCTCTGCACGACCCCAGAGACAGCTCTCTGGGGCTGAGGTGATCTGGAGACAGATGGTCCCCAAGAGGAGCCCTATGGCCTCCCAGTCCCCATGGTGAGGCCCCCAGGGAGACCCAGCAGCTGGAAGGGGGCGGGAGGACCAAGGGAGTCCAGGACGCTGGCCCAGACTCCGACACCCACGGCTCGCACATGTGCGCACTTTCATGAGTTCACATGCATACATGGACTGCCCTTAAGGAGCGGTGTGCAGACGAGAGGTCCCAGGCCAGGGACCAGGGCTGCCAGCCATCATGGTGTTGGGAGCCACCCTGTGTGGGAACCTGGCAGGCCGAGAAAGGCGCAGGCAGACTAGGCCCCTCCTTGCGTCCGTGTGCCAGGGGCAGCACCCCGCTCACTGCTCAGGGCCCAGGTTGCCAGGCGGCTTCGGTGGTTCTCGGGGCTTAAAGCTGAGGACTTCCTGGTAGGTGAGCTCTGGGGGGTGAGGGCAAAGGGTGAGGTCAGGCTGCCAATGGCCAAGTGCCCACACCCAGCTGTCTTGTGTCAGCCTCCTGGCCCAGACCCACCACCCTCTGAGGGCAGCCTGGGCTGGTGCTGCCAGCCCCACCTCTGCCTGCCCAACCCTGGAGTGGGGGGGTGTTGTCCTGCTCCCAGACTACTGTGGCGAGGAACCGGGGCTCTTCCTGCAGGACGCAGGCACTGACAGCCTGTTCCTGCCCCCAGGCCCACCCTTCCACTCGGCCATGGAGCGCTCCTTGGCCTCCTCGCTCTCCTCATAAGGCTCAGCTTCAGGCTCATCATCTGGGTCGTGGTACTGGCTGAAGTAGGCGTGGGCCAGGGCCTCAGCTGCACTGATCCTCTGGTCGCTGTCCAGCACCAGCATCCTTCCCAGGAGGTCCACAGCTGCAGAGTGGCCATAGGGGGAGGTCAGCTGCGCATCGAAGGCCAGACATGAGCCCAGACCAGCCCCGGGGCCCATCCTCACCCAGGGGGTTGGCTCCGTGGAAGATGCTCCTGAGGTCCTTCTGGGGCATGGGGGGCAGGGACTGGATGTATGTCCGGGCCTGGGGGCACATGGGAAGGACCTGGGCGGACTGCTCAACCCCTGCCTCCCCAGCACCAGGCTAGGCAGGGGCTTCAAGCCCGGCAGGCGCTTGCCGAGAGAAGCTCCCAGACTCATTCACACCAACAGGCCTGGGCATGGACAAGCACAGACCTGACGTCCCCTGCTTGGATCTGGTGGCACTAGCCCCTCGCCAGGCCCTCGATGTCTGCAGGATCTGGGCCTGGAGCCGCCCACCGCCCTTGGCCAGGCCACTCTTGGTTGACGCAGTGGCTTCGCCCTCACTTCCTCGAGCCAGGAACGCCTTCCCTGCTCTCCTGTTCCCCCTGAAGGGTCAGGCGCCGGCCCTGGACTCTAGTTCACTGTGCAACCCACACTCCCCACATGGCGCTGGATCTGTTCCCACACTGCCCCTTCCTCCAGGGTGCCTGGGGGCTTGGTCAGCAGAGGGAGCCGGTGGCTGGTGACTCACATGTTCCGAGGATATCTTTGCCAGAACCTCAGGGCTGGGTGTGCCCACCACCTCCATGATGCGCTTCAGCTGGTCAATGTCTGCCTGGCTCAGGAAATGCCCACTGGCCAGGCAGAGACGTTTCCCAGGCCCCCAGATCTTAGGAGCACCACCCAGAACCTGCTTTTCTACACCTGGGGAAGGAGGTACAGCCCAAGGAGGTACCGCATGGGGCAGAGGAGGCAAGACTGGCCAGAAAGGGCCAGGGCCCACTTCTCTTGACCTCCACCCACAAGGGGGGACCCTGGCTCAACCCTCCTCCCCAACCTGAGCCAAGGATACAGTCACTTCCTGGGAAGAGAGCCTTTCCCTGGAGCAACTCGGCCATGATGCAGCCCACGGACCATATGTCCACTGTTGGGGGAGGGGATACCATCAGTCTGCCCACCCCATGTCCCTCCTTGGAGAACTGGGGGCAGCCTAGGGTCCCCTCTGTCACAGCTGGGCCCACAGATTTCCTCCTTTAGACTGACCCTAGGCAGGTGGAGGAGTTAGCCCAAGACACACCATGTTGTGGACCTCTCAGGGTCTGTATTTTAATTCTGGTCTGTGTCTGGGACTAATTTTAAGTCTGGGACTGTGTCTATCCCCCAAGACAGGGCACCCTCCCAGGCCCTTTTGTGAGCTGGCCTGCCTGCCCTGGCCCCCCTGCACAGCTGCCCCCATATGGGTTGACACCACCTGTCTGGTTGTAGTGCATCCAGTTGAGCATGATCTCAGGTGCACGGTACCAGCGTGTGGCCACATAGCCAGTCATCTCCTCGTCAGCCTGGCGTGCAAGCCCAAAGTCCAGAATCTAGGGTGACCACCAGGGTTGTCAGCATCCCCATATTCCCCTCCCCACTGCCTGTGGTCCCCCACCCCTGGCGCTCACCCTGAGCTCACAGTCCTCATTCACAGCCACGTTGCTGGGCTTCAGGTCCTGCAGGGCAGGCAGGTGTGAGCTCAGGAGTTGCCCAGCCTGGCTCTGCAGCGGCCTGGCCCCACACTCAGTCAGCCAGCCGACCGCACCTACCCGGTGGATGATCCCCGCTGAGTGGATGTACTGAGGGGAAGACCATGGAGTGTCAGGTCCGGCCGCAGACCCCACCCCACCCACCTGCCCCCGCACCCACCTTCAGCCCACGCAGCAGCTGGTACACGAGGAACTGGACGTGCTCATCACTCAGTGCCTGGCACTTGACGATGCTGTTCAGGTCGGCGCCCATCAGAGTGGTCACCAGGTACCTGGGTGTGGTCAGGGGTCAGCACGTAGCCCCACGCCCTGTCCCACACGTGCTCCCGCCACAGCCCATGCTCACACTTCGCTGAAGTCCTCAATGGACGTGCCCGGTGTGAACACATCCAGCAGTCCAATGACCTGAGTCGGGAGAGGAGTCAGGACTCGGTGCCTCATCCAGAGCCCCAGGAGAACCCTGCCCGCCTGGCTGGCCGTGACCCTCACATTCTCGTGCTTGAGGTGCTTGAGCAGCCGCAGTTCTCGGTATGTCCTCCGCGCGTGCACTGGTGACTGAAAGGGTCTTGACAGCTTCTTCACCGCAACCTGCTGGCACAGCCGTGCGTCATAGGCAGAGCTGCAGGTGGCCAGAGAGGGAGGCCCGTGAGGGAGGCAGGCCACCCCCGCCTCTGCCCCAGCCTTCCCAGGCCACAGGGCCCCGTCCTGCCCCACCCAGGAGACCCAGGGCGGAAGCTGGACCTCCCTGCTTCCTTGCTGCTGTGACTCTAACCCCCAGCTCAGCACAAGGCCGGGGGGAGTCTCTGTCAGCCAGGGTAGAAATATCAGCCCCAGCAAGCGTCTTCCTGCTACCACCTGGGCTATGGGTCTAGGCGGTTCCCTCAGGGTTCCAAAGCTGACTCCAAGCCCCTGGGCCCCCAATGCCTCTGAATGTTCAAAATATTGAGGAAAAGCTGGGCAAAGGTGTTTACCGCATCAGTATTTTTAACAGTGAGAAACTGGACAGCAGGAAATGTCCAGCAGAGGGTGATGTCCAGACCCACAGACTATCCACCCTTGCCCAACCGCACTCCCCAGAGGTCCAGACCCTCTGCCTCCACACCCATCTACTCTTCACAGGGCAGGAGACAAGGGTCACTGGCTTCATCTTCAAATGAAAACGGTCCAGCCACCCTATCCCCAAGGTCTCACCGCTCTCGGAATCAGGCCCAGCTTAAAAGCAATGCCTCTGCACAGGCTGCTGCCTGCAGCCAGTGCTCCTCCTCCCCCCACCTTCACCTCCTGTCCCTGGAATCCTGCCCTGGAAACAGGGCCTGTAGGACCTGGGATGCTCGTGGGCCCAGGTGGTGGTAGAGGAAAGCCAGCTAGGTGCCTGGGGTGTCCATGGTCCCCCGCCCCCAGCCAAGGGCCTGCTGGGGAAGGTCCGTGCCACTCCTGGGGTGGGAAGCAGGGGCACGGCCCTTCATGTGGGGCTGCAAATCCTTTTCCCTGACTGCCTCTTGGCAGTCAGGAGACAGGGATGGCACTGGGTTGCCAGCCTCATCAGAAAACGTAGGAGCCCAGGAGAAGACCATCACCTGCACAGGGGCCATGCAGACTAGGTGCAGGGGAGAGAGATGGGTGTCTCTTGAGCTTGGCACTCCCTAGGAACTCCCAAAAGGTGATTCTGTGCCAGAAGTGAATATAGCAAGGACTGCCAGATCTCTGGGGTATCAGGGTGTGGGCAGGGCACTCACACAGCACACATTGCCCCTCTCTTCCTGCCCTAAAGTATTAGAAATGAAGACACAGGCCTGAGGATGGAATGGTTGAAATGACCTGAGGTTCCTGAGGGCTGGTGAGTGACACCATGAGGTCCGAGGCCTCGGGGACCCCAAACCCCTGCTCCAGGCTCCAGAGCTGGGCCTTGGTAGGCGCTCCGGAGAAGTCCACTCTTCAACTTCTGCCAAAGCCTGGAACAATGCCCCAACCCTGGCCACCCCCGCCCCTGCCTCCCCACCCTCAAGACTCCCTCTGGACATCAGCCCTCTAGCACCAGCCTCAGTAAGGAACCCACGTAAGGGGCTGGGGGGTAATTTTCAACATCCACACCCCACATCAACCTCATTGTTATTGCGACTGCAACCAGGGTTCCCTGCAGCCACCTCCCCATTTGGCCCCGGTAGAACCCCAATCCTCACCTGCCCTTAGATACCCTGTGGGCAGGCTGTCCGGGCCCCATGGCCTAACTTCAGGGCGCAGTGATCTCAGCTCTCTTGGTTAGGGCTGGGTGGGATGCAGACCCTCCTAGGATTGTAGGGGGAATGGCAGGCGTCTCTGCTCACACCTAAGTACATCCTGTGTCTGAGACACTCGCGGAAAACCAGGAGAAGGCAGGACCCACGGGGGTGCTTGAGGCCATTCAAAGGGGAGGGGTCCTGCTCTCCCTCCAGCTGAGCTCCTTTTTCGAACAAAACTACCCCCCTAAGGCAGAGGCATCTGCCAGAAGGAGGCTGCCTGACCCTTGGCCGGGGCACCCCGAATGCGTGGTGCGATATTTAGGGGGCTGGGAGACTCGCCCTGTCGCCGGCTGTGACGCCGCAGTATTAAAGGCCTGATGGGGGACGCTCCGGATCGGACCTGGCGGGAGGACGACCTCTCTCTATGCCCCGGGCGGCTCGGTGGGAAAGTTTCTCCTTCGCGCCCCCCTTCCGCCTCCCCTAATTCATTCTCGGGATCCTCGTCGGGCTGGGGGCGGAGATAGCCGAGGCCCCTCCCCACTCGTGAACCCCGCTCCGGGCGGGGTGGGGCGCGCACAGTCCCGCCCGGCCCCCGCGCCCGCCCCCCACGCCCGCCCCTACCAGACGGAACCGTAGGCGCCCGAGCCCACCGGGCGCAGCCCCTGCAACCGCTGCGGCACCTCCCACACCGTCTTGTTCAGCTCCTGCCGGTAGAAGCCGGCGCGCGGGCCCGACATGTCTGGAGCGGCCGCCGCCCGGCCCGCGGCCCACGCCCCCTCCCCGGCCGCGCCCAGCCCAGCCCCGGCCGCGCCCCGCCCCTGCCGCGCCGGAGACCGAGCCGAGCGCACGGAGGGCGGCAGGATGAGGAGGCGGCGGCGGCGGGGCGGGGCGGGGCGGGGCGCGGCCGGGGGCGGGGGCGCCGGCAGACAAACGCGCGGCTTCCCGGCCCTCCGAGGCGGCTGGCGAGCGGAAACCAGCCCTCGCCTCGGGGGCGGGCCCGGGGGAGGGGCGGCCCGCCCCGCTCGCTCCTAACGCCTGAGGTCCACGCGCGTCTCCGCACGCCCGCGGTGTTCCGCTCTGGCCCCGGGCACCGCCCGATCCCGGCCGCCGCTGCTGCCCAGTCTCCCCGTCGTCTTCCCCTGCACCCTTCCCGCCGCCTCCTCTTGCATGTACAACCCCCTTCAGCCTGCTCGGGTCCCCACCCGCTCCGGGCCCTGAACCCGCTCCCCCAGAAATGAAGTAGAACTCTCAAAATCAAAGAATCCAGGGGCGGTCGATGGGATTTCCATCAAGACAGAATGCCACCTGATGTAAACCGGCACGTGGTTGGACAGGCCCTCTGCGGCGAGCCTATGGAGGCGCCTTGGACGCCTGGGTAGCCTGGAGGCCTAGCCTGGACGGTGTGCCCGCCTCCTGGTAACCTGATGTCGGCCTCGCCCCGCGCTGGCCCGCGCTCGGCCCTCCTTCTCTTCAAAGTGTGACCGCGGGCCAGGCCTGGGACCAGCCGTGTCAGGACCAGGGACAGCGGCGGCTCCCGTTGGGGTGGGGTGGGGTGAGCTGGTGGTAGTGTTCCCTTAAGACGCTATCCCTGAATGGGTCTTCTGTGGGGCCTGTACCGTCCCTCCTTCCGAAACAGTCCTCAGCCGCCCGCTCTGGCTTCCCCGGTGGTGAGGAGCCCTCCCAGGCCCGGCCGCGGAGGTCCGGTTCCCGCAGGCGCCCCACCGTATCCGCCTAGCGCGCTGCGCCCGCCATCTACTCTTCCTCTTACTGTGAAGTGACCAGGGTTCGGAGAGCACTGCCCCCCAGACAGACGTCCCCTGACCCTGTGCTCTGCGGAGCCCTGATGAGCGGCTGCGTCGTTCCCTCCCAGGAAAGTGGGAAACAGGTTCTGAGTTGCCGGCCTCCGGTTCTTCGAAACAAACTAGTATTTGAGTTTTTAATATGAATCCCCTTATTTTAAAGTATTAGCAACCCAATAAAAATTAACGTGTGTCAAGCAGTACCGGGCTAACAGACGCATCTGGGCGAATGGGGCCGCCGGCCACCCTCGCTCGCGTACCCTAGAAGCCGAGTCTCGAACCGCCCCTGGCCGCAGTTTCCCCTCTGGGAGCCAGTGTTGGCCAGGCGGTGACGGACCAGGGACCTGCCCTGGGGCGCCTTTCACAGGCCCCGGGCAGGCCGAGCTTTGCGCGGAGTTGATGGAATTTCAGCTAAGGCGCCGGTGGGGAGGGGGCGGAGCTGCGGGCAGCCGGCGGCCTTGGTCTGCGCCGGGCAGGTGGGCCCGGATCGCGTTCCCAGGGCGACAGGCCCCGCCCCTGCCGGCGCTGGGGGGATGCCGAGGGGACCCCTCCGACCTCTCACGAATCCCCGCTGTGAGCGGTCTGAGGAGCAGAGAGCTGGGCCTGCCTGCCTGGCTCAGCGGGCCACGCAGGGTGGAGTCTCCCCTTGACATTCGCCTGTGTGCCCGCCCAGCCTCAGGCACACAGGGCTCTGCCACACTGCCCCTGGGCAAGGTCAGCTCGTCATACTGCAGACCAGTGACCAGGAGTTTCTGGCAGGGGGGCAAGGACAGGGCACAGACAGGACTAGACAGGTCCGAGAGGCTCCACACAGGTGACACCAGTAGGCTGGGTCTGCCTCTAAGACTGAGCCTGACCCGAGCAACAGGGAGGAGGGTGGTGGCCCGGGCAGGAGGGCGAGGCAGGCAGGGCAGGGTGGAGATCTCCGGACCTCAGATCTTTACTCTCAGGGTGATGGGCTGCTGCGCAGGGCAGTTTCACAGCGCTGTCCTGGCCCCCAGGTCACGTCCTGGGGCACAGACTGAGCCTGTGAAGGGGTTTGCACGGAGGGGACCGCAGCCAGGAGTGAGGACGGGCAGGACCACCCTGCCCAGGTCCTTCTCAGCCCTCTCCTGCGATTCTCACTCCTCAGCATCGCGATCCCACCCCTTCTCTCCACGTCCCCGGTCCCCCTGCACTGACCCAGGCCACCCCCTTTGTGGTCCCATGCTGGTCTCCTGGGGACCATTTCTCCCTAAGGTCAGAATGAATTTCCTGAAATGCTAATCTGGCCTGTCTCAGGCCCAGGTGATTTAGGGGAGGGTTCATGCTCTTAACCACCAAGCAGGGTGTGGCCTGTTCTCTGGAGGTCAAGGTCGTCGAGGCTGTCCTGCCCTCCCGTCCCTGCCTTCCTTCTCCCACCCCCTTGGGAGGAAAGTAAGTGGAAAGCAACAGGAAGGGCATGGCACCCCTCGGCCTCAGCACCCTGCCTGACGCCGTGCACCCTAGCATCCACACCCAACTCCTAACCTTCACTGGCACCATGTAAGGACAGCCCCAGGGCCCCTTCACACTTCTGTCCTCTAAAACAGGGAACCCCATCTTTTGAACATGCAGCCCTTCCCCTATCTCCAGGCTCTTCAGAGTGGAAGGGGTTCTCATGGACTCTTCCCCTCTTCTTGCCTAGCCACCCAGTGGCGGCGGGTGGGGGTTGGCAGTAGTGGCCTGCAGGGCCTCAGTTCCTGCCTCACCCCCATGGAACCCCCAGCTCAGCATTCCCAAACTGACCCCCCTGCTCTGGCTTGCACCTTGTTCAGATTTCCTAACCAGCTGGGTCTCTGAGAAGGGGAAGGCCTAGCATGGGCCTCAGCAGTGTCATTTCAGGGTCCCTGGGGTAGAGGAGGTCAGTTTTGCGCCCTTTCCATGTGGCTTGAATGAGGCTGCCCCAGTGCACAGGTGCTTCATTGTCAAGGCCTAGACCACTGAGACTTCCCAGCCGCCTGGGCTGGGGCTGCCTGCCAACAGTGGCTCTGCTGAGGATAAGGCAGCACATGCTGGGAGACAGTTCAGAGAGATGGAACCCAAAGACATGTGAGCACCTGGATCTAGCCAGACCTTAAGCTGGCTATCGCCATGCTCCTTGCTATGGAGCCACTAAATTCTTATGCTTGGATTGGTATTCTTGAGCACAAAGGCTCCCTGAGGGCAGGCCCTTTCTACTGCCACATACCTAGTACCCAGCACAGTACATGCTGAACGGATGAAAGCCAGACATGCTGATGCTGTGTGCATACACATATGTGCCTGCTGGATGCAGGGTGGCACATATAGTGGCTCCGGCCCTGTATGCGGCATGGGGACTGGGAGCAAACCCTCTCCAACCGTCACCAGGTTCCCGGATGACTCCCTACCTCTGGCATCAGCAAGGGTGCCACTCACTCTCAGGTACACAGCCCTTGAGTCCTACTGATGTCCTGAGTTATCCTGGCGTGGTTTATGGACCAAGGAGCCAACCCTAAAGGCCCCACAGCTTTGAGTTGGGGGGTCAGAGCCTTCCCAGAGCCATCCCAGTGTCCTGTGGGCTCTGTACACAGTAACGGCTTACTAAATGAATGCTGGGGGCCATGCCCATGAAGCATCCCCACCTTATAAAGGAGGAAACAGGTCCTGGACAACTCAAGGTTCAGTGGGCTCAGACCACACCCCACCCCTGCAGCAAGACTCCTAGTGGCCCAGCCCAAGAGGAAGGGCGGCAGGGGACAGTGCAGCCACCAGATGGCGCCTAGGCCAGCCCAGTCCCCACCGCCAGGCAGGGCCGCCCCCCTGCAGCTCTGCGACCACAGTTGCTGCTGGCCCGCAGGGCAGCCTTTGCATGCCCAGGCCTCGGCTCCCAGTCCCTGGCCATCCTGTTCTCTGGGGCAGCAGGGAGGATGTGTGCTCAGCTTCAGCATCCCCCGGCCAGACCCCAGCACAGGCCTGGCCCAAAGGGGCCAAGGACGGTGTGGTGGGGGGTTCGAGTCCGCACGTGCCTACCAGAGGGCGAGACCCCAGCTAGGGCCAGTGTCCAGGGAGACAGGCCGTGAGCAGGACGGGCCCAGGAATGAGCAGGGGCGAGCAAGCCAGGATGGCAGGTCAGCAGCCCCAGGAGAAACCCAGTCAACCGCAGAGTGAAAAAGACAGCTGTATTTGATTTACAATTAACAAGATTTACAAAAGGGGATCAGGGTAGGGTGGCGCTAGTGGAGCTGCTCCTGGCGCCCCCAGGCCTGGGCAGGGCCTCCAGGTCAGCCTGTCTGACAGGCCGAAACCAGAACCCCTCTGCTGGGGCCCCTCTGGCCACCTGGGCCTCGACGTCTGACGTCCAGCTTGACCTTTGAGGTGGGGCCCACAGCACAGAGTCCACCCAAGTGCTGGCACCCTGCAGAGCAGGCCAGGTGAGGTCAGGAAAGCATCGTACCTTTTCTCTTCCCATCCAGGTGGGGCAGACGTGACAGTCTGGTCCAGGCCCTAGGGGCCACAGGCACTCAGACCCCCCCTGGAGTCCAGGCCCATGGATCTGAGGCGGCTGCTGGTGTTTGGGAAGTGGAGGCTGAGGCCCAACTGCCCCCAGCAACCTAGCGTGGCACCAGGGCATAAGGCACATTTGCGAATCACTCAGGAGGCTCGACGCAGAGCATCCCCAATGCTGGTTCTGGAGGAGGGAGCTGGTGCTGGCACGCCATGAACTCCAAGGTGGGGGTTCCCCTGCTGCACCCACACTCAGATGCAGGGGCTCCTCCTCTGCTGGCAAGAGAAAAGGGCTGAGCCCCACCAACTCGGCCTCATTCCCCAGGGGCTGCCTGACACTGGCCATCACACACCTGTGCCAGAGACTGTGGTGCCAGAGGTCAGAGGTCTGTGACCTTGTTCTCAAGTGCAGCCGCAATCTGCTGCAGGCGGAAGGCCAGCTGCATCTTCTGGGCGGCGGGATCCTCCTCCAGGGCGTTGATGATCTGAGGGTGGGCAGTGTCAGGCCCAGACCAGGGGAGGAGGCTGCCCGAGCTGCCACCCTGGGGAGGACTGGACCCCCTACCTCATCATAGTACTTCTGCGTGTACTGGTAGAGCTGGTGCAGGGCCACAAGGGTGTTCAGGGAGTCTGTGTGCGCCTGCAGGGGGAGGCAGTGTGACCCTGCAGGCAGGAGGCTGTCCCCCAGTGGGGAATTGTGTTGTGACGTGTTGTCATGGGCAAAGGGAGACACAAAGGGTCACAGACACATGCTGGCCTCAGACAGACACCCCCCCACATCCACCGAGACATGGCAGGCAGCTGGCTCAGCCCCCTGCTCACCAGCCAGTCCACCTTGCACACGTGCTCACACACAGGTCCCAGCCCTTCTGGGCCCACCCTCGGCTTCTCTCCTGTGGGCATGACCTTACCCAGCCCAGCACTGCAGCCTCCTGCCCTGCTCAGCAAGGGGCTTTGGGAGAGGTTGGGGGGTGGCTCGGCCCAGGGAGGGTCAGTTGGTGCGTCCCCTGTGGGGCCCTTACCCGGGAAATCTCTGCCAAGTGTGTGTTCATGTCCTGGTCGCTGACCTGCACCATCTGCCTGATCCCCTTGTAATAACTGTGGGGAGAGTCAGTGGGGGCAGGAGGTTACAAGAGACAGTGGGGCAGAGGGTCTGAGGGTGGACCAGAAGCTGCCCCCACCAGGGCCCTCCCCTCAGTCACAGGCGTGAACCACCCCCGAGGGACCCACAGGGTGGGGTCTGGCCTGGTGGCGGGCAGCACTCACGCTTCCACCATCTTCTTGTAGGTAGAGATCTCCTTGGCGTAGAGCAGCTTGTTGCTGGGGGAGTCCTATGGGGGTCAGAGCTGAGTGATGCCCAGGGAAGGAGGGCTGGCCGGTGCCCCTGCCCTCAGCCCGATGGAGGCAGGTTCACACCCACTCAGGACCCCAGAGAAAGGAGGGGTGTTTAGGGCTGGGATCCAACTGGGCTGCTCCCCCTGCCCAGCTACAGACTGAGGGGGCTCCCAATGCTGTCAATTTCTCTGCCTGAGTAAAAGGGGTCCCACAGGAAAGAAAGGGTGGGGATCCAGGCTGCCTCAGGCCCTCTGCCTCCCACATCCTTGGTCGACTTACACCTGCCTTTTTCCTGAGCTCCAGCCCGAGACATGCAAATTCATACCACAAACTTCTGGCGCATCCCAAACTGACTTCCTCACCCCATCGTGGCTGCAGTTTCCCAGGCCCGTCGCTCACCCCACCCCATGGGCAACCCCCTCCAGCCCCTCCATGCCTCCTGGGCGATGACCCACTTCTCCCCACCCTGCCAGCGCTGCCTTCAGGGTCCACTCACACGGCTCAGTTTGTGCTCTGTGCGTGTGCAGGCGTCCATGAAGGTCTGTGCGATGACCGACAGGGAAGCGTCCACCACCTCATGAACGTGCACGTCAAAGATGAAATGGGGGTTCTTGAGGATGTTCACCCAGAACCGGAGCGGTAAACTGCGGTAGAGCGGCAGGTAGTGAGGGGCCATGAGGGCCTGTGCAGGGAGGCAGCGGGGAGAAGGGTCCCCCACCTGTTGGTCTTCCAGATGTGGATGGTGTCTTCGTCCTTGATGTCATGTTTCTCCGCCTGCTCATCCAGGAAGTCGAAGAAGTACTTGACGGCAGGCGGCACCGCATGCCCGGGTGCCAGCACACTCTGGAAGAAGTTGTCCACAAACTGCTGCAGCGTGCCCTGTGGGGGCAGAGGGGGGTGCAGAGGCTGGCTCAGCACGTCCCCGGGAGCGGCCCCAGGCCTGCCATGCGCCCAGCGCAGCCCACCTTGACGGACAGCAGGCGGGTCAGGTAGAGCTCGGTGATGGCCTTGGTGCGCTCTTTCTCCTTCACGCTGCCCCGCTTGGACTTGCCTTCATCCACCTCATCTGCCGGCCTCACCAGGTGCCACACGCGGTTCTCCTCCTCCAAGAGGGCATGGCCTGCAGGGAGAGGGGACCACGGGGCTCAACAGCTCCCCCAGATGACAGCACAGGATGGACACCATCCACGCTGACCTCCAGAGGCCTAACAGGACAAGAGGAAGGGACTCACGCTCTCCAGGCAGGTCCTGCTGGCTGTCCTCGGGCTGCTGGGAGACCCCCACCTTGGACAAGATGAGAGTGGCTCCATCCCGGACCTGGGGAACGTGGTCATGAGAGCTAGCCTCGCTCCCCATTCCAGGCAGGGAGTGCTGCCCCCAGGCCCAGCCACCCACACTCACGTTGTAGTGCATCAGGGTGTTGATGCGCTTCCAGCGGCCTTCCCGCTGAGAGGTCAGGTCCAGGTCTGACAGAATCTGGGCTGTAGACCCAGGACGCCACTCTGCAGGAGGACACAGCCCAGTTCTGGGAGCCCGGCCACAGACTACCCTACCCAGGCTCTTTCTCTGTCCCCCAATCCCACCTGCCCGGCCAAGGCCCTGAAGGCAGACCACTCCCCAGGGCACAGAGCCAGGCACACAGGGACCATGCTCACCGAGGACCACACTGTCAACCTTAGGCCAGCGAGAGCAGGGCTGTGTGCGGTACACCTGGTCAATGATCTTCTCCTTGACCTGGGAGATGGTGTCACAGTTGAGGACCTTGACAGGGACGGCATCAACCCCTTCATCCTGGACGATCACGCTCACTGTCTGCAAGGGAACATGGGATGAAGAGCAGGCAGAGGAGCCCTCACTCTCACACCCTCAACCCCTGATGTGGGGGCAGCCTTAGGCCACCCTGCAAGGCTGCACCCTCGGGTAGAGAGGCGAAGGGTGGGCTCTGGGCCCCTACAGTGCCCAGGGAGGCCTGGCCTCACCCGCCCCTGAACACCTGACTCAATAGGACAGAGAGTGGAGACTCGGGGGCCTCTGGTTCAGCGATGGCTCACTCTAGGTAGTCCAAAAGCGTTGCAGGAGCACACACACAGATTATACACTGCCTGTTCATGGGCGCACAAGCTCACCACCACACACGTGGGGTGTACTCAGGCCCCCTACACATGCCTGCAGCAGCCCTTTGTGCATGGGAGGCAGCTGGCTCAGGCTTACAACATGCAGAGCCCCCATCCATGGACACCATCAGGGCCTGATGCCCTCTAGGTTCCATGACCCAGGCCTCTGGAACCTGGCCCAAGGGGGTCCTGAAGCCCAGCTGGACCCTGGACTCACCAGGGGCGCATATTCCACATCGTCCCCCAGCAACCCTGTGTCGTTGAGGGTGTACTTGGCCTTCTTCTGAACAGCGTCCACTGGTCCCTTCTCCACCTGATGCTTAATGGCCTTGAAGAGCTTGTACAGTGGCTCACCGGCACTGTCCTGAAGCAACGCGAAGCAGCTCAGCCACGGGTGGGTGGGGGGGGACCAACATGCCATGGCGGAAGCAAACCCACACAGGTGGGACCAGGCCCATCTGGAGGTGCTGCACGGGCAGACAGACTTTGGGGGGCAGCACCACCCTGACCCTCTCCCACCCCTGGCTGGGCCATGTGGAGCCCACCTTGAGATACTGGTATAGGCAGATGGACATCCAATTGGACAGCATCCTCTCCACCACCGTCTCAGACCTAGAAGTGCGGAGAGGCCTTGTACCAGGGACCTCTCATTGCCCCTAGGCCTAGCTCGCTCACAAGCACCAGCCCGCCCTCCCCAGTCAGGCCCTGGGTCCCTGTCAGGATGCACATGCATGGCCTGTAGGGACTGAGCACCCAGCCCCTGGAGGACGGTTGTATTATCTCCTACCCCACCCTACAGAGGGCAGCAGCCGACCAGCAGAGACCTGCTGTCAGGGACCCCAGCCCCTGCCGGCCCTCCTCCCCACTCATCTGCATGGTGGGCCTGCTGGCAAACCCAGCGGCCAATGAGCCGTGTGCGGCCACCGCCCGCCCTCCCGCCCCAGTCCCCCACACCTTCGCAGCATCAGCTTGGGGTTCTTGGCCACCACGTATTGCTCCATGAGCTCCAAGAAGAGCGTGCGCATGATGTCCGTGTAGTACTCCAGCTTCCCGTGCAGAGCCACCGTCAGCAGCGATGCAAAGTAGACCTTGGCGCGGGCCGAGAACTCGCGCTGGTTCTCCAGGGTGTGGATGAACTGTGCAGGGGCGGGTCAGTCAGACAGGGCGCGGCCCCGCCCCTGCGGACCCAGGCCCCGCCCCTGAGGACCCAGTCCCCGCCCCAGACCCACCGCCCCCGCGGCGCGGCCCGCTTACGTTGACGAGGAAGGACTTGCTATTAAGCAGGTTGGAGAACTGGTAGAGGGCCTGCTCCACCACGGGCCTCCGAGACTCGGGGATGTCCAGCTTGCCCGTGATCATCACATCCTTGTCGCCGTCCTTGGAGGGCAGGAAGAAGACGCGGTCGGTGTAGGTCTTGTAGTCCAGCACAGGGATGCCTGCCTCATGCACGTCGCTAGTCTGGTCCTCCATCTCGATCATCAGGTCTGCGGGGAGGCTGTGGTGAGGCCCCCGGCCACTCGCCCTCCTCCCTCTGCGTGTGGCCCGCCCAGCCCTGGCCCCTACCGGTGAACTCCTTCTTGCAGCGGTCCCGCACGCTCTCCTCCAGGCCCTCCAGCTGGGACTTGATCTTCTCGTACTCACGCTCCGCCTGCTGGCTCTTCCTCCTGGGGGCACAGGAGGCTCGTGGGACCTGGCCTGGGTCAGGCCTCCTGGTGCTGGGCTGTGGGCGTGCCCAGAGGGCGCGGGCGAAGTGAGAGGGGCTCACCAGTAACAGTACACGGACACTGCGATGACGGCCACCATGGGGACAATGACCAGGGGCAGGATGAGGCTGAGCGGCACGTCACTCACACGTGTGTCATACTCCACACGGCCCAGCACCCACTCCCGCGAGCCGAACTTCACCTGCACGGAGGGGTGGGCTCAGCACAGAGGGGTGGCTAAGCCCCAGAGCCAGTGCCCCCTGGACACCCGACCTTGCTCACTGGAGCCCCTGCCCTGTGCCCCCTCATCCTCCCACGGGCAGAGCCTCAGCACCCCCCACGCACAATGAACTCAGGCAGGTTGTGTGTTGTGTCCCTCTTCTGCCGCCGTTTTGGGGGGGGCTGCACCTCCGGGGGCTCGCAGTACAGGTCTGTCTCCGTCAGGGTCTTCATGACGCAGCGCTCAGCGCCCACGAAAGCCTCAGCCTCGTGAAGCGTCATTGCCTTGTTCAGATTGGTGCCCTGTGGGGGGCGAAGGCCACAGTGACCAGGAGGGTTGGGGACACCTGGACCAGCAGAGCCCAGGCTTGGGGCTGTGGCCCCACACCACCAGGTCAGGGCCTGACCCCAGGCTGTAGGCCTGAGCCCAAGCGACAGCCAGTCCTCACCCGCGCGTGGATGAGCTTGTTGACCTGCTTCTTGACGCCCCCTGTGAAGTTCTCAAAGGTGGGGTCAGCCACGTACTCAAAGGCGCCGGCCTCGGACCTCAGCAGGGCACGGTGCCCGTCCATTTGAATAAGTGCTGTGAGGTTGTAGGCCTCAGGCTCCTCAGGGACCGCCGGGGATGAGAACACGACCTTGGAGTCGTTGTAGAACACGTACTCCGAGCCCACAACCTATGGACGGGGGCGGGGTTGTCAAGGCCATTTGGCACAAGCCCATCTCTCCCCACACATCCCCAGAAACTGTAGCAGAGCTGCAGCCCAGGTGGCCCCAGCACTGACCATCAGGGGCCGCAGGGGGCCGGCTTCCCGCCGCCGCCGCCAGGTCTGCAGGGGCTCCGCTATGACCACCATGGCGAACCTCTGGATCAGGCTGAAGCCGAGGCCCGTGACGCTGATGCTGCGGCCGCCACTAGGGGTGGGGGTGGTGCCTGAGTGGGCACCCCTGGGCAAGGATGTGCCAGCTGCCTCCAGACCAGGCGCCTGCAAGGCTGTGCCCCCACCAGCTGCCCACCGCAGGTCTGGCCACGCAGCAGGCTTGTGGAAGGCAGAGACTATAGAGTCCCTGACCCCATCTGCTTTTGGGTATGTATCCATGCAGGTCTACGTGAACACAGGCCTGCTGCAGGACTGGGACATGCTCGGGACACGCTCAGGACACGTGACTCTTGAGCACTGCCTTTCTCGCTTGTCAGAAGCAGAGTTGGAGGGGCCATGGGACTGCCCATCTGGGTTTCTAGGAGGGGCTGATCTGCTGCAGTGGGGTTTTCTGGAGGCCGCCTCCTGCTGCGCAGACCGGGCCCCACCACATCCTCACAAGCCCAGTGGACAGAGGGCACCTGGTGAGCGCCTGAATGGGGTGGGTATGGCATGGGTCCCAGGCTGGGGCAGGGGAGAGGGTGGCACTGGCCAGGGAGGGGAGAGAAAGGCCCCACCTAACGAAGCTCCGCAGTGGTGCGAATGCTTTCAGCACGGGGTTCTCGCGGTAGGTGAAGGTGACGCCAGGGCTGGGCACCTGGGAGCCCCCATAGTAGATCTGTAGGGGCAGCTCCTCCAGAGTCGCCTGGGGGCCGGTGACACACTGGAGCTGTGCCCCAAACTGCGTCCTGAGGGATGGGGGTGGCCAGACCAGTGGGTCAGTGGGTCAGATTGGTTTCACTGCCTCCTCCAGGGCAGACTAAGGGTGATGGCCCCAGAGCCCCGACCCCTTCCCCAGTACCAGGGCAGACCAGAGGTTTGCCAGCCTTCTGGTGACACCCACACTTTACAAGGGACATCATTGAGGGTCACCCGCACATCTTCTTCAGAGCCCGTGTCCAGGTGGGTGCCGTTGATGGTCAGCATGGTGCCACCAGCCTGTGGCCCCTGCTTTGGCTCCACACTGAGGGGCTGGGGCTGCTGGCAGAGTGACAAGGGCAGTTCGGTCAGGGGCGCAGCCCCTCTTCCCTCCAAGGGAAGACTGTAGGGGTCAGCAGCAGGGGTCAGACCCCACCCACGTCTGTCCCAATCTACAAGACCCACGCAGGTCCCTGGTGCTAGGCACTTACCTGGTAGGTAAACTGGACATGGGGTGGTGAGTGGCCAAGCTTCCCATTGATGTCCACCGTGACACCCCTCGTGAAGGGTGCCTTGGCACCCCTGATGGTACACACAATCCTGGGTGGGTGATAGGCGTTGGGGGACACTCAGGCCACCTGGCTTGCACACCTAAGGGTGTGAGAGTCCTGGGCACACACATGCCCAGACCACATACTTCCTCTCCATCTGCCCAGTCCCCTGCCTCCCAGGGCAGGGACTGACCCAGCCAATGGAGCCCAGGCCACGGGCCATTCACTCACCGGGTAGACACAGAGTACCATTCTGGCTCAAAGGTGCAGTTCTGGTCAGCCACGGTGACCCTCTTGACGTCATCTGCTCTCACCCCCAAATTGGATCCAAATATGGTGACACGAATGCCCCCACCCAATGGGCCTGTCTCAGGCTGGATCTGGAATTGGCAGAGCCTGGCTGACCCGGCGGCCTGGGCCTGGGGGACATGGGGGGCCTGGGGCCGGGCTGGAGCCCCTCGCCGCCAGGGAGTGGCAGGCTTACCCTGGTGATGACAGGTGGTGGACACTCAGATGTGGCATTGCTGCACAGGGCCTCGTACACACACTGGCTCTGCCCACCACACCACACACACTTGTAGGTGGGGTCAGCGGCCAGGCACAGACTGCAGTCGCTGCGGCCAAATGAGCAATTGTAGAGGGTCACTGTGGAGGGAGAAGCCTGTGGTCAGCAGGGCCACCCTGCTCCCCCTGGCCCACCTGGCCACCACACCCACCTTGGAGCTTGCTGTCGATGTTCTTGCCGTAGGACTTGACATACAGGTGCAGGGGCAGTGTCTCGTTGGCATCCTGGGACAGCTTGGGGGACACACAGGGAGAGGCTGTACTCCCTGATCCCACCCAAGCCCCACAGTGGCCCGTGTGATCCCCTCACAGCCAAGTTCTCACTGTGGCTGGAAGCTGGAGCCTCAGAGATACAAAGAGTCACTTTGATTCCAGGGACACAGGACAGAGAGTGGCTCCCCATCTGTCCCACCCCTCAAGCCCCAGGCAGGAGTGACCAGCACGCACCCACTGCCTGCCCCCGGAGCCCAGCAGCCCGTCCTGTCCACCCTGGGAGCCATACCTTCGGGGTGCGAAAGAAGAAGGCTCCTGACTCCTGTGTGCCCACTGCCACATCGAACTTGAGCAGGTCGCTGCCCACATGCAGGGAGGGGCCCTACAAGGCAGCTGGTCAGGGGAACCCGGACAAGCCAGCCCTTCCTGTCCTGCCCTCTCCCTGCCCCACCCCACCGTCAGCCAGAATAGGTCGTCCCATCCCAACCAACCCCTCCACCACTCCCAGACACCACGGACGCCACCTGAGCACATCACCTGTTCCCTCCTAAGTGGCACCACAGCTGCTCACCCCTCAACACCCTCAGCTCGCTGTCCCTGCTCTCTGCCCACGTCCTCCTGGACCTGCCTCCTGCTGTCCCCGGAGGCATGCTGAGCTAGGCCCTGAGCAGGGAAGCCTGAATGGGGTCGAGGCAGTCCGGCTTGGTCTGCAGGAGGATGGCCATCGGTATGCCACCAGCCATCGTGACCCTGCTGGGTCCCCAGGCCTGTTTGCACTGATGAGCCCGCCCCTCCACCAGGACCCCACAAGTCACACCCCCACCTTCGCTGTGTCCAGGTTCTTGCCCTGGAAGGTCACGTGTGTTTCATGGTTCATGGGGATGACCAGTGGGCTGGGGTTCAGGAACTGGGGGCAGCTGTCCTCCTGCAGGGAGTAAGGCTGGTCAGTCACCTCCCAGGCACAGCTGAGCTGCCAGGCCCCTGTGGCCCCAGGGCCCCTCACCATGTGGGCGCGGACAATCCCATCCTCAGGGTTGGGTGAGGCTTCCCGACACTCGTGGTAGCGCAGATCCCACTGGCATGTCCAGCGGTTGCTTGTGCAGGAGATGCACCTGGGGGAGAGGGTGGTAAGGGGGCCAGTCTACAGCAGGGCCAGGGGGTAGCGGGTGGGACACTCACGGCAGATTCTTCTCCAGGCTCATGGCCTCCCGACAGTCATAGAAGGGGTACAGGTGGGAAGTGAGAAAGACACTGCCACGTCTGAAGAGAAGCTGGATATTCATGGCCACGTGGTCTGCAGATGGCATATGGGGACACTGTCAGACAGGGCCACAGGGCATAGGGTGAGGCCAGCATGGTGGGAGCTGGGGACAGGCAGGCCCAGAACTGTCTCCTTCAGCCCCAGCTCCTCACCCCAGCATAGCCCCTGACAGGCCACTGAGGATGGAACCAGAGGCCGAATGTGAAAACCCCGGTCTGTAAGAGGTGCCTGGTGGGGCCCGCACCACTGACTGGCACTGGGGCTCCACCAAGCCTGGGACCAGGTCCTGGTTCAGGTGCTGGCTCCCAGGGTGGAGGTCGAGTTGCCCCCCAGGGCTCTGTGCTGTTTGCCTGCTTTCTATCCCCGCAGGCACCAGGGCCGTGGTTCCTCAGTGTCTGGGCAGAGTGCGTGCCCAGTCCTCTGCACGTCACTGCATGACCCCTGCTTTCACCGGTGAGTCATGCAATGCTGACCCCAATGCTCAGGGGACAGAGGCTCAGTGTCTGACCTGACCCACATTCAGGCTCCAGGCTCTGGGGACAGCCCTACCTGTCTCAAGCTGGACAGGCTGGGGAGGGGGAAGGGGCTTCTGCACAGACAACCTTCAGGCCCAGGGCCTGGTACCCAGGTGGTTCTGAGTAAACATGAAGGAACAAGCTCCACGGAGCAAGGCCTGGGGGTGGGGGACTGTGGACTGTGCATGGCCCCTGCACAAGCCCAGAGGTAGAACTGCTGGGGGCTTCCACCCTAGCCCACAGCCAAGGACTGGGCCACAGACAGGAGGGAGAAGTGCCCTCCCAGCCCCGGGGCAGTGGGGCCTCACCCTGGCCGGGTGGCGTGTCAGGAATGCTACTTGGGGAGCTGCAGACGACGGTGTCCCCCTCCACGCGGGCAGGGTGTGGTGGCAGTTCACCGAAGACACACAGCAGCACATCCTCCTCGCCCAGGGCTGGGAGGGGACTGACATTCAGCTGCACCTGAAGAAGGGTTGTGTGGCTCCCACCAGGACCCCCCATGCCTGGCCTTGGGGTGTGGGAGGACCAGGCCAGGCTGTGGGTGGGAACCCCTTGCCCACCCTGCCAGCAGCCCTCCTGCTCATGCACAGCCTAACCCCTTGGAAAAGCCTCTGGAACTTGATGATTTCATCTGAAATAAGCCCTTAGGCAGCCACCCCACCAGCTCCTGAGATGAGGCCCAGTCTGCCATGGATACAGAGGAGCCCCCCAAGGTCACAGGGGCTGGGGGACCCAACCCAACAAAGGACACGCTCCTGTCCTCAGGCTCAGTATCCAGGGTCCCAGTGGTCCTGCCCATCCCAACAGCCCCAGGCCAGCAGTCCTGGCCCCCACTACGCACCTCCCCCTGGGCCCGGCGGCTCATGTTCTGTGGCTGGGCCCCAGTGACAGACACACAGGACTTGTTGCGGCTCCACAGCCAGTGGCCACTCTCCTCAGCCCGCGGGCACTCGGCCCTCCTGGTGCATCTGTGAGGAGAGGGCAGCCTTAGCCCTGCCACCTCAGCCCCAGGCTCCCAGGTGGGGCCACACACCTCCGAGTCCCCAGTGCTCACCGCCCCTCGACGACACACCAGCCACAGTAGGGGTCCTGTGAGCTGCGACACTGTGCACAGGTCGGGTGGCTCAGGCACTCTTGCGCAGGGAGCCGGAACACCTTGGGGGCAGGTGGCGAGTGGGACCACGGCCACAGCCGCAGGGACCTCCCTCGCACCTCACACTTTCCTGGGGTCACAGGCTTGATCCCACCTTCATCTCTGAGCCCTAAAGCCTCAAACATAAACTCAAGGCTTGCCAGCAAGGGCTCTTGTGTGGCCCTGACCCAGTGGTTGGATCTGGCCCAGGATCTGATGGTGGAGGGTCCTAGGGAATCACAGAGGTCCTGGTCATGGCACCTTCCCTGTGCCAGCCCAGGCCCTATGACCCCACTCCCCATGAAACATGCTTAGACATCTGGGGTGCTCTTGAGGCTGGCTTGAGGGGCCCTCTCACCAGTCCTCCAATGAGCTGGGGAACTAACCTGTGTCCCCCACTGTCTGAGCTCACAGACGCTGTGTGGGGCCCCTCCCTGGCTGGTCCCCTCTTGGGGAGGCCCACTCGGAGCACTGTCCCATCCTCCCCATCAGGACGGGGCCAAGGCCAGGCAGACATGGGAAGGAAACGCTGCTGGGAGCTCAGGGAGGGGAGGGGCAGCCCCTCTTGTCCCCTCTGCACCTCTCCGGGTCTCTCACAGAGGTTTGGGCCACCAAGGCCCTGCCTCTCGGCCCCACAGGCCTACCTTATCCTGAGTCATGGCATACAGAGTGGCCAGGTCTGTGGACAGCACCAGGTCTCGCTGGATTCTCTTGTTGATCTCCACAAGGACAGAGCCGTACTCCGTGGAGCTGCCATCCGGAGCCAGGTACACCTGCATGCCAGGGGCAGGCGCATGAGGGCAGGGCCTCACATAGATGGTCCCGGGGACTGCCCTGCCCCAGCCCTGGCCTCACCTTGAGGACCCGGCCATCCGAGGTGCCCAGGAAGGCAACAGTGTGGCTGTTCTCAGCAGCCACCGTCACAGCGGTCAGATTTAGGCCTCGGCGCTGCAGCACAGCTGTGGCCGTGAGCCCGTCTCGGCTGCCCAGCGGGTAAGGCAGGTGCTCCGAGCCACACGGGAAACTTTCGCTGGCGCCCTGCAGACCAGTGTGTCAGTAGTAGACACAGACCCCTGGCCCCAGGGGCCTCTCCCAGCTAGGTCTCCCAACAGGCCCAAAGACGGGCCATACTGGTAGGGACCCCACCCACATACTCACTGCTGCATGCCCCCTGTGCCCAGCACCAGTGGTGACAAGAGAGGCAGCGCCCACACATGCAGGTGCTTGTGATGGCCCATTCAGTGATGCCACATGTGGCATCTCCCAGGCCCTTGCAGGTGGGGTGCGGGCACACCAGCAAGCAGCTGTCACACGCAGACCCACAATGTGTGGGGGAGAACAAGATGAGACCACATACCAGCCCGTGGCCGCCACACTGGATCTCGCCGTGGAAGGGCTTGTAGAAGGTGTCACGGCCCGCCTTCCGGGTGCCTGTGTAGCAGGCGTTGCGGTTGGCCTCCATCTTGGCATGGACCTCGTCCAGTGGGAACAGGCAGAGGCCCGCACGGGGCCCCCCACCGCCCCGGCCATCTCTGCTGAAGACAGCATAGAGCACTCTGCCAGCACCCGGTGTAGCCAAGGAGGCTGCCAGGCAGGTGCTGAAGGTGGGTGCCGGGGCATCACTGGGGTCAAGGCACTGCAGGTCCATCTCCAGGTAGGAGTAGTACAAAGAGTCCTGCTTGCACAGCCGGGCCAGCAGCGTGCGGTTCCGCGGGGGGTGCTTGTCCTGCTGATTGAAGACAAAGAAAACGTAGAGGCCATCCTCAAAGGCGGCCACAAACTGCTGCGTATTGGTGGACAGGTAGCCGGCCTTGTATGCAGCATGGTCCGTGGAGGCCTCAAAGGCCTCCCTGCCAGCGATGCGGTCCAGGAGACGCGTGCTCACAATGATGCCGTTGTCGTGCGGCCCGTTGCCCTTGCCCACGAACAGCATGCGCTCACCGCCGGGGCCTGCGGCGCTCACCAGCCCCACTGTGGCCACACTCTCGTCATTGCTGGCCACAAAGGACTTCTCACCACTGCTGTCCTCATAGAATAGGCGTGTGGAAATGTTGCTCAGGGCCCGCAGGGCACAGATGCCCTTGAAGAGACTACCACATTCAACAAGGCGGTTCTTGGGGGGGTCGAGTAACAGCAGCTGGTTGACGTTGTTGGTTAGCGTGGCCTCGTGGCACTGGCTCGCCTCAATGGGCGGTGTACACTTCTTGTTGTCCAGGGCCGGACCCGTGACCACCTGCTGCTCCAGCTGCAGGTCAGCACCCAGTTGGTAAAGCGCGTTGACTGCCCCCAGGTAAACCACACCCGTGGCCTCATCCACAACCAGGTGGTTCAGCTCTGTCTCGCTGCGGAAGAAGCCCAGCTTGCGGGGCCGCAGGCCCACACTTGTGCTCACCAGGCCCAGGAGCGTCAGGGCCCAGAGCTGCAGCGCCATCGCCCCTGGCACCCTGTGGGAAGAGACAGGGGTCAAGGTATCCCCAGCCTGGGGGACCCACCTGCAGGAAGCCCCCCACCCCTTCAGGGCCTCTCCAGATCCCTTATTCCAGACCCCCTCTGAACAACCAGAACAGAGGTCAGGAGAGTTGTGGCTGTCCAGCGGGCCCTGGGAACACCTTGTCCCTTCCCTGCCTTCCTGCACGGCTGGCCAGACACAGCCACTCTCATCTCCAAGGAGACCATTTCCTTGCCCTCCTCAAGAATATCAGCCTAATATAACCTATGACCAGGACTGGGCCACCACGACTGCCCACTACAGGCATGGAGGAGTGTGTCCTAGCCTCCACCTCCAGGTTGCCAAAGCACCCGCAGCTCCCAGGCAGGGGAGCATTTCCTCCAGAAAGCCTCCCCAACTCATGCACACGCTCGCCCCCAGACCCCAGGAGCTCCAGGTGATTGGGGAGCACCGTCCCCAGACCCCAAGCCCCAGCACACAGGCCCAGGCTGACCAACAGGCCCTGGACGCACGAACTGGTGAGCCACATGCTTGTTCTACATCTGACTCTTACTCAGCACACGGTACAATCAGAGAGGAAACTGAAGCTATAAAGGGGCTGCAGCCAACTGTGGGGCCGTGGAAGCCCAGGCTATTTATATCTGCCCACCAGAGCTGCTCACGCTGCAGCGGGGCCTGTGTCCATCCACCTCCCAGAGGAGCCAACGATCCACAAGCCCTGCCTGTGCCCTCCCCAGGGCAGACCCTCCGGCACAGGCACACAGGAGGCAGGACCCTGGATCCTGGAGGAGGTCCCGAATACACAAGGTGTCTGAGGAGAGACCCCAGGGTCTGTGGTGGGCGCAAGCCTGCAGAGCTGGGGCAGCTCACACTGATGTGCACATCTGTCTGAACACATGTCCCTGCATGTATGCAGGTCCATCTGTGTGCTCATGTGTATGAGGGATGAGTGCTAAGGGTCCCCAAATTGGAGGGACCCAAGGCCTCACAAGTGGACCTGGAACATGAGTGGTTCTCTCTCTCTGACTCCAGGATCTCAGGCAAATTCAGGCAGGGCCATTCTGCCTCGAGGCCTCTCCCAACCTTAGGGTAGCCCCAAACCCCCTGGCCCTTGGGACCCTGCTCTGTCCTGGTCAGAAACCCCTATACCAGTCTCCACCATCACCCCGATGGGCCGTCCTCCCCCAGTATGTGCATCAGCCCTCATCCTGGGACCCACGGTCTTCCCTGAAGGCATGACGTCTTGGATGCCCTGTCCATGCCACGTGCCACAGTGGAGCCAGACCCAGAGGGCAGAGCACTAACACAGGCCAGGGCCCTGGTCTCACATCTCCCACACACCCAGCCTGCACTTCCAGAGGGGCTGGTCTGCCCCTGGGGCCACCTTCAACACCACCTCCAGGGTATGTGCTTGCCCTACACCCATCTGCACCAGGAGGGCAGGAAGGAGCCTGCTCTGCTCCACGGCCAGGAGCTGGTTCTTTGCGGTACCGGCTTTGGGCAATGCTGTTTACTGGAATGCACGGGCCTTCCCTCGCGCACCTGTGATTCTCACATCAAGCCGGCAACCTCCTTTGCTTGGACCACTACGAAGCCCCTGGCCACACTGTGGCTGTTCTCCACACCCCCTGCACCCCTCTGTTCTGAGTCTCCACAACCTTCCTCAAAGCCCCTGAGGAAGTGTAACCAAGAAGCAACCAGATGCAAAGCCACCTTGACCCCGAATCACTGCGAGACGCTCCTGCCTCTGCACAGCGCCATCCTGCGCGAAGGACCCCACATGCCCTCCTTCCTAGCCAGCCACCCACAGGCTGCCTGGAGAGCGTCCAGGTAGGGACAGCAAGCACCTGGGACGATGCCCCTGGCTGCCTGGGGCAGAAGGCTGGTTGGTGTCAGGAGAGTGGAAGGCGGCCCAGAGGAGGGGCGCAGGAGGGGCCAGGGCGACCCAGGCCTCCCCAGTGTGGGGGTGATGAGGCTGGGGAGACGAGGGCCGCAGGCAGAGGCGGGAAGATGTCCCAAGCCCCTCAGGCTCTCGCTGCAAGAAGGGCAGATCCTGGGGGAGGGGTTCCTACCCCGCAGACGCCCCTCCCGGCTCAGCTGCCTATCTCGGGGAGCGGTGGACGCAGTCCCGGAGATGCCCCGACCTGGAGCCGGACGCCCGCGGCTCCAGGGCTCCGCTCAGAAGCCGGTGCACCGGGAGAGGCCCGGGCCGGGCACCCGCCCGCAGTCACTCCCGACGGGGGCCCTCGCGGCGCCCCACCCTTCCCCCCGCCCGGCCCGGGGGCGGTCCCGGAGCCCTGCACCTCCCCCGCAAGGGCGCGTCCGGCCCAAAGTCCGCGCGGCGGCGCCGGCGGGGCGGGGGCTCCCCGGCTCCGCCGCCTCGCGCCCCGGCTCGTCCTCCCGGCCCGGCCCCGCTCACCCGGGCCCCCGCGTCGCCGCCCGCGCCCCCGGCCCTGCTGGCCCCCGGCTCCGGCTGCGGCTCCGGCCGCGGCGAGCAGGGAATGAATGGAATGTTCCCGGGGCCGACGGAGGGGGCGCGGGCGGCGGGGGCGGGGCGGGGCGGGGCCGCCCCTGGAGCGGTCGGATCTGCCGGCCCGACTGCTGGCGGCCAAGTCTAGAACCCAGAGCCGACCTCCCTTCCCTGGGCTCAGCTAACTCGCAGCACTGCTCTGGGGGTCACAGCGCAGAAGAACGCTCTGGGCTGCCGCCTCTGGTTAGGGCTGGAACCCCTTAAGTGCTCATAGAATGCGGTGTGGAGTCAAGGAGAGCTGGCCTAGATAACCAAGCTGCTTCCCTACCCACCTGGGAGCCCAGGTCAGGCTCAGACCCTGGCTCCCTGCCCCAGGGCTCCTCTGAGTGGTGGCAGAGTGAGGCTCAAATCCAGGGCTCCATAGGGCCCCCTTGCCAAGACCAGGCCATCCAGGGTGGCAGAAGGGGCTGGGTCACACCTCTCAGGCAGCAACTCCCCTCCACCTCCTGGACAAACAAAGCTTTTGGGGACCTGCATGGCCAGGTCCAGGAGCACAGACTGACCCACCTGACCAGAGGCAAAACTCAGGCCAGCCGCTCCGGAGGCGCCAGACACACAGAGCAAAGCCTCCTGCCGCTGGTGTTCCTGGAACGGGCGCTTCCTGTTTTGCAGGCAGCTTAGGGACCCCTGGCTCACCAGGGCCACGGGGATTTCCTCAAAGGCATCAAGGCGGCCTTCTTCCTGGCTGAAGTCCGGAGGTGCACTTCCAAAAAACTGTACAAACTCCGGCCTGTAGCTGGCCTGGAAATTGTCTGGGTAGGCACCCCTTCCCGCAAGCCCCAATTTCCAAACCTAGTGTTCCAGAACCTAGCACTCCAGGCCCCCCTACCCCCACCCCAATCAACCCACCCCTGCCAAACAAAGTCTGGCCTCAGAGCACTGTCGGGGGCCTGGTGGCCTCCATGCACAGGGCACTCGGGTTTGGGCCTGTGTACCCAGCTGGCCCAGAGCCTCAGGATACCACATGCAGTCAGCGGCAGACACCTCTAGTCCCAGTGTGTGTGTGGCTATAGCCCCCCACCGCCTTCCCCACGGAGGGCCCAGCCCCGACTCACCAAGGCTCCAGCAGTCCAGCTCAGTCTCTGCTCTGGGCCAGCATCAAGATTCTCTGGGAAGCAAACGAGACACGGTGGCCTCACTACAAGTCTGGCCCTCCCTCCACCTGTCTCCTCTGCTCCATTTTCTTGGGGGTGGAGGCTGGGGGAGAGCTTGTGGGACCCCATCTGGCGTCTGCCTCTTCTCCTCTGCCCTCAGCACAGCCCCTTCTCTAGCCACTGGCCTCCAAGCCCTTTAGCACAGCACCCTAGTGCATACACACCCACTTGGTCTTCCCACAATACAAGCCTGACATGTCCCTCTTTCCTCTACTCAGAAAAAGCTGATGAAAAAGTCTCCTTTCGATTGTAAGTCTATTGGTACTACCCACCTTTTTAAACTACTATGATTAAAATAAAAAGTGCTTTCTGAAAAATGTATATACCCATGACCCCGCAGTTCTTAATAGCTGTGTGAACTTGGGCAAGTTACTTAACTTCTCTGTGCCTCATTTCCCCATCTGTGAAATGGAGACAGTCGTAGTGAGCTCTCCCAGGGGTTTGTTAAGAGCTGAATGACTCCTTCATGAAAAGCCTCAGGGGAGCCTGTAACACTGTAGCACACAGCAATGCTTTCTATTGTATCCTTGATCCTGGATAAACGTCCATGTATACTCACAGGGAGGGCCCAGCCAAGGATACTTCTCAGCAGTGGTTTATCATGGTGAAAAGGACTGGCAACCACCCAGCACCCAGTCAGAGGGCCAGTGCAGGTGGGTGGTGTGTGGCAACCCCAGGGAGCCCAGACCTAGCAGGAATACTTGTGGCACAGGCCCCCATGTATATCCATGGCGGTGTGTGCGTGGACACACCAAGTTTACCTGCTGAATTCTAGGAACTGCACCCAAACTGAAACTGGTGGTGGAGGCTGGGGGCAGGGAAGAAGAGGCTGGAACATGTGCCAATTTTTGAAAGTTTTTTTATAAGAATATATTCATGTATTACCTGTCTAAAAAAGAAGTGTCTGTGGTAATAAGGACTGCCTCCCCCAGCTATCCCCTCCAGGCCCTCAGTGCCTGCCCCAACCATTCCTACCCCAGCTCTGCCCCCCCACCCAAGGTTCAGCCACTGAGCCCTGCTCCCAGGTTGGCTACCCGCCCTAGCATTATGCCCCCAGTACCCCCCTTACAGGATCAGACCCTCCCCTCCACGGGGTGCTCCACCTGCCCTGTGCAGCATACTCCCCCAATAAGGTCACCACCTGCGTGTGTCCCTAGAGAGCGGGACCCTAGGCTGGGCCCACTGCAGGTCCAAGGCTTGGGCCTTAGGCACTCAAGGCAGCCTTTGTGAAAAGAGCAAGGCCACTCCGTAGGCCGAGTGGGGCCGAACCACAGGGCATCAGGATGATGCAGCCTCCTGACAAAGGGGGGAATGGCATGGCTGGAGGCTGCACTCACGGGGCCCACAGAGGCACAGTGCCTGAAGACCTGACCCCCTGAAGAGACAGCCTCCAGCCCCTGGACTTCTCCGCGCACCACGTCCCCAAGTCCCCAGGCCTCCATGGGTCCAGGCACCAGGGGAGGGGGTGCGGGGAGCAACGGTGTGTGTCTGCTGCAGGCACAGCCAAGGGAGGCTGGCCTCTTCCTGAGCCCACGCATGCCCATCTACCCAGCCCCACAGCACACATACACCTCAAGAAACTTGCCCCAAGTGGCCCACTGACCAGGCTGGGCCCACCTCTCAGGCTCCCAGAGGCAGCGCATGGATTCTCTTCCCAAGCCCCCCCAGCCAGTCCTTCCTGCAGAATGAATCTGGGACCCAGCCCCTTTCTCAGCCACTCAGTCCTGCCTCCAATTTCTCCCACCTGGGCCACGCCATTTCCAACAGCCAAGCTTTATCATCTGCTGTCAGGTGGGTCACTTCCACAACCCTCAGAAGGCCACTCTCATGAGTGCCGCAGGCCACTGAGGCCTCAGGTGGCCCCCCATCCCAATTTCACGTAGGCAACGATACTGCTCATGGGCAGAACTCTGGACCCAGACTACTAGGTTCAAGTCCTAGTTCTGTCACTTTCCACCTGGGTTACGTGGGCTATTTTCAAAGCTATGCTATGCCTCAGTTTCCCCATGTTACACCTGGGAATGCTAGCAGCATGGACCTCGGGGGCCTGCCACGAGCTGTGGAAATCCGTACTCCATGCCTTCAGTGGAAGGGCTACTCTGGATAACATCACGTTACCATGTCTCTGCTTCTGCTGTTCCCCCGACCCCGGGAAACTACCCGTCCCGCAGCACCCTGAGACACCCATCCTGACCTGGCCTTGCAGGGCTGTCACCCATGCTTTATGGGCTGTAGTCTTCACTGATTGGCCCACCATGTACAAAGGGTCTGGCCGGGCAGGCATTTGTGGGCCTGAGCACAGTGAACCAGAAAGGGGTGACCCACAGCAGAGGGATCCAGGAGCTCCCTGCGGCGGGTGCCCAAGCCTTCCACACAGTGGTGCCGGGTGCTAACAGGCCTCTCTCCTCCACAACCCAGGTGGGGCAGGAAGGACCCCTTGCCAGTTGGGTCCCCTGTGGCTTTCCTCCTTAGATGTCACCTTTTTCTAACCAGCAGGCACCAGGCTCTTAGTACAGGTTGTTCTGCCCCCCTCCAGGAAAAGGTAAACCGAAGGTGCCTAAAGAGGAGGGGCAAAGCCCTCCCTCCAGACCAGGCCCAAGGGCTGGAGGCTCAGTTTCTGCCTCTGTAGGTCTCAGGCTTCACTTGGGGAAAGCCTCGGGTGTGTGGGCTGGAATCAGAGGTTCTTTCCATGTCACTATTTTCAGTCAACTGCAGATTAATTTAAGACAAAATAAAAACAATGCAAAGCATCCAGGCCCAGTGCTGGACAGGTCCACCTCCAGCTGCCCTGGGTTAGGCCAGCAAGTGTGTGAGCTCAGGAAGTGAACCCAGAGACAGGGCTGGGACTGGACAGGGGTACAGAAGTGCCCAGGGACCAAGACGGGGATTCAGGCCAAGGCAAAGGCCCATGTGTAAACAGGCTCAGATGGGGTCAGATCCAATTGCCACCAGACAATGGGGCGGAGGGTCCCAGCACCGTGTGTAGGGCACTAGGGACCCTCAATGCGAGTGGGGGAACAAACCCCTGCCTGAGATGGTGAGGGGCGCCTGAGGTAACTGTCCTCGCCTCGGCCAGGAAGGACCCATGGGAGAAGCCGAGGAGCGGCCCCCTCCACCGCGGGGCAGCTGGCAGCCAGGGGACCGGGGCTCCGCTCTCCAGACGAAAATGCAAATCTGCAATTAGCAGGGAGCGCTAAACAAACTGGAGAAGACAAAACAGGCCGGGAGCCGTCGAAGCCGGGTCTCCGCGGTTTTCAGAACAAGTGCGAGGGAGGGACGCCAATGGGGGCTACCTGCCTGGGCAGGGGCGGCGCCGCCCGCGCCCACCCCGCCCGCTCGGTGGCCCGCGCGCCACCGAGAAGCGGGGACGGTCCCCTGGCACCCGGGGACGGCAACCGCTGGCGGGGACAGACAGGCCCAGGTGCACAGCCCCCCCCGCGCGCCGTGCCAGCCTCCCCGGAGCTTGCGGACGGTCACCAGGGAAGCAGGCCGGGTGCCGGGCGGGGCCTCCTTGGGCGCCGCGCGCCTAGCGCCAGGACCCCGGGTAACAATAAATGCAGCTGCGGTCACGTGGGCACAGGGACCCCTCCCCGCTGAGCGCTCACCTGGGTCAGGCTCCGTGCAGCGCGCGACCGGCCTTAGTCCTCTGGCCTGGAAGGGGCGCGATGGGCAGCTCCGCCCCGGCCCAGGGTCAGTCCCAGGGCTCGGCCCCCCACTCCGCTGCCGGCCAATCACGCGCGATCTTAGCCCCAGTAGCCGCCTGCATGACCCCCGACCCGGGGCTGGGTCTGCGGACACTCGGGGCGAAGGGCGAAAGCCCAGCTCTTCCCGCACCACCAGCCAGGAGTAGGGGTGGGGCGGGGCGGGGCTCCAGGGACAGACTGACGTCAGCGCCAGAAAGCCTCCCACAGGACCCCTCCCAGGTAAAGCGTCGCCACCCATTTCCCACCAGCCCTGGCTCCTGGGGCAGGATCCTCCTTCCACCAGCCTGCACTGCTGGGGAGACTGCCCGTCCTCAGCCTGGGTTAGGGGGACTGGCCAGCCTCCCCTTGCAGTCTGGGCTCTGGGTTCCAGCATGAAAAACGACCTCTGGCTGGTGGCAAAGAGAAGGTCACAGGTCCAAGACCCAAGGCCAAGGACATTGTGCCCAGAGAAATCCCAGCTCCCCCTGAATCCCATCACTGTCTGCCCCCCCCAGCCTGGGTCACTCCCCCAGCTCACAGTGCCTCCAGGCCACCTCTCACCTCCGAGGCCTGAGGTCACAGCCACCAGGGCATCTGCCTGTAGTCCTTGCCCTCTGGCATCTGGAGCTTGCTTGGTAAGGCCAGGGGCTGGTGCCCCAGCTCCTTCCATCCTTGTGACAACTGCAGCCTCTGTATTTTATGGGTGCTGACCTAGACTAGGGTTCCCACATGCTGGTAACTGGGCCCTACTGCCGCCTAACCTCATAGCTAGGTGGCTTCGAAAAACCTGAGAACATGGTTTCAATAAATTACTGTTTTTCAGGAAGAATGGCAGGCCCTGCCTGGAGCCCCCAGCCCCAGCCCCAGCCCCTGCTCCTCCTTGGCCTCCTGGGAGAAGAGGGGAGAGGCCAGATTTGGGCTGGGGCCAGGTGAGGCGGGTTCTGCAGGGCACCTGAAACACAGATGAGGCTTCCTGCCCCTGCCAAGGCAAAAGGACAGTTCTGACAACTGCCCAGCCTCAGAAAGGACTTCTGGGAGAGTAGCTGAGTCCCCTGCCCCACATCCAAGCTGGGAGAGGCTGGGGGCATTCCTATGGGCATTCAGGGCGTAAGGGCGGGCATGTCCACCAGTCCTGATGTTTGCCTCCCTGTTGGCCCACCCCACCTGAGCTGCCTCCACTCACGTCCCCTCTGCAGCCTCACCTCCACAGCCGGCTGGACACTGCTGGCCAGGGAAGCCTGAGGCTCAGGGCAGCTGCAGCTGTCCCAGGACCAGCCCCCACCCACAGCCCCCTTCCTGGCCTGAGGGCCGGAGGCGGGGAGGTGGAGTGGGGGTGGGCGTGCAGGCTGACTACGGTTGAGGGCCCAAGCCAGTGAGCAGACAGCAAGGCCTGTAATTTTGCTGTCAGTCTGTCAGTGCCTCAGCGGTCACCCCAGCCCCGCCTCCTCCATCACAGCAGAACTCCATCATTAGCATGGGGCACTGTGCCAAGCTGGCATGCCAATTACCATTCTCAAACATGTGACCACACATGTGCAGGCACACATGCCTGTGATGCACATGGGGGATTCTGCCCCAATGCTCAGGGAGTGTCCCCTGGACAGAGAGCTCATGGGAGGTACTTCAGTCCCTGGCACTTAGGCTGTGGGTGCAAGGAGTCTGCCAGTCCCAGCACTAGCTCAGCCTAGGATGCCCAGAGGCCTGGAAGAGCTGGCAGGCCTCAGGGGAGGGAACATGTGTGGGAAAGGTGGGGGCAAGACCACCTTCACAGAGGGAACAGTGGGACACTGCGGGAACAGCCCCAGGAGGCTTTGCAAGACCCCTGTCTAGACAGGGTTGGGGTGCTAGCAAGGTCATGGTGCTTGGGGTGTGGCCAGGGTCTGAAGGCCAGGCTACAAGTGGGGCAGTGGGGGTAGGAGCAAACATTTGAGAGTCTCGGGGAGGGCAGAGGAACCTGGATTTCCCAAGGAGGAGATGCCTTGGCTCAGACTGAGGCAGTGGTGAGCAGGACATGGTTCAAGGTAACCAGGACTACATGGTGGGGACAGGTGGGCACCGGCCTCCCTGCTGTTTCCAGGAAGGAGCCCCAGAACTAGGCCCGGTGCCTTCCCACCGACGCTCGCTTGGTCTGATGGGGAGCGGCCACCCAGGGGTCAGGCCAGGGGCCTCCTCCAGGAAGCACGGCTGGGCCTGGAAGACAGGCCTGCCTGAGTCTCCCTCTTCTTCCTTCTTGCCTTCCCATCCCCCACCCTGACATACTTCCTGGATCCTTCTGGTGGCCCCTAAGTCGGGACATCTCCGAGGCATGGGAGGGGGGCCACGCTGCAACCCCGCCCTCAGCTCTGCCAGCTCTGCCAGGCCGACTCTGCAGGTCTCTCCTACTTTCTGGGAAGGAGGCGGTGGCCACCACCTTCCCTACAGAGGCCAGGAGGCTCACCTCAGCAGTGTCCTGGGCCCTGGTGCTCCCCCAGAGCAGACCCCAGCTCTGAAAACACCTTGGGGGCTGGGGAGAGGGCTAAAACCCACATTCGGCCCAGAGCCCCTGCCTCCTGTTGGTGCTGGCACCTACCTCTCCATAGCTGGGCCTCCACAATGCCCAGACCACCCCCATCCTGCCAAGCTGCCCATGGCCTCCGAACCACATGGGCCTCAGGCCCCCTTTTGCCCCCAAGGCAGATCCACACTCCCCAGCCCACAAGGCTGCTCCCAGGCCCCTGCCCAGCACCAGGTGGGCACAAGCCCATCACCTTTTCCCACTGTCACCCATGGACACCACAGTGCCTGCCTCTGAGGGCCCTTGGCACTACACAGCCTTTGGTAGCCAGCTTGCGGCCCAGCAGGGTGCCCCAAGGGGAGCCAGTGGCATCCCCCAGCAAGGCCCCAATCCAGCCTGCACAGGTGGCATGCTGGCTCAGGGGCCCCAGACCAGAGCAAAAGGCCAGCTGGGAAGAGAGCCGAGGCCCTACACAGGGCCAGCCGGCTGGAACCATCCCAGCCTCAGGAGCAGACAGCCCTGCCCAGCCGCTGTGTTGACACAGGTGGCCTCCTGAAAGACTGACATCAAACCCTTTTCCTCTTTCTTGCTCTTCCTGAGGAGGGGGCCCAACCGAAGCAACATCAGGCACAGAGATCTGAGCTTGCCACCATGCATGCCTCTCTCACACAGAGCACCCCCCATAGGAACTGCGATCCCAGGGATCTGGTGTCCACACCCAAACGTGACACACCCAGGGCAGGGCCAATGGCAATGCTGGGTTCAGAACCCAGGCTACACCCAAAAGAGCTCCCTTCCCTCCCCATGGCCCCCAGACAGGACCCACCTGGCACCAGGATGCGGAGGTGCCAGGTTTCAGAAGTCTTGCAACCTTAGAGGCTGAAGACAAGGGTGTGGGCACCAAGCTGGACCCTGTCCCTGGACATCTCTGATTCTAGCGCAGGGTGAGCCCTTCCCCCACCCAGTGCCCTGGGATACCAGGCACTCAGAGGAGCCAGCCGGCCCTTCAAATGCTGCCCAAGGCAATTGAAGGGGCCAGAGGGCCTCTGTGCCCCAGCCTGGCTCAGGATGTGCTAGGGCAAGCTGGGCACTGGGGTCTTCATGCCCTCAGGGGCAGAGACAAGCAGGAGCCCTTAAGGGGATGTGAAACTGTGGAGAGGAAGAACGGAGAGAACCACATGTGGTCTGGAGAGAAAAGGGAAGCCCTGGTACTGCTTCCTCTCTTGAGCACCCCATGGCCCCCACCCCACCCGTGAAGGACAGGCCACTGACCACCCTTCCCAGCCTACTGTAATTTGAGACCAGAGGCCCCCCCCCCATAGTACCACCCCAAACACAAACAGCCTTTTAGGCTCTAGGGGATGGATCCTCCCCCACCCCCAGAACCTGCATCCACCTCAGGAAGGGAGGTCAAGGCCAAGACCACCATAGCCCCCTCCAGCTGACCAAACCTGGGCTTGTTCTCTGGCAGGCCTGTCAGCTCACCTTCTCCCCTGCTGGGCCCCGGCTCTACGGGCACCATGTCCAAGGCAGGCTCCAGACACGTGAGCTCCTTGAACAGGAGGCTCCTCAAGAGGGAAGGGAAGCTATCCCCCCACCTACGAGGCCAGGGCAGGAGGTCGGGAGCCTGGTGCTGCAGCAGGACACGGTAAGAACTTCCTGCTCACAGGGCGCCAGCTCTTGGTGACAGAGGGCCTGGCACCTCAGTGTGGCTCTGCCCAGATCAGAGAAGGGATCACAGGGGTGAGTGCTGGACCCCACTGCCTCGCCCCACCAGCACCCCCCGTGCCCACGCCCAGCATCCCAGGGGGATCATTAGCTCTGGCCCCCAGATGAGAGTGAAAGCAAGGAGGAGGACGCTGGGATGTTCCCAGAACAGCCTAGGTTCTGGGACAGCCCAGGTGCCTGGAGCAGAGCCCCCCTGGGGGGTAAGCATATGCCATATGGACCCCTCCCCACGCTGCCAGCCTACCCTGGTGCTGTCCAGTTGGATCTCTTCTGCTCCACTCCCCTGGACTGGGGCCAGGCCCCTGGACGTCCCGCACTCCACCCCAGCTGCCAGCTCTGCACCCACAGCCGTGGCCCCTACAGACCCGGGGAGCCCACGTGGCAGAGGTAATGTCCCACATGACTCCCCACAGGGCTTGATCCACAGCCTGGGTTTCTTCACCTGTGGCACCCCTCACCTGCTGGACCTTTTGCCTGTTGGACAGGCTGACAGGCACCACATCCAAGTGGGGAGACAGTGTAGGGGGCGGGTGCTGCAGGGTGGGCTGTCAGGGGGCTTGGAGGGAGGCTGTGCACCAGTGGTCAGTGGGTCAGTCCGGGCAGGAGGCTGTGGGAGGGAGACCCCGGTGCCCCACCCCAAGCAGTCTGAGTCACACCCCTACTTGCTTCCTGTCACCCTTGGGAAGCACCAGGTGTGAGTAAGCCATCCAAGGTGTGTCCCTGAAACTGGTTCTGGAAGGTGGCCTCAGAAGGCCTCCAGGCCCTGGAGCCAAGGCCTCTGGGACCCTAGGGGGTCCCCAGCGGGGCTCTCCCCGAGGACCAAAGGATGGGTCCAGGGCTCCTCCAGCCCAGGGCCTCCCCCAGGGGCCTGGGAACACTTCAGGCTAGCGCCCCGGGGCCTGCTGGGGCAATCTCAGCCTCTCCAACCCCAGTGAGCGGCGGCCGCCCCGCCCCCAATCTGCCTGAGCAGACGCCAGAGGTGGCGGAGCTGCCCAGGCTTGCCCGTGCCTCCCTCCTGGGGCCCTCGGCCCACGGCCCCGGAAGTGGATCCCTCTCCCACGGCTGCAGCCTCCCCCCCTGGGTGGCTGGACACGGCTGGATAATCCAAAATAATTCCCTCTTGGCAAGCAGCCGGCGGGGGAGGGGGGGACTCACATTCCAAACCCTTGTTTTTCTCAGTAACTTCCCTCCCCTCCTGAGGCAAGAAACCCCTGGCTGGACCTCAGGCCTCCCCCAGCCCCTCAGACCGAGGGGGGCCCCCCAGTAGGCACGACGGGAGTAGGTAGGGGGGACCAGACCCACCTTCTTGCACTCAGTCTCCTCAAAGAATTCCTAAAAGCTGATCCGACCCAGAAAATACCCAGCAGGCCCAAGCAGGCCAGTGCTGACCCTGCCCTCCTCGGACGCTCACCTCAGGACAGAGGGGCACTCCTCCCACCGGCTTCCAACTCTCAGACTGAGATGGCATCTCCTCTCCATGCCCGGTTAACATCTGGGCATGAGGCCAGGCTGAGACCCTCCACCTCCAGGCAGCTAACCCTAACCCACTATTCAGAGCTGAGCCCCTAGTCTGGGGAGGAGGAATTGGAGAGGAGGGCACTGGGCTGAAGTTAGACATGGAAGGGGAGCTCCCCTGGGCAGGCTCTGCCCAGAGAGGCCTCCAAGCTCCAGAACATTCTACCGGCTTTGGGGCCCAGCTTCACCCGGAGTCCTGACCCCCACCACAGGCCACGATGGGCACAGACCCCTTCGTTCTCCAAGTTGATGGGAGGAGGAGTCCAAAGACGTGGCAGGAAGCTCCCAGGCTCTTGAGTTCAAGGGCCCCCAAATCTCCCAAGTCAGCCTGGGCACAGAAGGCGGGAGGGCCTATCCAAGAGGGCTTCCTGCTAGAGGAAGCATGCAAGGGTGCAGGACCAGTGGGAGGGTGGCAGGGCCCAGGCACTAAGTGTGCCCCGACCCACTTCAGTGACTTCTCGGGTCCCAGGCTGTCTACCTTAACACCACACCAGGACCGGCCAGAGCCCCTGGTCCCGACCCAGAGCCCTGAACCCACTTTCCAGTCCTGCCAGGTGCAGACCAGGGATTCACAGGGTGGCCTCTCCCATCCCCTTCTCACAAAAAGCCCCGGGGAGTGCGGGGGCGGCCAAGGCCTGACCGTGGTCCAGCCCCCTAGGGAAGGCCCAGGCTCAGCCACCTGGAGCCGCGGCTGGGTAGGTGGGGTGGGGACCCGGGGCTCTTGCACAACAGGGACTCTCCCGCCGTGGCCCCGGATCTCGGAGACGTGAGCGGCATGGGCGGGGAGCAGGGTCGGGAAGCACAAGAGATCCAAGCGTCTCCAGAACGGTTCTGGAGGCGGCAGCGGGCGCGGGCGCGGCGCCTGGCCGGGGACTCCTGGCCAGGCCAGGCCTGCTCTCCCCGGCGCCGCAGGCCCCGCCTGACTCCCGGACAAGCGCGGGGCGGGAGCGGCCGTGCCCCAGCTGGACGGACCCATGGACAGCGACCGAGGCCCGAGCCGCCCTCCCCGGGGCGGCAGCTGCCGCGGGTCCCCGCGCCCCGAGCGCGGCAGGCGAGAGGCGCGGCGCTAACCGCGAAGCCCCCCAGCGGCGCGGCCGCCCCCTGAGCCTCGCACCCCCCACCTCGGTACCTGCACGTCCGCCGCCGAGGCTCGATGGCGCCCGGGCCGAGATCGGCGCTGCGCCCCGGCCCGCGCGGCTGCCATGGAGACGGGCCTTTGTGTGGCCGAGGAGGGGCCGGAGCGCGCGGGAGCAGCGGCCCCGCCCCCGACGGGAGAGGGGGAGGCGGGGAGCGGGAGGGGCGGGGCGGCGGAGGGAGAGGGGCGGGGCGCCCCCACGCGCGCCCCGCGCCCCCCGTGGGCTTGCCGCGTCGCAGGGCAGGTTCGGCCGGGTTCTCGCCGGGGCGCGCGCCGCCCCCGCCTGGCCTGGCACCACCGCGGGAGCGCCGCGGGCCGCAGCGGAGACCGGGCCCGAGCAGGAGGGCAGCCGGGCCACAGCGAAGTCCCCCAGCGCGCTCGCGGCCCTCTCAGAGGTGGGCGGGCGCCAGCACCTCCGCCACAGACGGCATGGGCCCGCCCCTCCTGCCCCTCCCGGGTGGGGGAATGCTGGGCCCCGACCCGTTCCCAGGAGCCTCAGCCCCAGATCTCCTGGGGGAAGAGGGCGCCTGCCCAGAGCCCACTCCCGACTCACCTTCAGCCCCCAGCTGCCCCCTTCCTCCGTCCTCCGCCCCCAGGGCCTCTGGGCCTTTGAGAGCTTCTCCCTGGGGTTCCCAGCTCTGGACTTGAGCTGGCCCCCCTCTGGCCCCTGCAGCCCCTGTCTGCCCTGGCCCTGATGCCCCCGGAGCCCCCTGAACTGGAGAAGAGGTAGGGACCCTTCATGCAGCCAGCTCTCTGTGCTCTCCCCGCCCCTCCAGGCATAGGTCTGGATGTGGTGAGCAGCAGCTGGGGGCCCAGAGAGGGCACAGGGCCATCCCCCAAACCCTAACCCACATCCCTGCACTGGGATGCCCCCTCTTCCGCTTGGGGACCTGCCATCCACCCAGACTTGCTGCCTCCGTGCAGACAGTCCACTTCCCCCCCCCTCCCCCGCTTCTGTTCTCCCCACCCTGGGACCTGCCCCCAAAGCCCAAGGGCTCCCCACCCAGGAGAATGTCACTCATCCTGGCCACCCTCCCACCCCCACCAGCCCTGAACCACATCCACACCATGGCCCACCCAACTCTCACTACAGGGAACCCTAAAATTACCAACTGGGAGCCAACTTCGTATCAAAAAAGGAAGTTAAAAGACAAGCATGTGTCACAGAAAGACATTTTAATACCAAAACTGTGGGAAGGCCAGTATCCCAGATGAAAACGGATTCTCTAAATAAAGTCCAGGAAGCTTGGGGGCAAAGACTGTCCTTCCTGTCCCTGCAGCAGCCAACTGCCATCTTCCAGCTCAGCCCCCAGGCCGCCACACCAGGCCCTGCGTGCAGTCCGGCCTCCCAAGGCCTCAGAGCCAGTCCACAGCAGCCTCCCGGACCAGCGGGCACCTGCTTATCCAGGCCCTCCTGCCCATGGGGCTCTGGTGCCATGGGTCCCTCCTCGCTCCTCACTGCCTTCTTCCCATCTGACGAGAGGACAGAGACCCAGCCAAGCCAGAGTTGACCCAGTACTGGGTAGGAACAAAGGGGCTTCTGGGGAGGAGGGAGCTGGCAGGACACCGCGCCTAGCCACCCCCCACCCTCCCACTACAAAGACTGGGCTGTGCCCAAAGCAGGTCCCTGCAGTGCAGTCAGGCCACAAGGAAAAGGGACCAGACCCTCCCTGGGCCCGGTGCTCCAGGGGGGCTTCCTCCCACCTCTGCACTTCAGCCTGGGACTCCTCCCTGCTGGGAGTCCCTCCTCCAGCGCCCTCCCCTTTCCCAGGGATCCTGTGGAGGGGCTGCTGTGAGGGACAGCTTCTGGCCTCCACCAGAGCCTAGGAGAGGACTTGGGAAATCAGGGGAACCTGGCTGTGTCTTCCTGGACTGCTGGCCCCTGATGAAGCTCCCCGGGGGCCGCACAGAGGCTACCGTCCTCGCCCCTCAGCCCTGTCATGCGCAGCAGCCCTCAGAAAACCAAGTGGGGTGCCCACAGTGTGGGAGGCACAAGATGGAGTGACGTCTGATGCATATCCCTCACCTAGGCCAATTTCCCAGGCCACCCACACACCTTGAAGCCCCCCAGGCCCCAACCCTGCCTCCCAGCTCCTTCTCCAGCCAGTCACAAGGACGGCGCTGGCATCTCTGCAGACCCCATGGAGGTCACACCCTGGGCAGGGAGGCCATCTGTCCAGACCAGTTGGGCAGGCTGCCCAGAGTGGCCTTGGGGCCAATATAGTGCCTCTCACTGCAGGATCTCCAGCTTGCCCCTTTTGCAAAAATGGATTCACTGCCTCTGCCTGCCTTTTTCTGTCCTGTTTAATTGTGGTCATACCTTTGAACCCGGTACTAGAGCAGGTTCAACTGTCTATGGGATGGAGACAGTGACAGGCTGTCCTAAGCATGGTAAGGGCTGGAGAAGATGACACTGGCAGTTCTGAGACCTGTGCCCAGGTCATCTGGTGGCTTCGCCAGGCCCTGTAAGGGGAGTGCAAGTGGCAGAGTGCTCCACCCACACTGGCTCACTGCCAGGGCCGAGCTCAGGAAGCCACAAGTCCCATGCATGTGGGTCTCTCAGGCAGAGATGGGTCAGGTGTCTACACAGCATCACTTCCAGATAGGAACCTTGGGGCTGGAGGTTGGAGAACTACTCCCGGCTCTGGGTCCATGTCTCATCCCCACCCTTCCACTGACAGACAGAGCTGTCATCTTGTGCTGGGCCATGGCAGTGCTCCATGGTATCAACAACAGCATAGGACCTCTGAAGACCTTTTACTGCTTGCCAAGGAGCTCAGTGCCCCAAGACTGCGGTGGCTGTGCAGGGCTCTGGCTTGTGGGCTGATGAGGCTAGTGTGCCTGTGTCATGTGGGTGGATGGACATGAGCCGACGCCAGTGCCCATCAGCTGTAAACAGCGTGCAGCAGAGTGAAAAGAGATGGTACCTGGTGGGGTACTCTTAAGGGGGACCCAGGACAACCCTGGAGCCTCCTGGCAGCCTGCTGGGCCTCCCAACACCCTGCTGGCCTCCCAGCAAACCACAGGAGAAAGCTCCTCCCCCAGCAAAGCGGCCTCTGCCCCTCTCAAGCCAGTGACCACAGTGAGGTACTCCCAGCCCTAGGCAAGACAGGTGGTTGGGCTACATGAAGAGTGGCCTGCCTGTCAGCTGCCTCCCTCCATCTTGGGCTAGGCAGTTTGGTGGGGCTAAAGGACACATCAGGGCCTGCAGGGCTCAGGCAGCTGGGTGCCCCGATGAGTGAGGGCTCACAGCTGTCCGGGAGCCCCAACCTGCAGCCCTACGGGGGGGTGGGGGGTGGTTTGTGGAGGCTCTGGTCAGTGCATGACCCACCAACAGTCAGGGGCCACACTGTGGTTCCAAACGCGACCTTTACTGCTGCAACAATTGTAGTACCAGGCAGGGCCAGAAACGGGAGCGACAGGGAGCTTGGGTGGAGCTAACCCTCACTGAGGTCAAGGAAGCTCAGCCTTACCCAGCCCCCAGGGGCAACTACGCCCCTGTACCAAGCCCCATGGCCCAGACTTAAGGAGGGCCCAGGATGGCCTGCAGGTCCTTGGGCAGGGAGCTGATGACCATCTTGATGTACAGCCGTGCCCGCTGCAGTGTTGCCTCCTTCACGGGGAGCTGGTGACCCTGTGCCCGCACCTGCAGGGGCAGCAAGGGGCAGGGGCAGGTGACCTCCACGTCTGGTTGGCTGAGGCTGGGAAGAGTTGGGAGGCATCTCACCAGCTTCTCCTGAAGTTTCAGGACCAGGTCCACGACCTCCACCTCAGATTTGTCCTTCATCCAGGTCTCAATGTTCTGCTGGGGACAAGATGGGGCCACCCATTACCCAGGCCCTCCCTAAGCCCTGGGCCTCTGCCCCTGCTCCAGCCCAGCCCCCCTTACCGCCTCACAGATGGCCTCAAGGTGCAAGGCCTCCAGCTTATGGGCCATCTCTCTGTGCTGCTGCCGGTACCAGCCGTCAAAATGGGGGGAATGGAGAAACCGCCTGTGGGCAGCAAGGGGCAGCAGCTGTGGAGTTGACTGTGTGCGTCAAGGGGAAAGCACGGGCAGCTTGCTGTCCACCCACCTGTAGAGGCCCAGCCAGTCGCCCTTGAGGGTGCAGGTGAGCTGGGACCCTCTGTGCTCCAGGCTGTGCAGGAAATCATCCCGGCAAAAGGGGCGGATCTGGGGAGGAGCCTGAGATAGGGGCGGGTGAGCCCAGGTGCCCAGGGGCACACTTACAGGCCGCCTCAGCTGGGGCAGGACCCTCCCCCAGGACACTTCCCACATTCCTTGGCCCAGTGAGGACCCGCAGCCCCCACACGCTGCCTAGGACAGATGCCAAGATGGCACTTCTTAGAGGGGAGGCCTCCCACACCCCATGTGACCCCATTTCTGTGTCTCATGGAGACACCCAGCCCTGGGAGCTCCTGCACTCCCACCACCTCTTCCCCATGCCCACTCCTAGATGCCCCCCCTCCTCTAGAATCTGGTTGAGAACCCACCCTCCCCTCCCCTCCCCAACCACCACCCAGACCCCCACCTTCCAGGGTGTGATGCTCTTCTGAAGGGGCATGAGGCTGGCCATGTACTGCTCCTGGTGGGGAGGGCAGTGAGTCTGGGGCCACGACCCTGTGGCCCCCACCCCTTGCCCAGGCCTTACCAGGGGGAGGAGGAAGCTCTGTGTGAGCTCCAAGAGGCGCCGCCTCAGCAGGGCAGCCTGCGCATCCCAGGGCCGCTTCTTCTGCAGGCCCTGTGGGAAGAGGCGGGGTGTCTGAGCCCCAAGGCTGCAGGCCACACGCCCCCTTTGGCCACCAAGCACACGTTCCCTGCCGTCTCAAGCCTCCCAGCCCCTACCTTGAGCAGCCGCTTGAGCAGCGCCTTGTCCCGATGGAGGTGAGCCGTGTAGGCGGTGTAGAGGCCTAGTGGGAGGACACAGCTGCCGTCCCGTACCACGGGGGCTTCCTCCCACATGCCCCAGCCCACCTGGGTGAAGCAGAGGACTGGAAGCCCACTGCCTGGGTCCCGGGAGAAGAGGGGCTCCGCCTGAGGGGCTCACCTGGTTTGGTGTCGAGAGTCTTCAGCCTCGAAGGCTTTTTCAGCTTAACCTGCTTAGGAAGGTCCCCTACGAAACACACCCGATGGCTGGGCTTCAGCGAAACGGCTCCACTGCCCCGGAATCAGACTCCTCAAGGTCCCTTGCTGGGTGGGCCTCTGAGACCCCCAACTCCCTAGGACCCCTGGGCAACAGCCAGGCCAGCTTCACCTGACATCTTGGGCTCCCCGACACGGAGGATGTGGGGCCAATGCTGGAGTGTTTTGATAAAGAAAGGGTTCGTGACTCCCAGGACCACGTTTGGTCTGGAGAGAGAGGAGAGAGAGAGAAGAGGCAGAGAAGCAGACCCAGGAGCCAGCCCAGGAGGGTGGAGAGGGCACAGGCACTTACGGGGCCTGTGTGCGCGTTGAGAATTCCTTGAACTCGCTGTCATGGATGGTGAAGTAGGGGCGGTAGTCACAGCAGAACCTGAGGGGCTGCAGGCAGCTGTGGGGGTGCAGCGGGGCAGTGAACAAAAAGGGCTGCTCAAGTGCCCCCACCACCCCTGCACGGCTGCCCAGCCTACCTAGTCAAGGCCAGCACCATCTCCGAGGAGGCGGCTGGCGAGGGCGCCAGGACCACCAGGGGCTCTCCAAGGAGCATGAGCTCCCACAGCATCTGCACGTGCGTCAGCACAGGCTGGAAGCACCTGGTGCCAGGCAGGGCTGGGCAGGGAGGCCTGGCAGGGGCAGAGGCTGCCCAGCCCTGTCTCCACCCCAGGCAGCTCCCAGTGAATGCCAGGTACTGCCCTGCCGGTGAGGACATCTGAAAACGCTGAGGGCATATCTAGGCCACCCCATGCTGACAGTCCAGGTGCACCGGCCTGGCCCTGTGCACTCCACGCCTGAGCCGGCAGCCCTGGCCCTTGCTTGGCCCAGCATGGGCAGAACAGCTTCCGAAGCCTGGCTCTCTCACAGACTTGCCCAGAGAGGGGCAGCCTTGGGCAGCACGCATGTCCCTAATACAGCCACTCCCAGCCCTGCATCTGCCTTCCAGAACCCTTCTGCTCACTATGTCCAGACATGGGGGCAGTGGGTTCCTCTTCTGTGTGATTCTCCCTCACAGATCTGGCCAAGGGTTAATTCCTGGCGGCTAGTCCCCCTAGTGGCCCTCACCCTGCATGGGCTTGAGCCTTGGGGACTTGCTCACAGTCTACTTGGGCAGCGGGCAGCAGCCTATTGGGCTCACCTGAACAGGTCCAGCTCGTGGACACTAGTGAGGATCACTGGGGCTGGCAGCAGGTGCTGAGAAGAGGCATGGGTGGGGTCAGCCTGAGGGTAAGGCTGGCATCCCACAAACCCCAAGTAATACCTCCCACCCTGGGAGAGCCTTGGGGGCTCCAGCCCTTGTCCCACACACCTCCCACCCCCGACCCCACAGCATAAGAGGGTGGCAACCAGCCCCGCACAGAAAAGCAGGCCCAGGCACTTGGCTTTGCCTGGGGTCTGGCTGCCCTACAGGCCCCCAGGAAGTGGGGCAAGGAAGTCTGGGTAGGTGGGAGGGCTGGAGAGATTTGGTGTCCCTGGCCCGGGAGCAGGGTCCCCACCTCGTGGCTGCACTGCTTCAGAGGGCTGCATTCAGGCTTGTCCTCCCTGGATGGGATGCATACCTGGGGGAGCAGGTGCAGGCTGGAAGTGGGCCCCTCCACACCCTTGGGGCCTTCCCATCCAGTCAGCTGGCCCTCACCTGGAGGATGACTCCCATCACAGGCAGGCTCAGGGTCTGCCCAGGCATAGGGGCTGGCCACTGGTCAATCTCACTGCATACTGTGGACACAGGTGGCCACTGTCAGGACCCTGCCCCAAGCAGAAGCAGCCTGCTGAAGCCCCAAGTGCTCAGTGGGGATGCTGAGACCACTCTGACAATGTCTGATGGCCACTCACCTGCTTCCAGGCAGGGAGCCAGCTTGTCAAAGTACTCGGGGGCGATCAGGCTCAGTAGCGTCTGGAACAGCCGTACAAAGGGCAGGCGGGACACCAGCACCAGAGACTGCAGGGCCCATGGGGCTGGTGAGACATCACCCCAGGCACCCACGAGCCTGCAGGAACCCTGAGCCTGGACCCAGACTCCACCCAGGGCAGTGTGTCCCACCAAGTCCAATGGATAGCTGTCCCTAGGAATAGCCCAACTTGGACCCCAGGTTATCAGACAGAAGATCTGAACCCTGTCCTGGATGCAGCGAGGGAATCCTGGATGACGTCAGCGTGGAGCTGGCCCTGGGCCTTCAGAGGGAAGTACATGAAACCAAGATTTCCGGGACGATCTTCTCAGGGGTCAAGCAGCTTTTGCTTAGGCATCTGAGTTCAGTACTAAAGTTGTCCTAATCTTCAGAGTGTGACGAGGCTTCCCCTCCAGCCAGCAGCAAGGAGCAGGGATGTCTGGGGCCCCGAGACAGAGGGCTGAGGGCACGGTGCTGGGCAAGGAGGGGGCAGTGGGGTCTGTTCCCCAGAGGAGCCAGCAGGAGAGCTGGAGGCAGCAGCTCCTCTTCCCTCTCTGCCTGCGGCAGCTCTAAGTGGCCAGGGCCGCAGGAGAGGCAGGCACTCCTGGAGGCTCAGGCCCCAGGCCCCTCAGACCCTCTCTGGCCACCAGCCCCTGCCTCTCAGCCGCACCACCCCAGGGGCAGCCAGGTGGCTCACCTTCTGGAAGTAGCCCCTCTTCACGGAGCCGTCCTTCACCTGCCTGAAGTACACGTAGCCAAAGTAGTGTGCCAGCTCCCTCTGGAAGGGGCAGCGTCAGCCAGGCCACACCCACACCCTGCTCTCTGCCCACCCAGACCCACTGCCAAGGCTTCCACACCATCTCCAACCACAGGGGTCAGGCCTGGGGGTCCTCAGCTGAGGGGGTGACACCTCTACAGGGAACATTTCTGCAGATGCAGTGGTGAGTGGCTTGGGGACCCAGGAGCACCTGAAGGCAGATACCTGTCTCTGCACACCAAGCCGCACCTGTTGCTTGTTGGGTGCCCAAGAAAAGCTCCAGGGACCCGGCTGAGTCCCCAGAAGAGCTGGCTCACTACTGATCAGGCTGGGCTTGCAAAAGTTGGAGAACCTGATGGCTGCGGCCAGCCAGAGCCTCTCCTGCCACACAGGACCCAGTGCCTTAAAGGGGCTGTCCATACTATCCTTAACCTGGCCCGCGGGAAGAGGGGAGTGGCAGGCTAGAGAGGCAGCCCATGCTCACCTGCAGCGATGCGGGGGCCCCCCTGTCATAGCATCTGTCACTGGCGTGCCAGGGGCCCCTCTGCCTTCCACACTGACGGATGCGGAAGCTGAACTGAGTGTCCCCAAGGCAGCCTGGGAAGGAAGGGAGCCCCACCACACATGGTCAGGCAAGGACCCTGGGGGCTGCCCTCTGACAGGCTATAAATACCCCCGAGAGAAAGCCCAGCCCTCTGTGTCTGCATCTCCCCATGCAGCTCCCTGTGTCCTGATTCCTGCGCTGGAGTTTTAGAAAAAACTCAGCACCAGAGCAGCCCCAGCCCACAGCATCCACTCGGTGAGCAAGCCCAGCCCCGGGAACAGCTTCCTCAGTGTGGGACCCTGACACTGAGCCCTGGGGAGGGGCACGGGCTGCATCACCCAGCTCCAGGTGGCCACTGTGGTGGGGTGAAGGAGACTTGGCCCTGCTGGGTCCTCTGCCCGGCCACCTCTTCCCACATGAACCAGGGGAGCCTAGCAGCCACTGCCGCAACGTGGAGCTTGGGTTGTCTCCACACAATGTACCGGCTCTGTGATGCCCTGGCTGAGGCCTCAAGGGCTCTCGACAGCTTCACTTCCTGCCTTCTTTTTCTTACCCCCAGTCCCAGAGCCAGTGTCCAGAGCGAGGCGAGTTGGGGTCACCTACCTGAATGGGAGTCAGGAAAGGACAGGTAGCAGATGCTGCTTTTCTGAAACATATGAAACCTAGTGAGGGCCGGCCCCCTCCTGGGTGACGTCTGCTCCCAAGGGGGCTGTGACCCACCTCTTTGTCTGTGAGCCGGAAGTCACTTGGGTACACCAGCTACAGGGGACACAGAGCACTGAGTGAGTTGGCTGGTCAGGTTAGGACGCTGGACTACGTGTGTGTTCCCCTCTCACTTTCCCGTCTCTTCTCAGCTCATCTTCACTGGCTCAGTCCTCCTGCCTTCTCCCACCTGTGGCTCCCCACTGACCCCTTCTCCTCTTCCCTGGACTCCCCTGCCTCCCCAGGCCCCTCTCAGCATGAGGCCACTCCACCTTCCTTCCCCTTGGCCACGTACCTGGGCAGATCCCCAGCCCCTTCCCCACACCCCATGCCCAGTCTGTGGTTGGGCCTCCCTGCTGCCATCAGCCCGGGGGGCTGTCCCCACAGTTTCAGGGGCAGTTTTTGGAGCCTGCTGGAGGCCTCCTCTCTGGTCTCAAGTGGCAACAAGGTCTGCCTGCTGCCCACCTCCAGCCAGAGGGTCTCAGCTACCCCAGGGCCCACTCTGCCTTGTCCAGGACCCTGCTCCCCTGGGCCTAGCCAGCTTCATCTCTCCTGGTCTTCACCCAGATGTCACCCAACAGTGGTGTTCCTGCCTCTTGATGGCACCGTGAGCGTCTTCACCCAGTCCCTGCTGGTCAGGGATCCCGGAGCTTCTGGCCTGGGCCTCACCTGCAGCATGAGCCCCGAAGAGGGCTCTGAGTTGGTGGTATCCAGTGAGGGTGACCAGCTGGATGAGCCCTATATCCTCTGGGAGTGGAGAGCCAGTGAAAGCACAGGCTTGGCACCCCAGGCCCTGACTGGTGCAGGAGGCAGGCCCTGCTCTGGAGGCCACAGGCCGAGGTGCAGGTGCCTGGCCAGAGTGGATTTTCTTGCATGACACCATAAAGGCAGGGAGCTCCCAGAGCTCCCGAGGTGCCCCTGGGAGCTGGTGCTCAGGGCTTCACTTTGCCCCGGCCTGTGCTCTCCCGGGAGTGGCTGTGCTGGAGCCTTTGGAGGCCAGGAGCCAAGGGCCTGCACACATGGGTCCCCCCTTGCTCCGTCCCCCCAACTCCTGCACTGAGGAATTGGGCTTCAGCGGAAATGAGGCTTCTTCTGGGGTGTGCCCTGGAACCCAGACAGTGTGTCGCTGCACCCGGTTTGTGCTGTTGGGTGATGCAACTTCTTGTCCTGTTTGCTCAGGGCTGCTGCTGGGGTCCTGCTGTCCTGTCTGTGGTACACCAGGTGTCCTGAACCACAGGGACTGCACCCCAGCATGAGCAAACCCCTACCAAACACAGCATTTGTGAAGTGTGCAAACACATGTCTGTGAAGTAGGACAGGTGGGTGACATGCGAGGGGGTGTCCGTTAAGGAAGTAATAAGAAGGAAGTGCTAAGAAGGAAGGGAGCTGAAGGGTATTTGTCTGGAACTGGACCCACAGAGGCACCCTGGGACAGCTCTAAAAGGGCGGGGGCTGCAGGACTACTCAGGCCACACCCTCACGTGTCTGTGGGTGGGAGGGCTGAGGAGAGGGCAGGGCCACCATGAGCCCTCTGTGCGGAGGCCAGGTGTCTGCACCTGTTCTGAGCAGGTCACCTCAGGCTCCAGCTCCACATTCAGGCCCAGGGACCCAGTAGGACACTTGACGGAGTAACCCATGTCCACAGCTGGCACACCTGTTCTTGGGAGCAGGGACCAAAGATGAAGTGGACCACGCTGGGCCACACCTCAGCAAGGGGGGAGACAGGGAAGGAGCTGTGCTGCCACCAGCCACGGGGGCTGCGTCTTCCCATCTGAGCCCCAGCCAGCCCGGTGCTGCCCAGTCCTCCCTGAGGAAGGGACACGCCAGCTTTGCCTCGAAAAGGCACATCAGCACAACACTTCAAGTGCACCCAGGGGCCCCAGGCCCCATGAGGTTGGAGCCATGGTCTCCCCACCGTCTTCCCTTTCCTGTGCAGTGCTGGCTCCAGAGGCCACTGAGAGGAATGCCCGCAGGAGCGATGTGAGGCTCCAGCTACCTCCTCCCCAGCCAGACATCCAAAAGGTTTGTAAAAGTGTCAAATGATGCCACTCTGCTCACTAAATTTTGAAAATATGGTTGTTTTCATGAAAACGTTAACATTTATGTCAACACAGAACATTTGCTGTTTTTTAGAGTGGATTAATACATACTTTTAAATGTCCTCAGTTTTAATAGTATAATGAACATTGATAGATATGACCCCCACAAAAAGCACTTTGGAGTTCTCAATAACTTTTAAGATTGTGAAGGGTCCTGAGACTGTGCAGCGGGGAGCTGTGCCTGGGAGGGTGTGAACACCATGGCAGGGAAAACGCTCTTGGAGTCCTCCAGCTGAAATTCAATCCACAGGCTTGGCAGGTGAGATACTGAGGGGGGAGCTCCCAAGCTGAGACGGTGGAGCCGGGCGCTTTCCTTAGCTGATCTGCACACCTCCTTTCCCCATGGCCTTGTCTGCCCCCTCTCAGGTCTGAGCCCTCCCTGCCCAAATGGGATGTCCCCACATATCCTCTGCAGTCCTGAACCACTCACATAATGTCTCTGGCACAGAATGGAAACTCCAGGAGGGCAGGGCCTATCTTCTGGTTTAACTCTATGCCCCCAAGTCCAGCACTGGCACCACAGGGCCTGCCTAGTAGCAGCTGCCCAGAACCTGGTTTATTGAATGAATGAATGGGCAGCTTCTTGCCTTTGTTTTTTCTGGCATTTTTGAAAGAGGGGCTACCTGAAACAGCCCTACTTCCCTGTCCAGCTGCCTCCTTCTCACCTTCTGAGATTTGGCCATGCCTCAACCCTTCCTCTGAGCTGCATCTGTCCATGGAGTCTCTGTGGGCTGTGAGCTCCAGGAAGGTAGCAGAGGCCAGGGCCTTTGCAGCATTCAGCCAGGCTGACCTAGTGAATACGTGAGCTTATGGAATGTACCCCTGAAAGCCTGTGAGCTCAGAGGAGATGACCCTTGATCTTCCCCATGATTTCCAGGGACAGAAGGAAATGTAAGACACAAACCTGATGAGGGCCATGTGGCCACAGTGCCCAATAGATTCAGAGCCCAATTCCTGCACAAACACAATGATTTGGAGGGGTCCTGGGTCTCAACACTCTGTCCCTGAGCTGTGCAGCCTCAGTAAAGGCTCAGAAGCCCAAGCACACAGAGCCTTTCACAATACTTGCTTAGAATTAGCCTTCTGACCTGTTTTGTTTTAGGAAATTACACATGAGAATGCCTTAAGGAAACAGAAGAATCTCTTCTCTTGTGATCTTACGGGGAACAAGTTGGGCAATAGTAAGAATGTGGGCTCTGTGATGTAGGGTAAAGCACCTCTCTGAGCTCAGTTCACTCCATCAGGTGAGGCTGTCACAATAATGCATGCCTGGTGAGGATGGGTGTGGTGGCATGGGCTCTCCAGAAAGCTGGACACAGTGCCAGGAGCCAAGAGTCCCCAAAGATGCAAGCTTCATGGCCTTTCAGAGCTTGACAAGTTCACAAGTATGCTACCTGCCAGGCTCACGGAGTTCTTTCTGACAGTGTGGGAAGTCTACCTGCCAGCCTCCCCTGCACTGGCCGGCTCACCTGGTCTGTGCTGTGGCCCTCAGGGCATAGAGAAGACCCTCCTGACAGGCCTTTGGAAGGCCTCCCTCCCTGCGTCCACCACATTTTCAGCTACACCCGGAGGAAAGAAGCTGCCGGTGGGGGTGGGGAGGAGCCTTGCAGGCAGCGGGAACACCGCAGGCCTGGTGAGCTGGGTGCAGCAGGTGAACAGAAAGAAAGATGACTGCTGTGGCTTGAGTGTGACACGCAAGAAGTATGGATCTGATTCTAAGTGAACAAGGAGGTGTTGAAGGATTTTAAGCGGGAGAGCCACAGGGTTTGACTTTGTAGGGCAGTTAGGAGGGGGTATCCGAGATCGCACTGGGGGAGATCAAGAATACCACCCTCCTCCATTCCCACAGGACGTCTTGGAAATTCGACTTTCCTTCTTTTGCCAGGGGAGCGGCGCCTTTCAAGAGGTGACAACTGCAGGAGGAGGAGGAAGAGGCCACCTGGGGATGTGCCGGAGGGCTCGGGGTCCCCCTCGGCCCGCAGCTCCAGAGGAGGGCCCGCCCGGGCCTCCGCAGCTGCCCGGCCCCGCCGCCCCCGCGCCCCGCTCACCTCCAGCGCCTGGCCCAGCTCCAAGTCGAAGGTGACCACGCACACGCACTCCAACCAGGCCGAGAAGCGCGCCCAGGGCGCCGCCGGAGCCCGCGCCTGGGAGGACGGCGCGCTGAGGTGGTCGCGAGCGCTGCTGGACCCGGCGCGGGACAGCGCATCCATGGCTGCTCGCAGCGGCCGGCAGCGCGTTGCCCGGGGAACGGCCCCGAGAGGCGTTGCCGGGGGAACAGCCGGGAGGCGGTGGCCTCGGCGCACGTCAGACCGCGCTGTGGAGCAGTCGAGCGACCGGCGTGGACCAGAGCGGCCCTGCTGCGATCTCGCCCGCCCCTGGCGGCCGGAGGAGCGCCGTGCAGATCAGAGAGAAGGGCCCGCGCGAGCTTGAGCGGCCCAGAGGCAGGAGGCGGACTTCCGGGGGAGTGGCCGGCCAGGGGCGAGGTGGCGCGGGGCGGGCTGGGAGAGGGCTGGGAGAGCCCTCGGGTGGAGGGCAACGCGGGCCGCGGCTAGTCGGGGGTCGGAGGTAGCCGCGGGCGGTAAGCGGCGCGAGGCAGGGGGCGCCCCGGGCGGCTCGCCCCACTCCCGCTTTACCCGTCGCTGCACGTGGTCCGACCCCGGCAGCGCCGGTCTCATTGGCCTCAGGCCTGCGCTCTCCGGAGGTCTGTGGGCCCCTCGGGCCGCTTCTCACCGCCCCGGGCCTGTTGGTCGAAACCAGACGGACGCCAGGAAGGAAGAGGCGGGGGAAGGGGGAAAGGGGGCGGGTGGCGACTGAGGGGCAAGTCCCCTCCGCTCCGGCGTTCGCTGCGGGCAGCCCCTGGCTCCCGAAATGTGGCTGCAGAGTCCCCACCGGGGTCACATAGTCGAGCGTGGAGCGGCCAGTTTGGGAACGCGACATGTGTATTTTTTTGGAATGAAAACTCCTGACTCAGGCTAGGCTGGGCTCCCGTGAGTGTTTTTCACTCATGCGTGGCCTGCTGGGAGAGTCTGGTGGGTCATCACTAGCTGTGCCTCTGGACCACGTGGCCGCCTGAGCCCCCGGCGGTGGAGACGACGTTAATGAGGCCTGCTAACCGCTAATTGCCTTGGCCTCAGATAATGTATACATCATTTCTGCGTACAGGCCATGGGCCAAAACTAGTCGGCGGTGGGAAACTAACTGCAAAGAAGCCTGGGAAATGAGGGACATGGATAGTTGGTGAGCCACGAATTATCCTTTATAATTACCATATGTTGTTGAAGAGGCCATTATTTTATAATTCACGAAGACAAACTGCTACCAATTACGCAGTGAGAGCAATAAAATGTTTTCAAACATTCTAATATGAAATGTTTAAACCAGAAAAGATGAACTCTACAATGACCATTTATCTACTACCTAAAATCTATATTGATAATTAACATTTTGTTATATCTACTTTATTCCATGTATCTATATCCTTTCCTCTATGCATCCATTTGTCTTTTATGATTAATTTCAAAGACAGTTGCAGATATCCGTGCTATCAGCCCTTACAGTATGTGTGTCATTGATTAGTACTTGTCAGTTCTTTTTTCTTTCTTGGGAGGTAAAGTGTATGTGTAGTGAAGTGAATGAGTCTTACATGGACACATTTTAGCCCAAAGTACTAGCAAGATCGGCACCATCGACATCACTCCAGAAAGTTCCCTCATGATTCTTCATGCCCATACCCCATTATTCTGATTCTTTGCACCACAAATTACCCTGTTCTAGAAATAAACTGCATAAAACGGAATAATACAATTGGTAGTCTCTTGTGTCTGGCATCTTTCACACACCACGTTTTCGAGTTTCATCCATTTTGGGGTGTGTCTAAAAATTACATCCCTTTGTATCGCTGTGTGTATCCTACTTTGTGAATACACAACAGTTTATTTATTCCTTCTATTGATGGACATTTTGGCTCTTCCCAGTTTTTGGTTAAAGTAAGTAAAGCTTTAAAGATCCCTGTACAAAACCCCTTGTGGAGATGCATTTTCATTTCTCATGGATGAACACCTAGGAACTGAATTGCTGAGTCATAGCAATAGTTGTAAAGATATGTATTAAGCTTTTTAGAAACTGCCGGACATTCCCCAAAGCAACCTTTTTCTTATTGCCACCAACGTCTTTCTGTTTGCTTCACATCCTTGCCAATATTCGATGTCGCCTATTGTCTTAATTTTAGCCAGTCCCCAGTGCATGGGTAGTGTTAACTTTAAAAATAAAACTGTCAGTTATTTTACCAGCAAAATTGGTTTGTTCAGAAACAGCAGAAAATTGCAACTGAGGACAAGCTATGGCAAAGCCACAAGCAAGTCGAGGTGCAGAGCAGAGGTGGCTCCTTTATAAAGGGGGACCTGTTGGGCTGTTCTAAGCAGAAAGCCCATTGGAGGAAATTGGGAGTTGCAGGTGTCATGACTGCTCATTGGAGCCATGACAGCCTCTCACTGGCTGGTCTGTTGCTGCAGCAGGCAGAAGCGCCTTTCTTCCTCTACTGGGTAGGAAAGGAGCCCAAATAGTATGAGTTATAAAGCGTGTAAGTCCTTCCTCTGGCGTCTGCAGTTGACCGGGAGGGGTGGGCGTCGAGCTCCCCCTTCAGGCCTCCCCGTGGCATGTCAGGGCGTGGGGGGGCCTTCCCTTTATCAATTTTCACAGTAGTGATATCTAATTTGTGGTTTTAATTTGAATTTCTCTAATAATGGTGTTGAGCATTTTTTATGTGCTTATTTGCATACCATCAACTGTAAAATGTATTCTGATTTCAAGCGTTAGATTATGAAAAAATGTGCATCTTAAAATCAGTGAAATATAACAACCCTCAAAAGTTCCTTTGTGCCTTTTTTTTTTTTTTTCTTGAGAGGGCATCTCTCATTTTTATTGATCAAATGATTGTTAACAACAATAAAATTCTGTATAGGGGACTCAATGCACAATCATTAATCAACCCCAAGCCTAATTCTCAACAGTGTCCAATCTTCTGAAGCATAACAAACAAGGTCTTACATGGTGAACAAGTTCTTACATAGTGAGTAAGTTCTTACACGGTGAACAGTGCAAGGGCAGTCATATTACAGAAACTTTCGGTTTTGATCACACATCATGAACTATAAACAATCAAGTCAGGTATGATTATTCATTTGATTTTTATACTTGATTTATATGTGAATCCCACATTTCTCCCTTATTATTATTATTTTTAATAAAATGCTGAAGTGGTAGGTAGATGCAAGATAAAGGTAGAAAACATAATTTAGTGCTGTCAGAGGGCAAATGTAGATGATCAGGTGTGTGCCTATAGACTAAGTATTAATCCAAGCAGACAAGGGCAACAAAACATCCACGGATGCAGAAGATTTCTCTCAAAACAGGGGGGTGAGGTTCTAAGCTTCACCTCTGTTGATCCCCAATTTCTCACCTGATGGCCCCCCTGCGACTGTGCCTGTCTTAGGTTGTTCTTCCCTTGAGGAATCTTACCCGTCTCTGGCTAACCAGTCATCTTCCAGGGCCATACAGGGAAATGTAAAGTTGGTAAGTGAGAGAGAAGCCCTTTGTGCCTTTTACAATCCATTCCTGCTCACACCTGAAGTCCAGGCATCTATTGAACTGCATTCTGTCTGTTTTGCTTTTTCTCAAAATTTCTATATAAATGGAATGTACAATGTAGGAGGCTGAATAATGACCCCCAAAGATGTTCACAGCCTAATTCTTGGAACTTGTGAATATATTACCTTACTTGAGGAGAAAGGGCCTTTACATTTCTGATTAAATTACAGATCTTGAGATCCAGAGGTTATTCCCGATTATACAAATGGGTTCAATGTAAGACTCTCTTTAAGAGGGAGGCAGTAAGAGCAGAGTCCAAGAAGGTAATGTGATGATGGAATCGGAAATTGAAAAGATGCCACGTGACTGGCTTTGAAGATGAAGGCAGGGCCCATGAGCCAAGGAATGTGGATGGCCTCCAGAAGGTGGAATAGCAAGGGAACAGTGTCTGTCCCGAGACCTCCAGAAGGAACACAGACTCCTTTCAGATTTCTGACCTCCAGAACTGTGAGATAATAAATGTGTGTTGTTTTAAGTCATGGAGTTTGAGGCAATTTGTTAGAGTAGCCACAGAAAACTCATATATAAAATATGTAATATTTTCTTGTACTTCGTATAATATTTTTGAGGTTTTCCATGTTCTTGCATATATCAGTACTGTGTTCCTTTTTATGAATAATGTCCCATTGATGCTGGGGTTCTTGTTTGCAGAGTCAAAGAATGACCTTAGGAAACAGTCAAGGTAGGAGAGCCAGGGAGAGGCTTTTATTTAGAAATAAAGTGAGAGGACAGAGCTCCTGGCTCACGCCAGGAGGGGACAAGAGAGCCTGGGGTGGTGCGTTGTCTAGGGAATTTATAGGCAGTTGAGGATTTTTGGGAATTGAGGGCTTAGGGTGTGGACTTGTACCACCTGCCCTGCCCTCAGGGTGGGCTGGGTTGTCTGTTTGATAGGGCTGTTTGCAGTGAAGTCACGGGTTATGCTGAGATACCCTTGCGGAACACTCAAACATTCCAGGCCAAGTTGCTCCTGGCCTTTTGACCTTTAACTGATCTCACTGAAGATGTCTATATTCCTAGTCTAGTATCTTTACCCTAGAGAATTAGTGTGACCTTGATTTTGCATAATGCTGAACAGAGTTTCGATAGGGACTTTACATTGTTACATTACTTTGACTGTAAATATCTTGCCTTGCTTTTTCCTGAGGCCCTCACCCTACTCTGTCTAAGCCCATGGTCCCTGTCTCACCATTGTCTGGACATATGGCGTTTTCTTTATGCATTCCCCAAATTGTAGCCATTTGGATTGTTTCCAGTTTTTGCCTATTAGGAATAATGGTGCTCTATACATTTGCATACAAGTCTTTGTGTAGACACGTTTTAATTTCTCTTGGGTAAATACTTAGGAGTGAAAGTGTTGGGCTTGTATGATAAGCTTATCTTTAACTTTTTAAGAAACTGGCAAACTGTTTTCCAGAAATGTATGAGGGTTCTAGTTTCTCCACATTGTCACCAGCACTTTGTTTAGTCAGTCTTTTTCATTACAGCCATCCCAGGGGTGTGTAGTGGTATCTCATGTAGGTTAATTTAGCATTTCCCTGATGATTATTGATGTTGAGCATCTTTTCAGGTGCTCATAAATCATATGTATTCTTTGGTGAAATGTTTACTTAAATATTTTGTTTATTTTTAAATTGTGTCTTATCACAGAGTTGTAAGAGCTTTCAAAAATATGTATTCTGGAATCAAGTCCCTTATGAGATATATGACTTGAAATTATTTTTCCAGTCTTGTATTTATCTTAATGGCACCTTTTGAAAACCAAAAGTTTTTTGATGACTTCTAGTCAATTTTTTCCTTCATGTATTATGCTTTTGGTGTCATATCTAAGAAATCTTTTCCTAACCCAAAGTCCTAATGCAAATCATTTCTGTGTTTCTTTTAGAAGTATCTCAGCTTTCACATTTAGGTCTGTGATCCATTTTGAATTAATTTTTGCATATGGTTTGAAAGAGGATTTCACTTATTTTTTTAGTTCTACATATGGATAAGCAATTTTTCCAGTATCATTTGTTGAAAAGACATTGCTTCCCTATTGATTTAACACCTTTATAAAAAATCAATTGATTGTATTTGTGAGGGTTCGTTTTTTGACTATTCTATTCCTGCTCTATATGCCTGTCCTATGTAAATTCTATACCATCTTGATCATTGTAGTTTTATAGTATGTCTTGAAATCAGGTAGTGTAAGTCTTCCAACTTTATTCTGTTTTGACTATCTTGATCCTTCGTATTTCTCTATAAATTGTAGAATTAGCTTGTGAAGTTCTGTCAAATAAAGTGAAACAAGACCAAGTGCTAAAATTGTCCTGGGTACTGAATTGGATCTTTTGTTCAGTTTCTGGAGAATTGCCATCTTAACAATATTGAGTCTTCTGACCAGGACGTAGCATGTCTCCATTTATTTAGATCTTCCCTAATTTTTCTCAACAATGTTTCATAGTTTTTATTGCATGGGGATTGCAAGACCACCCTCAGCTTTGATGATTTGCTAGGAGGGCTCCTAAGACTCAGCATATGGTCATTCTCATGACCATAGTTTATTACAGAAAAAAGATACAATGTAAAACCAGCAAAGGGAAAAGCCTCTGGGGCAAAGTTTGGGGAAGACCAAGCATCAGCTTCTAGAGTCCTCTCTCAGGGATTAATTGTCCCAGAAATTGTGAAAAGGGTATGAATTGTTGCCAGCCAGGAAAGTACATTAGTGACTTAGCATCCAGTTTTATGAGAGCTTGTATTTCTTTCCTAAGGCTGCTGCAACAAATTGATACAAACTAGGTGGCTTAAAACAACAGTTTATTCTCTCACAGTTCAGGAGGCCAGAAGTCCAAATCAGGTGTCCTTAGGGTAGGTTCCCTCTGAGGCTGAGGAAGTGTCTGTTCCAGCCCTCTCTGCTAACTTCTGGTCACTGCTGGTGATCCTTGGCACTCCTTGTCTTGTGGTTGAATCTCTCTGTCTCTGTCTCCATCACCTCCTCTGTGGCTTCCTTACTATTCTTAGAGGGACATCAGATTTAGGACCCACCCTCATCCAGAAAGATCTATCTCAAGATCCTTAATTACATCTGCAAAGGCACTTCTTCCAAAGGTCACATTCACAGGTTTTGGGTAGATAATATATCTTTTTTTTTTTTCTGGTTGGGGGTAGGGGGCTGGCACTGTTTAACCCACCACAGGGCTGGTCAAATAGGCAGGTTCTGGTACCTAGTGCCTGCCCAAATTCCAGGCACCCAGAAAGCAAGCAGGTGTTCAGCATAAGTTATGTTGTTTATTTAAACAATGTAGGCATAATGACCCACTCTGATCATTTCAGTGATTGGTGAAACCCTCCTGAAATCCAGGTTTCCAGACACTAGCTAAGGGTTAACCTTGTAAGCAGGATTGGTTAAGGATAAGTCACTAGCCTGCTGGAAGAACTCTTTACCATATCGTAAGTCTAGGGAAAGGAAATCTCGGGGCAAAATACCTCTAAAAACTGAAATCATTCAAAGGGAGAAATAAAGTTTAAAACCCATTTATTGCTTACAAACTCCAGTCCAGGGCTGTCTCTCCCCTGCTCCCGAAGAAGCAAGCAAGCTAGCCCGCCCCTCCCTTTAAACTCTCAGGTTCAGACATACCCTCAGTTGCCCAGGTAATTACCTATTGACATGGAGATGAACTTCTCTCCACCCCTGAGGATATGCAAATGCACTAAAGCCAGGCGAGATAGTCTGGAAATGTTACAATTTTACCCACACATACGCACTTTTGTTATATTTATTCCTAAGTATTTTATTAATTTTGATGCAATTGTGAATGGAATATTTTTCTTAATTCCACTTTCAGGTTGTTTGTTAACAGTACACAGAAATATAATTTGTTTGTTATGACCTCGTTAAACTAGTTTATTATTTCTAGTAGATTTTTTTGGTACATTAGGATTTCCTAAATAGAAAATCATGTCATCTGTGAATAAAGACAGTTTTGCTTTTTCCTGTCTAATCTGTATGCCTTTTTTTTTTTTTTTCCTTACTGAACTGGCTACAACCTTTAGTACAATGTAGAATAATTTCAAATATTTCTTCTCTTTCTTCTTCTCTTTCCTTCTGGTATTCTCATTACGTGCATAGTACATCTTTTGTCCTTGGATATTCTGTTTTTTGCAGTTTTGTTCTCTCTGCTTTCTGTATTTGAGGATTCTGTTGATACATCCTTCAGCTCAGAGAGTCTTTCTTCAGCTGTGTCCAGTCTATTAGTAAGCCCATCAGAGACTTTCTGTTATGGTGTTTTCTATCTCGAGCTTTTATTTCTGGTTCTTTCTTAGCATTTCCACCTCTCTGCTTTAGTAGCCCACCTGTTCTTCCATACTATCCACTCCATCCATTAGAGCCCTTGTTTCAAATTCCCAGTCTGATAATTCCAACACCCCTGCCATGTCTGGTTCTGAGGCTGGCTCTGTCTCTTGAAATGGGGTTTTTGCCTTTTAATTGTGTGATTTGCCTTGTCAGTTTTTCTTGAAATCTTGACATGACGTGCTGGGTAAAAGGGCTATAAACAGGCTAGTCATGTGGTGGGGAGGTGAGGAGGGGAAGTGTCCTATAGTCCTGTGTTGGGTCAGTCTTGTAGTGAGCCTGTGCCTCTGGGCTGGGAACTTCACAAGACTTCTCAGTTTTCTTCCCCCCCTAGTTGGACAGATGGCCAGAGGGAGCTGGAGCTGGGTATTTCCCCTGTCACCCCGAACCCCAGCAGGTCAGGCTCTGGTCAGCTAGCTTCTCTGGAGGGCAGGCCTTCTGAAGAACAGAGCTCTGGCACATCTCAGAGTAATTCCCCTGCAGGAAGCACAAGAGGATTGCTCTCTGATATTTACTCTGGGAAGCTGGTCATGCTCCTGGAGGTGAATCTCACCAGACTGTGGGGCCCCCTATGACTGGGTCCCCCAGGGTTTATAACTATCGGAGTTGTCCCCTCAGCACACCCCAAAATTCATCAGTTATAATTCAGGTTCCCCCAGCACGGGCTTCCTCAGTGGCTTCTGCTGGTGAGCAGTGATGACTTGCATTCTCGTCTCTCCAGTCTGGGGAGCAGTGGTTTGACCTGTGTACCTCCTTTCTCTTATGGATCCAAGAAGAATTGCTGATTTTTCAGTCTATTCAGGTTTTACTTGTTGGGATGGAGTGGCAACTTATATAAGCCCCTTACGTGTGGAACCCTACAATGTGGAATTGAATGGTAAAGGCAGACATCCTTGCCCCATTTCTCATCTTAGTGGAAAAGCATTACATCTTTCGCCATTAAGTTTGATGTTAGCTATAGATTTTTTTCTAAATACCTTTTATGAGCTGAGGAATTTGAGGAATTTACCATCCATTCCTAGTTGGTTAAGAATATTTCACATGAATAGGTATTTTAGTCAAATGCCTTTTTTGCAGCTGTTGGCATAATCCTGTGGTTTTCATCTTCTATTTTCTTAATATAATGTATTTATATTGATTGAGTTTTGGTTGCTAAACCAGCTTTGCATTCCAGGGATAAACCCCACTGATCTTGGTAGACAGTCCTTTTTACATGGTGCTGAATTTGGTTCTTCACTCATTCCTTTTGATTTGAGTGAATATTTTATATCATTTCCTTTCAGCATTGAAGAACTTCCTTTACTATTTCTGGTAAGGCAGATCTCTTAGCCATGAATTTTCTGTTTTGTTTATCTGGGAATGTCTTTACTTTCATTTTTTTTCCACCTTAATTTTTGAAGGATATTGCTGAGTATAGAATTTTTTATTGACAGGTTTTATTTTTCCTTCAGCATTTTTGAATATGCCATTTTACTGTATATGGCCTCTTATGAGAAGTCAGCTCTTCATTGCATCATTGTTCCATTTATGCAATGGGTCATTTTTCTCTTGCTGCTTTATGGTTTTCTTTCTTTGACATGCAGGGATTTGGTTATGGTATACAGAGGTGTGGACCTCTGCATGTTTGTCCTACTTGGTTTGTGGGGCAGTGGTCTTCTACTGCCCTGGCTTGTGTCTTGCTGCACTGCAGTAGCTCTTGAACAACAGGATGGGGCCTCAGCTCCCCCTCCTCTGAGGGGGCTCCAGAGTTAGCACTCATTTTGTCAGTTTTACTTTTTCAAGTTTATTGGTGAATAATTTTGCATTTGGTATTTTTAGTGGCAAAGTTTACTTTATTTGGTCCATCTATGACAGAAATACTGAGTTCAGCTTGGCTTTATTCTAGCTGTACTGTGTACAACACTATAAGGCAGTTTGGAAGAGAAATCTGTTGAAGAGCCATAGGTATCAACCTTCTCTTGGGCTAATTACAGAAACAAGGATTGTAGAAGCTTTGCATATTTTCTCTCTGCATGTTACAGTATGTATTTATTTGTACATAATAACCATTTTCTTCTCTCTTTTCTATTTTAAAAAATATACAAGTTGTCAGAGGTTAACTTTACTATTTAGTTTTAATATGAGAGCATAAAAGAATATTCAGTGGGATAGTGACAGGATTTGAGGAGTAACAAAGTAGCCAGTGGCAGATACAATGACTATTGAGACTTCATATGATCATTTTGGGGAAAGAGTGAGAATTTCTTTACATATGGTCAGGTCAGGAGGGATGTGTCTTGCCAGGTGAAAACATACTGTTGTCTTGTTGTATGGGAGTTTAAGTGTTTGAAAGGATGCAGACAGAGCTGACTACCCAGAGGGTCAGATTCTGCCTGTTTTCTATTTATTATTGCCTCAGCTCCAAGTGCATTCCTCTCGGCCTGCTCCCCCATGCCAGAGCTGGACCCTGTGAGCACGCCTCCTGTAGCTGGCCCATGTTGAGCTCTGCCAGTAGAGGGCACTAGAGAGCCAGTGCCGGAGGAGGGGACTTCTGGGTTGCTGTATGCTCTTCCTCCTGCTCCTCCTGCGCAGCTGCCAAAGATAAGGTGGGAGGCATGCAGGGCGCCAGTGCCGTGAGCGGCTTCTGAGAGTTTGGGCAGCACTCCCAGTGCAGGTTTTCCAGGCTTGGAGGGGTGTATTCCCACCCATCAGCAACTACAGATCAGCTCTATCCCAGGACAACCCAGGGAACGTGGTTGCCCATTGGGCAGCAGCCACACAACTCCCTAATACAGAATTAACTCCCACTTTGGGGAGGATACCCCTTCCAAGTATTGTCCTTTTTTGAAAATAGAGTTCTCTTTACTCCTTTATAATTAGTGTGTTGTCAGTAATTTTTATATCAAACCTTCTGTGCTGACGTCATTGTGTGGTTTCTGTCCCCTTATGGGACTATGACTACTGATAGGAGTAAAAACCAGGCAGGCTATGAAGTGTATGTGTACATGTGTATGTAGCATGAATGTAGGTAGTCTTGAGATTTGAAATAGGGAGGCCAGGAAGCCCTTACTGAGAAGGGGACAATGGAGTAAGTTCTTTAAGGCAAGTCAGTAAGCATGCCAATAACTAGAGGAAGAGCATAACAGGATTCAGGGACAGCATGAGCAAATGGGCTGTGGCAGGAGGCTATCCTGACTGGCGCCAAATAAACAGAGGGCCGAAGTGGGAAAATGAAATCAGGTCATGCAGAATGTTGTGGTAATAGCAAGGACTCTTGAGTCTGGAGCCGGGGGCAGGGATGTGGCCTGCTCATTCTCTCTGGATCCTTACGGGGTCTCTGCTGATTAGCAAGCTGGCCTCCAGCAAGCCTGGTGGAAGCTGCAGTCCTGAGTCAAGGGCGAGAAACCTGTCTATGACCAGGGCATGGGTGGTCGAGAGCTGTCTGTATTTAGAAGTGGAGGGATTTGCTGATGAAGCCAGGGTGGGGTGTGGGAGGAGAAGGGCCCCAGCTGACCTAGGCCCTTTGGCCTGAGCACAGGAAGGGCATCGCAGTTGGGCCTAAGTTCGACCCCACTCTGCCCCGAGGCACCGCGCTTCAGTGGGAAGGGGCCTTTAGCTTGCGGAGCTGTAGAGCATTTTTCAAGTCGGTTTTAAGCCTGATGCGTTTCTACCCCCATTTCCTGGAAGTTTACCCTATAGACCACGCCAGTGATCTGCCCCGAAGGATACTGGGGAAGGTGTTCTAGTGGGAGATGCCTCACCAGAGACATTCTGGCGTCCAGCTAGGGGGACCTGGGGGGCTGCTGGCCCAGGAGCCGGGCGCCGGGCTGGCGGAACGCGGTGGGCGGGAGCGGGGTTCGGAGGCTGTGGCGGGTCATAGGCCCACCTGTTCGATATTCCCAGCTTTCGAGTTCTTCTTCCAACGTGTTCCCACGGTTCACATCGACTCCTGAAACAATGACTCTTATTTTAAAGGTTAGTTTGATCGAAGGAATTCCAACTAGCGTTAAATGGTCACACATTTTAACGCAAAGACTGCGAGAGCCTGCGGGCGGCGCGGCGCCGCTGGCGGGGGACCCCTGCCTGGGCCTCGGGGGTGCACTGCTGCCGCCGCGTTGGGCATTTGTCACCGTAAACGCGCAGTCCCGGAACGAGTCGGTCCCGCTGGAACCGAAAGCCGGATGCACACCGAGACGCGCGAGCGGAAGCTGCACCTAACGCGCTTGCGTTGGCGCGTCCCTAGGAGCACGCGGCCCCGCCCCGCCGCGCCCCCTGCCCCGCCCCCGAGGCCGCGCCCTTACGACAGCAGACGCGCCCCCGCGAGCCCCGCCCTTCACGTGCGTGCGCGCCCCCCGCCGCCGCCATTTTGGAGCGACTCGAGCGCCGCCCGCGGTCCGCGCCGGCCCCGCGCAGTTTCCGTGGGCGCCGTGTCCGTGGGCGCCGCGCCCGGCCGGGCCCCATGTGCGTGCGGCCCGCCCCAGGCCGTCCGGGCTTCGCCTCCGCCAGCGTCCTGGCCTCCACGCGGGCCTCCGAGGAGCCGCCGCAACGCCCGGCCCGGGGGGCAGGTGAGTGCGGCGCCGCGGCGGCCCCTCGGAGCCGACCGGGCCGTGCCTGCGCCTGCCGGTGCCCCCGTGGTGTCCACCCTCAGTGCCCACCCTATCAGGGACGCTCCCTGTCAGTGTCCACCCCCGTCAGTGTCCCCCCGTCAACAACCACCCCTGTCGGTGTTCCCCCGTTAGTGTTCCCCCGACAGAGCCCACCCCGCCAGTGTTCCTCTGTTAGTACCCCCCCATAGTGCCCGCCCCACCACTGTCCACTGTCAGTGCCCACCCCCACGACAGCGTCTCCCTGTCAGTGACCTCGCCAGTCAGTGTCGCATGTCAGTGACCCCTCCCCGTTAACACCCCTGCCGCTGTGCTGCCCTTCCTCCGCAAGGCCAGCCTACCCTGCTGGTGTCCACCCCGTCCGGCCCCCCATTAGTGCCCCCACCAGCCGGTCGGCGCTCCCCATGACCCTCCTCACTGTTCCCTCTCTTACCCGCCCATGGGAGCCCTGGCCCCCTTGAGTGTCCTTTCACCTGCCCCCAGCCATGTGACATCTTCCACGCAGCCTCCCGGCTGCTTTGTATCCTTGCAGCCTTACGACCTGTATAGTCCACCCAGTTGTTACTTTGGCCCCCAGTTTGCTGTCCCACCAGCTCACCCAGGCCCTCACTGCCATGGTCTTTGCCTTCTCTGCAACCCCCTCCCCCGCCCCATTTTGTCACTATCCCCGCCTGTATCCGTTCCTCTAGCCTTCTCCAGCTTGTTACTCTTTCCCCCCGGCCATCACCTGCCCCCATCCCATGGCCTCTCCCTGCCATGCCCTTGGCCTCTCTCTCAGTGCCTGGGCATCACTGACACAGCTGCCCCCCTCTTCTCCATGTCCCTTCCTTTCTGGTTTCTTTTCCCTTTCGGCTTCTGTGAGCCCTGTGCCAGCTAAGCTCTGGAAGCTGAGAAACAGCTAGCTATGAGTGGGAGGACCGAGCCTAACAGACTGAGGGGACAGCATGTGCAAAGGCCCTGAAGTGGACCTGCTCCAGAAACCTATATGAGACAGATTGATGTGTGGCCAGGGTGAGCGGTGCAGGCAGGAGGCATGTTGGAGCTTGGGCCTGCGGGTCTTTCTAGTGGTGGTCTCTCATCCCTAGGCTGAGTCCAAGTGAGGAGAAGGCAGGGCTGGAGGTTGACTGCCTTCCTCCTGAACTTGGGGCATTGTAAGGAGGGAGAGGTGAGGTGTTGGGGTGCATGTATTGTGGTTGAGACTTAGGGGATACTTTGGAGGCAGGGGTTGGGACTTGCTGCTGGAAAGGGAGAGGCTGTGAGAGGCTGTGAGAGGCTGTGAGGGGAGGAGAACTGGGCTCTCCGGGCTTCTGGGTGGAGCACACGGGTGGACTGTCGCACTGTTTCCTGAGGTGGGGAGGTTGGGTGGGGTGGTGACAGGTGCTCCAGAGTTGTTGTAAGTTGAAGGAAAGTAAGGCTTTCTCCTGGCTGAAGTGGTGAAGTCTGACAAGTCCCAGGGTCAGTAGAAGGCATCTTGCAGAAGAGTCTGAAGCCCAAAGGAGGGGTCCAGTGGCAGGCATACGCCCAAACGCCCTCAGTGTGGAAATCGGGTTTAAAGCCTGGGCCTGGCTGTTAACTCAGAGCAGGACATCTTGATCATGTACTCTGTGCTACTGAGTTAGAGGCTTTATGCCAGTCATTTCACTTAGTCCTTATGAGATCCCTAGGGTGTAGCAACTGCTTCCAGATTTAGCGATGAAGAAACTGAAGTATACAGCAAATTGGTGATACAGCCAGGATTTATACCCCAGGCAGGCTAAAGCGTCTCCTCCCTACTCTTTTGGTTGAGGAAAAGGCTAACTTTTGAAACACTGTTTGCATCTTTGAATGGTAATGCTTGTTGATTAACCAGGGCGCTTCTGCGTGTGCTGCTCCAAAGAGGCTTAACTTGGGAGAGCAGGCGCAGGCCCTTCCTGAAGTGCGTGACCTATACCATCTCATTTAATCCTTGTTTTTTAAATTAATTAATTAATTAATTTTTATTTTGATATCATTAATCTACAATTACATGAGCAACATTATGTTTACTACACTCCCCTCGTCAAGTCCCCCCCCAACGTACCCCATTGCAGTCACTGTCCATCAGCGTAGTAAGATGCTGTAGAGTCACTACTTGTCTTCTCTGTGCTATACTGCCTTCCCCGTGCCCCCCCTATATTACGTCTGCTAATAGTAATGCCCCTTTTTTACCCCTTATCCCTCCCTTCCCTCCCATCCTCCCCAGTCCCTTTCCGTTTGGTAACTGTTAGTCCATTCTTGGGTTCTGTGAGTCTGCTGCTGTTTTGTTCCTTCAGTTTTTTTTTCTTTGTTCTTATACTCCACAGATGAGTGAAATCATTTGATACTTGTCTTTTTCCACCTGGCTTATTTCACTGAGCATCATACCCTCTAGCTCCATCCATGTTGTTGCAAATGGTAGGATTTGTTTTCTTCTTATGGCTGAGTAATATTCCATTGTGTATATGTACCACATCTTCTTTATCCATTCATCTACTGATGAACACTTAGGTTGCTTCCATATCTTGGCTATTGTAAATAGTGCTGCAATAAACCTAGGGGTGCATCTGTCTTTTTCAAACTGGGCTGCTGCATTCTTAGGGTAAATTCCTAGGAGTGGAATTTCTGGGTCAAATGGTATTTCTATTTTGAGTTTTTTGAGGAACCTCCATACTGCTTTCCACAATGGTTGAACTAATTTACATTCCCACCAGCAGTGTAGGTTCCCCTTTCTCCACATCCTTGCCATCATTTGTTGTTGTTTGTCTTTTGGATGGTGGTGATCCTTACTGGTGTGAGGTGGTATCTCATTGTGGTTTCAATTTGCATTTCTCTGGTAATTAGCGATGAGGAGCATCTTTTCATTTGCCTGTTGGCCACCTGAATTTCTTCTTTGGAGAACTGTCTGTTCAGATCCTCTGACCATTTTTTAATTGGCTTATTTGCTTTTTGTTTGTTGAGGTGCATGAGCTCTTTATATATTTTGGATGTCAACCCTTTATCGGATATGTCCTTTCTGAATATATTCTCCCATACTGTAGGATGCCTTTTGTTCTATTGATGATGTCCTTTGCTGTACAGAAGCTTTTCAGCTTGATATAGTCCCACTTGCTCATTTTTGCTTTTGTTTCCCTTGTCCAGGGAGATATGTTCATGAAGAAGTTGCTCATGTTTATGTCCAAAAGATTTTTGCCTATGTTTTTTTCCAAGAGTTTTATGTAATTCTTGTTTTTTAAAACAAAAGTGCTTTACCTTTTATTATCCTGGTTATCTTTATGAGATGTAACAGACATTTTGACATGAAGTAGGTACATGACTTGTACAGAATTTACTATACACCAGAGAATGAAAAACAGTGATGAATTCTACTTTTTGACATCTAACTAAAAAATCAATTCTTAAAACAACTTAACGATATAGTTACTCTTTTTTTTTTTTTTTTTTTAGATAATTATTTTTTATTGAAGGGTAGTTGACACACAGTATTACATTACATTAGTTTCAGGTGTACAACACAGTGATTCAACATTTATATACATGATAATTCTAGGTACCAGCTATCACCATACCAAGTTGTTACAATATTTTGACTATATTCCTTATGCTATACATTACATCCCGGTTACTTATTTATTTTACAATTGGAAGTGTGTACTTTTTTTGGTTGTTGTTGTTAGGGCATCTCTCATATTTATTGATCAAATGGTTGTTAACAACAATAAAATTCTGTATAGGGGAGTCAATGCTCAATGCACAATCATTAATCCACCCCAAGCCTAATTTTCGTCAGTCTCCAATCTTCTGAAGCATAACGAACAAGTTCTTACATGGAGAACAAATTCTTACATAGTGACTAAGTTACATGGTGAACAGTACAAGGGCAGTCATCACAGAAACTTTTGGTTTTGCTCATGCATTATGAACTATAAACAGTCAGTTCAAATATGAATACACATTTGATTTTTATACTTGATTTATATGTGGATACCACATTTCTCTCTTTATTATTTTTAATAAGATGCTGAAGTGGTAGGTAGATACAACATAAAGGTAGAAAACATAGTTTAGTGTTGTAAGAGAGCAAATGTAGATGATCAGGTGTGTGCCTGTAGACTATGTGTTAATCCAAGCTAGACAAGGGCAATAAAACACCCACGTATGCAGAAGATTTCTCTCAGAACAGGGGGGTGAGGTTCTAAGCCTCACCTCTGTTGATCCCCAATTTCTCACCTGATGACCCCCCTGCGACTGTGCCTGTCTTAGGTTGTTCCTCCCTGATATAGTTACTCTTAATATTCCTGTTAATTTTTATGTGAGAACAGTGAGACACAAACGGATTAAATGACTTGCCCAAGGTCACAGTAAATGAACAGGAAAGCTGGGACTTAGGCAGTCCCTCCAGAGCTTGTGCTTTTTGCCTTATGGGGTAAGTGGCTTATGCTCATCGTAGTGTGAACCCGGAATGAACTGCAAAAGGCACCCAGTGTGTGGTGAACCAGTCTCATTCTCCCCAACCTTTCAGCATCTTCCAATTGGAAATCTTGCCATATGCAGATACAGCAAATGGCCCTCTTCTTTTTAGCACACAATGTATAGTCTTTTATCTCTTTAAAATTATTCCACCATTTAAAAATTATTAAAGAATATTTTACACCCAATTAAATATACAGATCTTAAAGTGTGTAAGTTTGGTGAATTTTTTAGCAAAATGTGTCCATTGCTCATATCAAGATATACAATATTTCTCTCATCCTTAGAAGTTTTTCTGTGTCCATTTTAAGTTATTACAGCCATCCCCCCCAAATCCCAAAGGAATCATTGTTCTGATTTCTGTCATTATAGATTGCTGCAGGTCCTTGAACTTCATATAAATGGAATCATAAAGTATACTTTTTTTATATCTGTTTTCTTTTGCTCAGTGTAATGTTTTTTGGAGTTACTGATTTTGATGCCTATATTTGTAATTTGTGCTTTTCATTTGAGTAGTATTTTTTTGTATGAAATATCATAATTTATCTTTTATTGATGGACATTTGGGTTGCTTTCACTTTTTGGCTATTCTGACTGAAGTCACTGAAGGTTCTTGTACACATATTTTGTGAAGATATGTTAATTCTTTTGGGTAAATATCTGGGAGTGAAATTGCTGGGTCACAATACAAATGCATGTTTAACTTTTTTGGACCGTGCCAAGTGGTTTTCCAAACTGGTACCATTTGATATTCCTACCAGTAATGTTTGAGAGTGTCTCCACATCTATGCTAGCATTTGGTATTATTAGTCTTTTTAATTTTAGCTATCCAAATGGTAGTGTTATCTCACTGTGTTTTTCTTTTTGCATTTCTCTAATGAATAATGAGAGTGAGCAGTTGCTCCTGTACTTATTGACCATTTGTATATCTCTTGTGAAGTATCAGGTCTTCTCCCTTTTTATTAGGTTTTCTTTTTATCATTTACCTTTAAGAGTTTAAAAAATATATATTCTGTTGATGAGTCCTTTGTGTTGTGTGTGTACATACTTATAGTGAGGGAACGGGAGGAGGGGAAGTGAGGGCTGAATATGTTTTACTATGTTTTGGCTTACCTGTTTATTTTTTAACAGTGTCTTTAGATGAACAGAAAATTTTAATTTGGATGAGGTAAAACTTTGTCAGTATTTTCTTTTACGTTTATTATGTGTCCAGCAAAATTTTGCCTACACCAGGGTTGTGAAGACACTTTTCCTATCTTTTTTAAAAGCTCTGAAGTGGTAGCTTTTGTATTTAGGTTTATGATTCATCTTTTCCTTTTCAGCAGCTTTATGAGATATGAATGCTGTATAGTAAATCACACGTGTTTAAATTGTAAAGTCTGATAAGTTTTGATGTGTGTGAAGTCATAACCACAGTCAGGATAGTGAACACTATCCGTCATCCTCCAAATTTCCTCCTGCTCCTTTAAGGAATCTGTCCACTCCACCCAGTCCTGCCCTCTGTCTCCAAGCAAATACTATGTTCCTTTCTGAATGGTCCATCTTGCATTATTTTTTGTGTAAGGTGGAGTCAGGGTACATTTTTTTCCCATATGTGTTATATAATCATTCTAGCATCATTTTTTGAGAGACTGTCTTTTCTCCATTAAACTGCTTTGGGGCCTTTGTTAGAAATTAATTGAACACATGTGTGTGTTCAGGATTATTTCTGGCCTTTTTCTCTTATGTTCCATTGGTCTGTTTTTCTGTACTATGCCAACACTACACTTGTGTTAATTACTGTAACTTAATCGTAAGTCTTGAAATTAGATAGTGCAAGACCTCCACCTTTATTTCTCTACAAAATTGTCTTGCCAGTTTTAGAATAAGCTCTGGAATTTGTACAGAAATTTTACCGAGAGTTTGGTTGAAATTACATGGAATCTGTAGGTCCGTTTTAGAACTGAATTACTAACACTGAGTTCTGCTCTGTGCACATGGTATAACTCCATTTATTTATTTATTTATTTATTTTATTCATTGATTTTTAAATTAAGGTTCCTTGTTACTGCATTCACCCATATTATCAAGTTCCCCCAACAGCCCATTGTAGTCACTGTCCATCAGCGTAATAAGATGCCACAGAGTCACTACTTGTCTTCTCTGTGCTACACTGTCATTCCCCATGACCTCCCACATACCATGTGTGTCAATCATAATGCCCCTTATTCCCCTTCTCCCTCCCTTCCCACCTGCCTTCCCAGTCCCTTTTCCTTTGGTAACTGTTAGTTCATTCTTGGGTTCTGTGAGTCTGCTGCTGTTTTGTTCCTTCAGTTTTTGCTTTCTTCTTATGTTCCACAGATGAGTGAAATCATTTGGTACTTGTCTTTCTCTGCCTGGCTTATTTCACTGAGCATAACACCCTCTAGCTCCATCCATGTTGTTGCAAATGGTAGGATTTGTTTTCTTCTTACAGCTGAATATTGTTCTATTGTGTATATGTACCACATCTTCTTTATCCATTCATCTACTGATGGACACTTAGGTTGCTACAATATCTTGGCTATTGCAAACAGTGCAGTGATAAACATGGGAGTCCATGTATCTTTTCGAATCAGGAATTTTGTTATCCTCAGGTAAATTCCTAGGAGTGAAATTCCTGGGTCAAATGGTATTTCTATTTTTAGTTTTTTGAGGAACCTCTATATTGCTGTTCCACAGTGGTTGAACTGATTTACATTTCCACCAGCAGTGTAGGAGGGTTCCCCTTTCTCCGCATCCTTGCCAGCATTCATTGTTCCTTGTCTTTTGGATGTTGGCCATCCTAACTGGTGTGAGGTGATATCTCATTGTAGTTTTAATTTTCATTTCCCTGAAAATTAGCGATGTAGAGCATCTTTTCATGTGCCCGTTGGCCATCTGGATTTCTTCTTTGGAGAAGTGTCTGTTCAGATCCTCTGCCCATTTTTTAATCAGGTTTTTTGCTTTTTGGGTGTTGAGGTATGTGAGTTCTTTATATATTTTAGATGTTAACCCCTTGTCACATATGTCATTTATGAATATACTCTCCCATTCTGTAGGGTGCCTTTTTGTTCTACTGATGGTGTCCTTTGCTGTACAGAAGCTTTTTAGTTTGATGTAGTCCCATTTGTTCATTTTTGCTTTTGTTTCCCTTGCCTGAGGAGATGCGTTCAGGAAAAAGTTACTTGTGTTTATATTCAAGAGATTTTTGCCTATGCTTTCTTCTAAGAATTTTATGGTTTCATGACTTACATTCAGGTCTTTGATCCATTTTGAGTTTACTTTTGTGTATGGGGTTAGACAATAATCCAGTTTCATTCTCTTGCATGTAGCTGTCCAGTTTTGCCAACACCAGTTGTTGAAGAGGCTGTCATTTCCCCATTGTATATCCATGGCTCCTTTATCAGATATTGATTGACCATATATGGCTGGGTTTATATCTGGGCTCTCTATTCTGTTCCATTGATCTACAGGTCTGTACTTGTGCCAGTACCAAATTGTGTTCATTACAGTGGCTTTGTAGTAGAGTTTGAAGTCGGGGAGCATAATTCCCACAGCTTTATTCTTTCTTCTCAGGATTGTTTTGGCTATTTGGGGTCTTTCATGGTTCCATATGAATTTTAGAACTGTTTGTTCTAGTTCATTAAATAATACTGTGGGAATTTTGATAGGGATTGCATTGAATCTGTAGATTGCTTTAGACAGCACGGCTGTTTTGATGATATTAATTCTTCCTCCATGAGCATGGGATGTATTTCCATTCAGTGATATCTTATTTAATTTCTCTCATGAGTGTCTTATAGTTTTCATGGTACAGGTCTTTCACTTCCTTGGTTAGGTTTATTCCTAGATATTTTATTCTTTTTGATTCAGTTGTGAATGGAATTTTTTTCTTGATTTCTCTTTCTGCTAGTTCATCGTTAGTATATAGGAATGCACAGATCTCTATATTAATTTTGTATCCTGGAACATTGCTGAATTCAGATATTAGATCTAGTAGTTTTGGAGTGGATTCTTTAGGGTTTTTTATGTACAATATCATGTCATCTGCAAACAGGGACAGGTTTTCTTCCTTGCCAATCTGGATGCCTTTTATTTCTTTGTGTTGTCTGTTACCATGGCTGGGACCTCCAGAACTATGTTGAATAACAGTGGGGAGAGTGGGCATCCCTGTCTTGTTCCCAATCTTAAAGGAAAAGCTTTCAGCTTCTCACTGTTAAGTATAGTCTTGGCTGTGGTTTGTCATATATGGCCTTGATTATGTTGAGGTACTTGCCTTCTATACCCATTTTGTTGAGAGTATTTATCATGAATGGATGTTGAATTTTGTCGAATTGTTTTTCAGCATCTATGGAGATGATCATGTGGTTTTTGTCCTTTTTGTTGATGTGTATTATGTTGATGGATTTTTGTATATTGTACCATCCTTGCATCCCTGGAATAAATTCTATTTGATCATGATGGATGATCTTTTTGATATATTTTTGAATTTGGTTTGCACATATTTTGTTGAGTATTTTTGCATCTATGTTCATCAGGGATGTTGGTCTGTAATGATATTTCCTTTCTCATTTCTGATTCTGTTTATGTGTGTAGACTCTCTTTTTTTCTCGGTAAGTTTGGCTAGGGGTTTATCTGTTTTGTTTATTTTCTCAAAGAACCAGCTCCTGCTTTCATTGATTCTTTCTATTGTTTTATTCTTCTTGATTTTATTTATTTCTGCTGTAATCTTTATTATGTCTCCTTCTATTTGGGCCACATTTGTTCTTCTTTTTCTAGTTTAATTGTGAGTTTAGACTGATCATGTGGGATTGTTCTTCTTTCCTGAGGTGGGCCTGTATTGCAGTATCCTTCCCTCTTAGCATGGCCTTCTCTGTGTCCCACAGATTTTGCTGTGTTCAGTTCTTGTTTTCATTTGTCTCCATGTATTGCTTGATCTCTGTTTTTATTTGGTCATTGATCCTTTGGTTATTTAGGAGCATGTTGTTAAGTCTGCATATGTTTGTGGGCTTTTTTGTTTTCTTTGCATAATTTATTTCTAGTTTCATACCTTTGTTGTCTGAGAACCTGGTTGGTACAATTTCAGTCCTTCTGAATTTACTGAGGCTCTTTTTATGGCCTAGTATAGAATCTGTTCTTGAAAATGTTCCATGTGCACTTGAGAATGTGTATCCTGCTGCTTTTGGGTGGAGTGTTCTGTAGATGTCTGTTACATCCATCTGTTCTAATGTGTTGTTCAGTGCCTCTGTCTCCTTATTTTCTGTCTGTTTGATCTGTCCTTTGGAGTGAATGGTGTGTTGAAGTCTCCTAAAATGAATGCATTGTGTTCTGTTTCCCCCTTTAATTCTGTTAGTATTTGTTTCATATATGTAGGTGCTCCTGTGTTTATAATACTTATATCCTCTTGTTGGACTGACCTGTTTATCATTATGTAATGCTGCAGCATTCTTTCCTGTTGCTCTTTCAGGATTAGTTATATTTGCTATATTTTCATATTGTATATGGTTTTGGGAGTAGGTTTCTGTCTCACCTCTCATGCCCTCATCTTTTTTCAGCTCCATTTATTTAAATGTTCTTTAGTATTCCTCAGCAATGTTTCGTAGTTTTCATTGCAAACTTCTTATTCGGTGTATGGGTATTTGATGTATTTTTTTGTCAAAAACATGTTGTATTTGTATACACTAGTAGCAAATAATTTCTTCTTTTTATTTTTATTAAGGTATTATTGATATACACTCTTATGAAGGTTTCACATGAAAAAACAATGTGGTTACTACATTTACCCATATTATCAAGTCCCCATCCGTACCCCAATGCAGTCATTGTCCGTTAGTGTTGTAAGATGCCACAGATTCACTATTTGCCTTCTCTGTGCTACACTGTTTTCCCCGTGATCCCCCACACCATGTGTACTAAACATAATACCCCTCAATCCTCTTCTCCCTCCCTCCCCACCCATCCTCCCACATCCCTCCCCTTTGGTAACCACTGGTTCCTTCTTGGAGTCTCTGAGTCTGTAGCAGCAAATAATTTCAAAAATAACTTAAATAATGCCAACATTAATAAAATTATTTGGAATAGATTTAATCAAGGTGCAAATCCTGTACATTGAAAATTTTTTTTATTAAGGTGTCATTGATATACATTCTTCTAAAGTTTTCACATGAAAAATATTGTGGTTACTACATTCACCCATATTATCAAGTACCCCCACCTCACTGCATTGCAGTTACTATCGATCAGTATAGTAAGATGCCACAGAGTCACTACTTGTCTTCTCTGTGCTACACTGTCTTCCCCATGGCCCCACACACACCATGTGTGCCAATCATAATGCTCCTCTATCCACTTCTCCCTCCCTCTCCACCCGCCCTCCCACACCCCTTCCCTTTGGTAACCGCTAGTCCCTTCTTGGAGTCTGTGAGTCTGCTGCTGTTTTGTTCCTTCAGTTTTGCTTTGTTGTTAAACTCCACAAATGAGAGAAATCATTTGGTACTTGTCTTTCTTATCCTGGCTTATTTCACTGAGCATAATACCCTCTAGCTCCACCCATTTTGTTGCAAATGGTAGGATTTGTTTTCTTCTTATGGCTGAATAATATTCCATTGTGTATATATTCTACTTCTTCTTTATCCATTCGTCTACTGATGGATACTTAGGTTGCTACCATATTTTGGCTATTGCAAACAGTGTGGTGATAAACATGGGGTGTGTGTATCCTTCGAATCAGGGATTTTGTTTTCCTCAGGTAAATTCCTAGGAGTGGAATTACTGGGTCAGATAGTATTTCTATTTTTAATTTTTTAAGGAACCTCCATACTGCTTTTCACAGCAACTGCACCATTCTGCATTCCCACCAACAGTGTAAGAGGGTTTCCAATTTCCCTGCATCATCGCCAGCATTCGTTGTTTCTTGTCTTTTGAATTGTGGCCATACTAACTGGTATGAGATGATATCTCATTGTGGTTTTAATTTGCATTTCCCTGATGATTAGTGATGTGGAACATTTTTTTCATGTGCCTGTTGGTCATTTGTATTTCTTTGGAGAAGTGTCTGTTTCAGTCCTCTGCCCTTTTTGGATCAGGTTATTTGTTTTTTGGGTGTTGAGGTGTGTGAGTTCTTTGTATATTTTGGATGTTGATCTCTTATCAGATGAGTCATTTACAAATATATTCTCTTATATTGTAGGATGCCTTTTTGTTCTGCTGATGGTGTCCTTTGCTGTACAGAAGGCTTTTAGTTTGATGTAGTCTTGTCTGTTCATTTTTTAGTTTCCCTTGCCTGAGATGTGTCCAGTAAGAAGTTGCTTGTGCTTATATTCAAGAGGTTTTTGCCTTTTTACTTCTAAAAGTTTTATGGTTTTATAACTTACATTCAGGTCTTTGATCCATTTTAAGTTTACTTTTGTGTATGGAGTTCGACAGTAATCCACTTTCATTCTCTTACATGTAGCTGTCCAGTTTTTCCATCACCAGATGTTGAAGAGGCTGTCTTTCCCCACTGTATATCCACAGCTCCTTTATCATATATTAATTGACCATATATGCGTGGGTTTATATTAGGGGCTCTCTTTTCTGTTCCATTGATCTATGGGTCTGTTCTTATGCCAATACCAAATTGTGTTGATTACTGTGGCTTTGTAGTAGATCTTGAACTCAGGGAGCATAATCCCCCCAGCTTTATTTTTCCTTCTTGGTATTGCTTTGGCCATTTGGGGTCTTTTGTGGTTCCATATGAATTTTAGAACTATTTGTTCTAGTTCGTTAAAGAATGCTTTTGGTATTTTGATAAGGATTGCATTGAATCTGTAAATAGCTTTAGACAGGATGGCCATTTTGGCAATATTACTTCTTCCTATCCATGAGCATGGGATGTATTTCCATTTATTGTTGTCTTCTTTAATTTCTCTCATGAGTGTCTTGTAGTTTTCAGAGTATAGGTCTTTTACCTCCTTGTTTAGGTTTATTCTAGGTATTTTATTCTCTTTGATGCAATTGTAAATGAAATTGTTTTCCTGGTTTCTCTTTCTGCTAGTTTTTTGTTAGTGTATAGGAATGCAACAGATTTCTGTGTATTAATTTTGCATCCTGCAACTTTGCTGAATTCAGTTATTAGTTTCAATAGTTTTTTGGTGGATTCTTTAGGGTTTTTTATGTAAAATATGTCATCTGCAAATAGTGACAGTTTAACTTATTTCTTACCAATTTGGATGCTTTTTATCTCTGTGTTTTGTCTGGTGTGGCTAGGAGTCCAGTACTATGTTGAATAAAAGTGGGGAGAGTGGCCACCCTTGTTTTCCTCCTAATCTGAAAGGAAAAGCTTTCAGCTTTTCACTATTAAGTCCAATGTTTTCTATGGGTTTGTCTTATATGGCCTTTATTATTTTGAGGTACATTTTTTTTAGAGTTTTTATCATGAATGGATGTTGAATTTTGTCAAATGCTTTTTCAGCATCTATTGAGATGATCATGTGGTCTTTATCCTTTTTGTTAATGTATATGATATTGTTTTATGAGTATTGTACAAACCTTGCATCCCTGGAATAAATCCCACTTGGTCATGTTAGATGATCTTTTTCATGTATTTTTGGATTTGGTTTGCTAATATTTTGTTGAGGATTTTTGTATCTGTGTTCACTTGGTCTGTAATTTTCTTTTTTTGTGGTGTCTCTGTCTGATTTTGGTCGCAGAGTGATGCTGGCCTCATAGAATGAGTTTGGAAGTATTCCCTCCTCTTCTGCTTTTTGGAATACTTTAAGAAGGATGGGTATTAGCTCTTCTTTAAATGTTTAATAGCATTCGGCTGTGAAGCTATCTGGACATAGCTTTTTTGGGGGGAGAATTTTTTATTATCAGTTTGATTTCTTTGGTGGTAATTGGTTTGTACAGACTTTCTTTTTCTTCCTGGGGTCTTGGAAAGGGTATATTTTTCTAGTAAGTTGTCCATTTCTTCAAAGTTGTCCAATTTATTGGCATATAATTTTTCATAGTATTCTCTAATAATTCTTTGTATTTCTGTGGTAGCTGTTGTGATTATTCCTTCTTCATTTCTTTTTTTTTTTTTTTTTTTAGATAATTATTTTTTATTGAAGGGTAGTTGACACACAGTATTACATTACATTAGTTTCAGGTGTACAACACAGTGATTCAACATTTATATACATGATAATTCTAAGTACCAGCTATCACCATACCAAGTTGTTACAATATTTTGACTATATTCCTTATGCTATACATTACATCCCGGTTGCTTATTTATTTTACAATTGGAAGTGTGTACTTTTTCTTGGTTGTTGTTGTTAGGGCATCTCTCATATTTATTGATCAAATGGTTGTTAACAACAATAAAATTCTGTATAGGGGAGTCAATGCTCAATGCACAATCATTAATCCACCCCAAGCCTAATTTTCGTCAGTCTCCAATCTTCTGAAGCATAACGAACAAGTTCTTACATGGAGAACAAATTCTTACATAGTGAATAAGTTACATGGTGAACAGTACAAGGGCAGTCATCACAGAAACTTTTGGTTTTGCTCATGCATTATGAACTATAAACAGTCAGTTCAAATATGAATACACATTTGATTTTTATACTTGATTTATATGTGGATACCACATTCCTCTCTTTATTATTTTTAATAAGATGCTGAAGTGGTAGGTAGATACAACATAAAGGTAGAAAACATAGTTTAGTGTTGTAAGAGAGCAAATGTAGATGATCAGGTGTGTGCCTGTAGACTATGTGTTAATCCAAGCTAGACAAGGGCAATAAAACATCCACATATGCAGAAGATTTCTCTCAGAACAGGGGGGGTGAGGTTCTAAGCCTCACCTCTGTTGATCCCCAATTTCTCACCTGATGACCCCCCTGCGACTGTGCCTGTCTTAGGTTGTTCCTCCCTTGAGGAATCTTACCCGTCTCTGGCTAACCAGTCATCTTCTGGGGCCATACAGGGAAATGTTAAGTTGGTAAGTGAGAGAGAAGCCTTATTGTTTGAAATGGTTAGCTTTTTATTTCTTTGCATATTTATGCCCTGTGGCTTCTATGCCCAGCATTTGTCTTGAGTCCTTCTTCATTTCTGATTGTGTTTGTGTGTGTACATTCTCTTTTTTTTCCCTGATAAGACTGGCTAGGGGTTTATGTATTTTGTTTATTTTCTCAAAGAAGCCGCTCCTAGTTTCATTGATTTTTTTTTTCTCTATTGTTTTATTCTTTGTGATTTTATTTCTGCTCTGATCTTTATTATGTCTCTCCTTCTACTGACTTTGGGTTTTATTTGTTCTTCTTTTTCTAGTTTCTTTAATTATGAGTTCAGAGTGCTTATTTGGGATTGTTCTTGTTTCTTATTGCTGCATATTTCCTCTTAGAACTGCCTTTGCTGCTCCCACAGATTTTGGGCTGTTGTGTTTTTGTTTTCATTTGTTTCCATGTATTGGTTTATTTCTGTTTTAATTTGTTTATTGATCCATTGATTATTTAAAAGCATGTTGTTTAGCCTCCATGTGTTTGTAGGTCTTTTTGTTTTCTTTGTGTAATTTATTTCTAGTTTAATGCCATTGTGGTCTGAGATGTTGCTTGGTACAATTTCAATCTTTTTGAATTTATTGAGGTTCTTGTGGCCTAATGTGTGATCTGTTCTGGAAGATTTTCCATGTGCACTTCAGAAGAATGTGTATTCTGCTGCTCTTGGTGGAGTGTCCTGTAGATACCTGTTAAGTCCATTTGGTCTGATGTATTGTTCAGTGCCTCTGTTTCCTTATTTATTTTTTGTCTGGTTGTGATGTGAGTGGTGTGTTCAAGTCTCCTAAAATGAATGTGTTGCAGTCTGTTTTCCCCTTTAATTCTGTTAGTATTTGTTGTACATAATTAGGTGCTCCTATGTTTGGTGTGTAGACATTTATAATGGTTATATGCTCTTATTGGACTGACCTCTTTATCATTCTGTAGTGTCCTTCTTTGTCTCTTCTTACTTTCTTTGTTTTGAAATTAATTTTGTCTGATATAAGTACTGCTACTCCTGCATTTTTCTCCATATTATTTTGCATGAAATATATTTTCCATCACTTTGTTTTTAATCTGTGTCTTTGGTCTGTAATGAGTCTCTTGTAGGCAGCATATATATGAGTCTTATTTGCTTATCCATTTTACTACCATTCTGTGTCTTTTGATTGGCACATTCAGTTCATTTACATTTTGGGTGATTATTGATAGATTTGTACTTACTGCCAATTTATTAACTGTGTTCTGGATGTTTTTTATAGCTCCTTTCTGTTTGTTTCGTACACTCTTATTATTGATGGTTTTCTTTAATGTTATAATTATATTTTCTTTTCTATTTATAACTATTTTAGGTTATATATTAAATTTACTGAAATTAGCATGGTAATCTCTTTTGGTACATTTCACTTTATTTATTTTTTAATTTTTTATTAAGGTATTATTGATATACACTCTTATGAAGGTTTCACGTGAAAAAACAATGTGGTTACTACATTCATCCATATTATCAAGTTCCCACCCATACCCCAATGCAGTCACTGTCCATCAGTGCAGCAAAATGCCACAGATCCACTGTTTGCCTTCTCTGTGCTATACTGTTGTCCCTGTGATCCCCCACACCACGTGTACTAAACATAATACCCCTCAATCCCCTTCTCCCTCCCTCCCCACCCGCCCTCCCACACCCCTCCCCTTTAGTAACCACTAGTTCCTTCTTGTGGTCTCTGAGTCTGCTGCTGTTTTGTTCCTTCAGTTTTGCTTTGTTGTTATACTCCACAGATGAGGGAAATCATTTGGCACTTGTCTTTCTCTGCCTGGCTTACTTCACTGAGCATAATACCCTCTAGCTCCATCCGTGTTGTTGCAAATGGTAGGATTTGCTTCTTTCTTATGGCTGAATAGTATTCCACTGTGTATATGTACCACATCTTCTTTATCCAATTCATCTACTGATGGACACTTAGGTTGCTTCCATATCTTGGCTATTGTAAAAAATGCTGCATAATTGTATTTCTTTTTTTTTAATTAATTAATTTTTTTGTGTGTATTTATTGTGGGCTTTGGTTTTGTGGTTATGAAAGGTTCAAGGATAGCTTCCTTACTATATAATAAGTCTGTCTTAAACTGCTGATTATTCTATTTCAAACCCAATCTAAAGGTACTGTTTTTTTCCTTCTTCGTCCTCCTCCACAGTTTTTATATTAAATGTCATAATCTGCACTTTTTGTGTATCCCATGACTGATTTTTGTGTATAGCTGATTTTGCTCCTTTTAATTTCATACTTGCTTGGTAATTAGTTGGTCTACTACCTTTACTACAGGTTTATTTTCACCGGTGAAAGCTATTTAGCCTTAGGAGCATATCCATCTAGAGCAGTCTCTTAAACGTATCCTGTGATGCTGCCCTAGTGGTAGCGAATTCCTTCAGCTTTTGTTTATCTGGAAATTGTTTAATTTCTGCTTCAAATTTAAATGATAATCTTGCCGGGTAGAAGATTCTTGGTTGGAGGTCCTTCTGTTTCAGTACATTAAATTTATCATGCCGCACTCCCTTCTGGCCTGTAGAGTTTCTGTTGAGAAGTCTGCTGATAGCCTGATGGGATTTCCTTTGTAAGTAATCTTTTTTCTCTGTCTGGCTGCTTTCAACACTCTCCTTTTCCTTGCTCTTTGCCATTTTAATTATTATATGTTGTGGTGGTGTCTTCCTGGGGTTCCTTTCATTAGGAGATCTTCGTGTTTCCATAGCCTGAGTGTCTGTTTCCTCCCCCAGACTGAGGAAGTTTTCAACAATTAGTTCCTTAAAAAGACTTTCTATCCCTTTGTCTTTCTCTTCTCCTTCTGGTACCCCTAGTATGCGAATATGGTTTTGTTTGGATTGGTCACCCATCTGTCTTACCATTCTTTCATTCCTAGAGATCCTTTTTTTCTCTCTGTTCCTCAGCTTCCTTTTTTTCCTGTTCTCTAATTTCCATTTCATTTACCTTCTCCTCTACATGATCTAATCTACTTTTAAATCCCTCCATTGTATGTTTCATTTCAGATATTGTATTCTTCAGCTCTGAGTGGCTTTTTTAGGTCTTCCGTCTCTTTGTTGGAGTCCTCCCTGAGATCTTGAATACTTAACTGTAAATCCATGAGCATGTGTATGACTTTTATTTTGAAATCCTTATCATGAAGATTGGTGATGTCTGTTTCATTTAGCTCTCTTTCTGGTGTTCTGTCTTGTAGTTTTGTTTGGATCCTATTCCTCTGCCTGCTCATTTTTTCAGGATTTCTGTGTTTCTTCCTTTGTATTAGGTGTCTCTGCTATGCTTTCTGACCTATAGAGTAAAAGCTTTATGAAGAAGGTGTTCACTGGTTCCCATAAGCTCAAGATTCTTTACTCTCTAGTGTCTGGTTATATTTTGCAGGGGCCGCAGCTGTTGGTATGCCATGGGTGGTGCGCCTTTCTTTCTGGCATCTGTAGTTGTCTGTCTAGGTGGGCAGTTTGCTTGAGCTACTGCCTTTGTGATCAGCTCAGGGGTACAGGGATAAGGGGGTGGGTCGGCTGATGTGTGGCTCTGCCCCGGCTGGATGCACAGCACTGGGTTTGGGCACCCACAGGATGGAAGGAGCTCTGGGGGCTGGCTCCTGTAGGCACCTCCCCATTTTGGCTGAAACGGATCCAAGGAAGCCGGGAGAGTCTCCCTTTACCTGCCAGGCAGCAAAGTCTGATGCTGCCTCTGGGCCAAGAAGTGGGTTTTCTGCCAGCAGCATGTGTGAGGAGGAACCTTGAGGTTTAGTTGCCAGCGAGGGGGATAGAGCGTTGGGCTCCCGAGAGTTCCCGATTTGTTGGGCTGGGGGAGGGCTGGGGGAGGGCTGGAGGAGGTATCCTCCACCTGCCTGTTCTTCTGAAGAGAGAGTTCTATCCATCTTTGCCCCTCTGGTACCCCTCTTCCTGCTGGCAAGTCTTTCAGACTGCTGCCTCTGCTTTGTGTCTCAGGACTGGCAGAGTGTGCCTGCCCTCTACCCTAGCTGGAGTCTCAGTGTTCCAGAGTGTTCTACCTGCCCCTGGTGTCCAGCCCTGACCATCACCAGAACCCAATGTAATGGGGGCTTGGGCTCCCGGAGCAGATCTCCAGGGCCAGGTGTACAGCACTCCTGGGCTCCTACCCCTTCCTACTCCGTTCCTCTTTCTCCCACCTGTAGGCTGGGGTTGGGGGAGGGTTTGGGTCCCGCTCAGTCTCAGCTTTGCCACTTTACCCTTTTCTGTGTGTTCTTCTTTCCCAGATATAGGGGGTCTGTTCTGCAGTCTTCAGGTCATTTTCAGGTTTAGCTGTATTTGCTGTATTTTCTTCTTTTATGTGTTTTTGGGAGGAGATTTATGCCTTGTCTTTATACTCTGCCATCTTTAATCCAATCCTCTTCCAATACTTTCAGATTTTTAAAGCTGTGTATAAATTTCTGGAAAGCCAGTTTTGACTTATCAGCTTAATAAGTTTAATTATGAAATGTTAGATGTAAAAAGATTTATGTATTTTAGAAAGTGATAACGCTGACTTCTTCCTGGCTTACTAGCACAACTTGGAATACCTTTTTTTGGTTTGATTTTTATTTCAAGTTTAAAAATACACAAATGTAGAAAAAACATACTGACTACCCATGTCCTCATGGTTAGTTAACCAGACACTGATGGGTGTATATCTGTAGCACAAGCAAGGACAAGGAATTTTTAGTTCCTTAATTGTGACATGTTCTGATAATTTAATACCAAGTAAAGGTCCTGATTTGTTTTCCTTTTCTCTCCCATTTTGGTAAAGTAACTTTACAAAGGCAGAACTTAAAATAAGTTTTTTTTCCTTTTGTTTTTCTAGGTGAAGAGATTATAAACCTTCTACTGAATGAAAAAATTATTCTTAAAGTTGCGTATTCTCCAAGAAAAAACCCCAAATGTTTTTATATTTTGCCTGAAAACAAAATCTGAACAAGAAGCTTACATAGAAGGTAAGATAATTTTCCTTTTTAATTTTGGAATGATGTGTTCCCTGAAAGTTCGGTGGAAGTCATCTGAAAACAATCTAGGCCTGGCATTTTTCTTAATGAGGTGATTTTTAACTTCTAATTTAATTTACTTAAATTAGAATAGGGCTACACAGACTTTTTTGTTTTTGTTTTTTCTTAGTGTTTTTATTATAATACAGAGACTACATGTTTTCCCTTTAGTAGAACATATTTTCAATTAATAGGCATCATTAGATAAAACAGACTGGAACATACTCATATCAGTAATGAATGGATTACCACATCTGCATAGCTGGCATAATGCTAAAGAAGCTAGTAGGGGGAAAAGAAAATGTGATACTACTCTGAATATTGCTCCCACTATTGAAGATTAGGGCATATTTAGATGGACTTTTGAAACTTTCTTTCTGAACTCTGGTGTTTTCCTTTTGTGTTGTGTTTTTTAAAATTAAGGTATCATTGATATACGGTCTTATGTAGGTTTCACATGAGCAACATTGTGGTTTCAACATTCACCCACATTATCAAGTTCCCACACACACACTCCACTGCAGTCACTGTCCATCAGTGTAGTGAGATGCTATAGAGTCACTACTTGTCTTCTCTGAGCTGTACTGCCTTCCCTGTGACCCCCTACATTATGTGTGTTGATCATAATGCCCCTTAATCCCCTTCTCCCTCCCTCCCCACCCCCTTCCCACCCCCCTCCCCACCCCCTTTCCTTTGATAACTGCTAGTTCCTTCTTGGAGTCTGTGAGTCTGCTGCTGTTTTGTTTCTTCAGTTTTGCTTTGTTGTTATACTCCACAAATGAATGAGTAAAATCATTTGGTGCTTGTCTTTCTCTGCCTGGCTTATTTCACTGATACACAGACTTTTTAAAATTCACCTTAATTAGTTATACTTTTCTAGGAAGATATCCATTTAATCTAAGTTTCAAATTTATTGGCATACACTAATTTATTCTTCTGTTGTACTCTCATCTTTTTTAATACCCCCATTAAATTCTTCAACAGCCAAAAAAAAAAGTACAGTTCCCTTTTTGATTCTGCTTTATTGTGAAATTTATGTAAATATACTGTATAGGTAGAAGCTCATGGTGGATGACAGCCCGGGAGCTTCGCTTGAAGGTGTGCAAATAGCCTGTTGCTGTTTGGTTGTGTTTTGATCCTCCTGTGTCTGGTTTTGAGGTGCTGTTTGTGGAAAAGTTACTTAGTCTGTCTGTAATCCACATGAAATGGGGACAGTTACGCATATGCAGTGAGGTGTATTCTCTATGTCACTGTGGGAACACATGAGAGAGGGTGCACACTGTTGCGACTGCTGCCTGGAGGGCTTGTACCACATGGAGGGGAGCAGGGAGGGGAGGGCTCTGTTCCCACCCATATTACATGCCTCTAAGGGGCTCTTCCCTGGCAATCCAGTTAGATGCTGGATAAATTATATTAAATATAATTTCTTGTGAGCGCTTTGGCACGTTGAAAGTTAAGATAAAATCCTCCAAAGGCCAAAAGAGAAGAAAATGAAAAAGAACAGTGAGTATCACTGTAGCCCCTTTGCTCCTTGGTAATAAACATGACCATGCATTAGAGGAAACAGTGTGAGCCTTAGGGTATCTATAGAGTAATGTTAAGCAAACTTGAACTTGCAGTCAGAACACATGTACACACACACCATTGTGAGGAAGAGTTAGTGTAATTATATGCCCAGTGCCTGCCGATGTTCAGTAATCAGTGCAGTAAATATAATGCATGCAATGTTTGAAGAAATACAAAATAGAATAAAAATTAGTAGTGAAAAGCAAAGTATCAAAATGATCCAAGTAGAATTTTCAGGAATGAAAAAATTGCTGAATTAGAAACTTGGTACCTGTGGACTAAACAGATTAAACATGACTGAAGACAGAATTAGTAAAGTGGAATACACATTTGAAGAAATTGTCCAGCGTACAGCACTGAGAGAAGGAAGAGGGAAAATGAGAGAAAATGGAGGAGAGAATAAAAATGTGTAGTCATTGTGTAGTTGGAATCTCAGAATGGCAGAATGGGGGAAGTAGACAAGAGGCTCTAGTCAAAATATTAATGTGCTTGCCTTTCAGAAACTAATATAAAGATATTTATATAAGATATAAATTCATGAAATATATAAGATTTATAAGATAGTTATATAAGATATAAATTTATAAGCTATATATAAAATATAAGATATATATTTATATAAGATATAAATCTAGATTTAGGAAGTACACTATGTCCCAAGTGGTATAAATTTAAAAAACCCTGAAATTGTATAGCAGCAGAGACAAAAGGCTCCTAAGCTAGAGGAAAAGATTGCCTACAGAGGAACGTCTGTTAGGTGGACAGCAGGCATTCCTTAGTGTGAAGAAAAAGCAATTGAGAGCGGGACAGTTCCGCAAGGTGATGAGGGAGTACAGATTTCAGTACAGAATTGTGTATGGGGTGTATCTTGCAGAAAAGCAGCATGTCTTAGGCTTTTGGTAGGCTAGGTTACTTGGTCTGCCTTCTTATCTCCTATCCTACACCCAACGTTGTAGAAAACAGCTAAAATTGTTGGATTATAAAAAGAAATCTAAGACTTGATAATATAGCAAGGAAATTCTAGACCAAATATAACAAAGTAAGGGCCCAGATAGTAGTTTAAGTACCACATGGTGGATTTGCTTTTGCCCTGAGGGTGTCACTGACCTGCTTAAAGGAGGGCTTTGGTTTTAGAGGCCTGTGGAGTATGCACAGTGACTAAGATCTAGGTCCTCTGGAGGCAGAGCCTGAGTAGCCCCAGCTCTTACAAAGTGGGGCTGTGAAGGCCAGCTCCTCTGGGAGGGCGGAGTAGAAGCTGGCCTGCGTTACTGCACTCCTGCTCCCCATTATTGTGTTTATATTAAATGTAGCAGGAAAAAACAGGGACAGAACTTGCAGCTATGGATTAGCCTTTGTGAGGATTTGTAACCAGGTTCACTCTGCCTGGTAGTTCAGGGAAATGAAGCACAGATTTAGTTTAAGATTTTCTGGTTTGGTGATGCCTTTCAGCACCCATAGGAGCAAACATGAGACCTCTCTGGAGGAAGTCACCTTCATCCTCTGGGGCAGAGAATCCCTGCAGAGATTGATTAAAGGTGTTGACACAATTTGTTAGCACTCAAGACAAAACCAAGCAAGCCCACAAGGAAATCACTGTGGATGAAAACCAGTAGAAACAGACCCTCCAAACCTTCAGATTTTGAAATGACAGAAATAGACTATAAAACAAGCATGCTCTTTATTTTCAAATAAATATTTAAGTAAATAAAGCTACCTGTAGGAAACTATAAAAGGTTATCTATAGTATTTGAAAAAGAAACAGATAGAACTTATAGAAATAAAGAATATAATATCCAGTATTAAGAATTCAGTGTATGGACTTAATACCAAATTAAATAGAGTAAAGAGAAAAATGAGAGAACTAGAAAAACACCAGAATGAAGCTTAGAGAAAATGATGGAAAATGTAGAGGTTAGGGGCGTGGAGGGCTGAGGGAGAACATCCGTACGTGTTTCATGGCTGTTTTATAAGGATAGGAGAGGATGGGGGTGGATTTATTAAAAAACTTAAAGGCTAATGATTTTCAAGAATTGGTAGGGAAAAGCCAGTCTATGATTCAAGAAGACAAATGAATCATAAGCAGGATAAATAAAAAGAAAATTTATAGCCAATCAGAAGAGAGGAAAGCTGCAGATTACCAAAGACAAAGAGGGTCTTAAGTAAACCAGAGAAGTAAGACTGACCAATGCCCTCTGAGCAGGTTTTTCCAGTGCACAGGTGGCACTCAGAAGCCAGCGCAGCAAAGTCTTCATTGCCCTGCCTGAGAGTGGTGAACAGTAGCTAATTTCTAACTCTATTCGGGGGAAAAACACTGTCAGGAATGAGGATGAAGTAAAGACCTATTTAGGAAAGCAAAAACAGAGTTTGTCACTAGCAGCCCTTTACTAAAGTCACCTGTAAAGAATGTGCTGGAAAAAGTGATCCCAAGTGGAAGAACTGAGACTCAAGAATGAAAAGTGAACGAGAAGGAACATTACCTTTTTAGAAGAAGAAAAATAGTGATAGTGGCTTGTGGAGAAAAGCCAAGGTAGAATATGAAAACAATAGCATGTAGTAGAGGAGGAGGGTAAATGGAGATAAAGCATCCAGTCTTTTTAATAGCTGGGATTGGGTTAAGGTATCGATTAACTGCTGATGTGAAAGGTGTACAATTTACAAGTGCTAAGGAACTGCTGTAGAAATGGAACATCCTGCAACTTCCAGGGAGTGGGAGAAAGTTGTGGAACTTCTCTATTAGTACAAAATTTTAGCACGCCTTGTACTTGACATGGGATATTGGTCAGACAGGGTGCTTGTTCAGACCACTTCTGTGAGGGTTATGGTGGAGGTCTTAGCAGCCCATAAATTGGAAAAATGGGAAAAAAAGATAAAGGATTTGAATGGGAGAAGTGAAACTCTTGTTATTCATTGATATGATTGTATAGCCAAAGCAATCTACAGATAACTTAATCAAATCAATAATCATTTAGCAAGTTGCTGGACACAAAATCAACCTACAAAAATTATCATATATCATCAACAAACACATTGCAGTTAAAAAGGCCTGTATGTAGTAGCACTATGAATGAAAAGTGCTGGAAACAAGTCTAATAAAAGATGTGCAGAACCTCTGGAGAGCACTGCACATTTTAGAGGAATTAAGACGAGTAAATAGACAGATTATACCCTGGTTTTGGGTTGGAAAACACAATGTTGTAAATATGCTAGTTCGCTCCAGACTGATCTAAAAATTCATCATAATCTCAATAAAAAACCCAGGACGTTGTGTGTGGGGGTTGGGGTTCAGAGGGTGAAACTGACAGGCTGATTCCAAAACCAGATGGAAAGGAAAGGGTCTGTGAACCCACCCCGTGTTGTTGGTGGGACTCCAGTTCATTCCTGTGCGGGTGATCTTGTTGAGACGTCGTCTGAAGGTGTGAAATGCTCTTGTCCTTGGTGTCGGCGGTGCTGGGGCCCTGGTCTCGTGCCCTTCCACTATGGGTCCCTTTGGAAGCCTCATTCTGTTGTTTCTGGAAAAGACTGACTGCACTTCAGTTTTTCTGTGTGTGTTGTTTTTCTTTTGAGTTGCCCAGTTTCCCAAATATACAGCTCCACAACCCAGGAATAGCGTCTAATGATAGTAGAGCGATTGCTTCTCTTGGGTTAACAGGTGATGGTCAGGGAGCAACACCAGGCAGCACCAAGGCCGGGCCTAGCCCGAAGGGGCTCTGAGCCTGTAGCCCTCAGTGGGTTCCTTGGGCCCTGCCTTCATGGGGGAATAAATAGGACACAGCCTTCTCAGCCTCCTGCTTTCTGGCTGAGCTGAAGACAAGCAGTCACAGGGGGCTGTTGTCTTTCTACCACCAGGCAAGGAGAGGGTAAGTATTAAAGCTCCTTTGAAGAGGGCTGAACGCTCGTCATCTTACCCTGTGCATCAGTGACCTCACATCTCTCCCTTCCTTCATTCAGGAAATTCACATGTTTGTTGAATGCCAGGTGTATACTTAACTCCTGGAGCTTTTGGAGAAAATGCGAACATTTTTCATGTGGAGAAGCTAAAGCTAATGTTAGTTAAGGAACTTGCTCTGATTCACATGAAGGCGTACATTGCTGAATTGCTGCAATGAGCCGCCGCAGGGGGCAGACATACAAACCTCGCACGACCTGGCCCACAGCCACCTCAGCCTGTGGCTTTCCCTTGTGGGGTCCAAGGGCTGCTCTGGTTCTTGCCATCTCCCAGGGAGCAGAAGGGCCAGGAGGATCCGGGTCTTACCCACAGGGAGGCCTTGAGGTTCCAGTGTCACTTCTGCACCATCCCTTGTGTGATTATTATTTTATAGCCATTTTAATTTACCTTTATGTTTGTGCTTATTTCTTCTTTTCACCTAGATTTTGAATATTTATTCATTTATTCCACCCCCCACCCCCCTTTTACAACTTAAGCCCTGATTTGGGCTTTTGCCCACAGTGGACTGTGCCTAGTGTAGATGTGTCTCATTTGTTGATTGACTGTACAAATATCCATTGCTCTCCATGGACACACCACCAGTTTTTCAGGTCAAGTAGAATCCCAGTGGCATGTTGGTTAATGTCTAGCAACCAGTTCGTTTGAGAGTAAAGAAACCTCCTGGTGTGTAGCACTTGTCAAGTTCCACAGTGCAGACACTTGTCACTCCCAGAGGGCAAGTGGCCCCAGTGGCCCCCGTGGAGGCCCCGAGAGAGGCGCTTAGCCAGCGCTGAGCGGTGCTGCGGCTCTGGCCCCACTGAGCCTGTGCTCTGGCAGCGTGACCTCGCCTCTGCTTCCTTGCAGTCGGGCCTTTGAGGACAGACTGTGCTGCGCTGTTCCAGGTCCTCGCGGGGGAGGTCATGTCACCCTCACAGCGGCTCTGCGGGAGAGAGACCGCATCGTCTCAGTTCACAGGTATGGAAGACGAGGCACAGGAGGCCATGGAACTGGCCTCAAGTCACTCTCCAGAGCCAGGAACTTTGATAATAAATCTTTTAAAAACATTGATTTGTGGTCAAATAGGTAAATAGGGTGCATTTCAGATTCTGATTTTTTTCTTAGCAAGTCTCTACCACAGAGCATTCTTTTTTGAAGGGCTCTATTCATGGAACTGTATGATCACATGGGCAACATTTCTCTTGGAATCTACCTTCTAAGTGATAGTTACGCTAACCTGAAAAAAATAAAGAAGCCAAACTTCAAGTTCCTTTTGTTTGCTGTTGGATAAGAGTCTAGAAGATGGTGGTACTACTTTCGTTGTCATGCCAGATAGAATGTGGAGGCCACTGTCAGGATGGGACAGGGACCCTGTGTTGGTTCCCCAGAGATAAGCAGAGCTGTCTCAGGCCCATGAGCCAGCTCTCGAGCCAGTCATTTATTGTACAGGTGCTGTCAGTATGAGCCTCTGGGCTATTGAGGGAAGGAGTGTCACAGCCTTCCCTAGGCTCAGGCCAGCCAGGAAGATGCTAGCATCGCTGCAGAGGGCAGCAGGGTTGCAGGGAAAAGGACTATGACTTTTACCTGAGTAAAAGTTCTAGAACCTCTTTATACCAGTCAGTGCCTCTGACAATGGAGGTAGCTGCATATAGACCAGCACCTTTGCAATGAGCTTTGCGACAGTGCCACTGAGGCAGCTGTCCCTGTGTTTTTTAAAATACATGGATAGTCAATGGAATTGTGGAAATGTTACTACAGATATTTTTTTATTTAATGACATAGCAGACAGAGCTAGTGAGCAAAATGGGCAATCTAAATTAATGGTCTTAAGAGTAACCTAGTTATATTTCACGTATCAGTGGTGATGTAAATAGATGTTTGCAAATGCTGGTCTGTATTATTGCACACATGAGCAGAGTAAGTGTAATGAGTTTTCCTTAAAACCACATTTTTTTCAAAGTGAGAAATCTTAAGAGAAATTAAAGAGGACACTAACAAATGGAAACTCATCCCATGCTCTTGGCTAGGAAGAATTAATATTGTCAAAATGGCCATCCTGCCCAAAGCAATCTACAGATTCAGTGCAATCCCTATCAAAATATCTACAGCATTCTTCAACAAACTGGAAAAAATAGTTTTAAAATTCATATGGAACCACAAAAGACCCCGAATAGCCAAAGCAATCCTGAAAAGGAAGAATAAAGCAGGGGAGATCTTGCTTCCCAACTTCAAACTCTACTACAAAGCCACAGTAATCAACACAGTTTGGTACTGGCACAAGAACAGACCCACAGACCAGTGGAACAGGATAGAGAGTCCAGATATTAACCCAAACATATATGGTCAATTAAAATACGATAAAGGAGCCATGGACATTCAATGGGGAAATGACAGCCTCTTCAACAGCTGGTGTTGGCAAAACTGGACAGCTACATGTAAGAGAATGAAACTGGGTCATTGCCTAACCCCATACACAAAAGTAAATTTGAAATGGATCAAAGACGTGAATGTAAGTCATGAAACCATAAAAATCTTAGAAAACACCATAGGCAAAAGTCTCTTGGACATAAACATGAACAACTATTTCATTAACATATCTCCCCGGGCAAGGGAAACAAAAGCAAAAATGAGCAAGTGGGACTATATCAAGCTGAAAAGCCTCTGTACAGTAAAGGACACCACCAATAGAACAAAAAGGCATCCTCCAGTATGGGAGAATATATTCATAAATGACAGATCTGATAAAGGGTTGACATCCAAAATATATAAAGAGCTCACGCACCTCAGCAAACAAAAAGCAAATAAACCAATAAAAAAATGGACAGAGGAGCTGAACAGACAGTTCTCCAAAGAAGAAATTCAGATGAACAACAGACCTATGAAAAGATGCTCCACATTGCTAGTCATCAGAGAAATGCAAATTAAAACCACAATGAGATATCACCTCACACCAGTAAGGATGGCCACCATACAAAAGACAAACAAGAACAAATGTTGGCAAGGTTGTGGAGAAAGGGGAACCCTCCTACACTGCTGGTGGGAATGTAAATTAGTTCAACCATTGTGGAAAGCAGTATGGAGGTTCCTCAAAATGCTCAAAATAGAAATACCATTTGACCCAGGAATTCCACTCCTAGGAATTTACCCTAAGAATGCAGCAGCCCAGTTTGAAAAAGACAGATGCACTCCTATGTTTATTGCAGCACTATTTACAATAGCCAAGAAATGGAAGCAACCTAAGTGTCCATCAGTAGATGAATGGATAAAGAAAATGTGGTACATATACACAATGGAATATTATTCAGCCATAAGAAGAAAACAAATCCTACCATTTGCAACAACATGGATGGAGGTAGAGGGTATTATGCTCAGTGAAATAAGCCAGGCAGAGAAAGACAAGTATCAAATGATTTCACTCATCTGTGGAGTATAAGAATAAAGAAAAAACTGAAGGAACAAAACAACAGCAGACTCACAGAACCCAAGAATGGACTAACAATTACCAAAGGGAAAGGGACTGGGGAGGATGGGTGGGAAGGGAGGGATAAGGGGTGGGGGAAGAAAGGGGATATTATGATTAACATGTATAATGAGGGGGGGCACGGGGAGGGCCATACAACACAGAGAAGACAAGTAGTGACTCTCTAGCATCTTACTACGCTGATGGGCAGAGACTATAATGGGGTATGTGGTGGGGACTTGGTGATGGGGGGAGTCTAGTAAACATAATGTTCCTCATGTAATTGTAGATTAATGATACCAAAAAAAGAAAAGAACCTTTAGATTGTGTTTGAAATAGCATAATAAGTGAGTTAAATTAGACTGTTCGATACTAAGAAGGTGCCGTTGAACCTTGGGTAACCACAAATCTAAAATCTGTAATGGCAAAAAGTACATATATATCGATAATCACCCTAAATATAAATGGACTGAATGCACCAATCAAAAGACATAGAGTTATAGAATGGATAAATAACACGACACATCTGTATGCTGCCTACAAGAGACTCACTTCAAACCCAAAGACATACACAGACTAAAAGTGAAGGGATGGGAAAAGATATTTCATTCAAATAATAGGGAGAAAAAAGCAGGAGTTGCAGTACTTGTATCAGACAAAATAGACTTCAAAATAAAATCACAAGAGACAAAGAAGGACATTACATAATGATACAAGGGTCAGTTCAGCAGGAGGATAGAACCATTATAAATACCTATGCACTCAACATAGGAATACCTAATTATGTGAAACAAATACTAACAGAATTAAAGGGGGAAATAGAATGCAATGCACTCATTTTAGGAGACTTCAACACACCACTCACTCCAAAGGACAGATGAATAGGACAGAAAATAAGGAGTCAGAGGCATTAAACAAAACATTAAAACAGATGGACATAACAGAACACTGCACCCAAAAACAGCAGGATACACATTCTTCTCAAGTGCCAATGGAACATTTTCCAGAATAGATCATATACCAGGCCACAAAAAGAGCCTCAGTAAATTCAGAACGATTGAAATTGTACCAACCAGCTTCTCAGACCACAAAGGTATGAAACTAGAAATAAATTACTCAAAGAAAACAAGCCTACAAACACATGAGGCTTACCAACATACTCTTAAATAATCAATGGGTCAATGACCAAATAAAAACAAATCAATCAATGTATGGAGACAAATGAAAACAACTCGACACCTCAGAATCTGTGGGACATAGCAAAGGCAGTTCTAAGAGGAAAGTGTATACAGTACAGGCTTGCCTCAAAGGAAAAGAACAGTCCCAACTGAACAGTCTAAACTCACAATTAATGAAACTAGAAAAAGAAGAACAAATGAGGCAAAAGTCAGTAGAAGGAGGGACATAGTAAAGATTAGAGCAAAAATAAATAAAATTGAGAAGAATAAAACAATAGAAAGAATCAATGAAATCAGGAGCTGGTTCTTTAAGAAAATGAACAAAATATATAAACCCTTAGCCAGACAGAAAAAAAGAGAGTGTACACAAATAAACAATCAGAAATGAGAACGGAAAAATCACTATGGACACCACAGAAGTACAAAGAATTATTAGAGAATACTATGTAAAATTATATGCTAACAAATTGGATAACCTAGAATAAATGGACAACTTTCTAGAAAAACACAACCTTCCAAGACTGTCCCAGGAAGAAACAGAAAATCTGAACAGACCAATTCCCTGCAATGAAATTGAATTGGTCATCAAAAAATTACCTAAGAACAAAACACCTGGACCAGATGGCTTCACTGTTGAATTTTATCAAACATTTAGAGAAGACCTAGTATCTATCCTCCTTAAAGTTTTCCAAATAGTATAAGAGGAGGGAATACTTCCAAACTCATTCTATGAGGCCAACATCACTCTTAATACCAAAACCAGGCAAAGACACCACAAAAAAAAGAAAATTACAGACCAATATCCCTGATGAACATAGATGCAAAAATACTCAAGAAAATATCAGCAAACTAAATTCAAAAATACATCAAAAAGATCATCCATCATGATCAAGTAGTATTTATTCCAGGGATGCAAGGATGGCGTAATATTTGAAAATCCATCGACATCATGCACAACGTCAACAAAAAGAAGGACAAAAACCACGTGATCATCTCCATAGATGCTGGAAAAACATTTGATAAAATTCAACATCCTTTCATGATAAAAACTCTCAACAAAATGGGTATAGAGGGCAAGTACCTCAGCATAATAGAGGACCTATATGACAAACCCACAGCCAACATCATACTTAACAGCGAGAAGCTGTAAGCTCTTCCTCTAAGATCGGAAACAAGACAAGGATGCCCAGTCTCCCCACTTTCATTCAGTGTAGTTCTGGAGGTACCATGGCAGTCAGACAACACAAAGAAATAAAAGGTATCCAAATTGGTAAGGAAGAAGTTAAACTGTCACCGTTTGCAGATGACGTGATATTGTACGTGATAAAAAAACTAAAGAATCCACCCCAAAACTACTAGAACGAATAACTGAATTCTGCAAAGTTGCTAGATACAAAATTAATACACAGAAATCTGTGGCATTTCTGTATACTAACAACAAACTAGAAGAAAGAGAAATCAGGAAAACAATTCCATTTATAATTGCATCAAAAAGAATAAAATAACTAGGAATAAACCTAACCAAGGAGGTGAAAGATCTATACCCTGAAAACTACAAGACACTCCATATGAGAGAAATTAAAGAAGACACCAATAAATGGAAATACATTCCATGCTCTTGGGTAGGAAGAATTAATATTGTCAAAATGGCCATCCTGCCTAAAGCAATCTATAGATTCAATGCAATCCCTATCAAAATTCCCACAGCATTCGTCAATGAACTAGAACAAACAGTTCTAAAATTCACATGGAACCATGAAAGATCCCGAATAACCAAAGCAATCCTGAGAAGGAAGAATAAAGTGGCAGGATTATGCTCCCCAACCTCAAACTCTACTACAAAGCTGCGGTAATCAACACAATTTGGTACTGGCACAAGAACAGGCCCAAAGATCAGTGGAACAGAAGAGAGAGCCCTCATATAAACCCAAACATAGATGGCCAATTAATACATGATAAAGGAGCCATGGGCATACAATGGGGAATTGACAGCCTCTTCAACAGCTGATGCTGGCTATACCGGACAGCTACATGCAAGAGAATGAAACTGGATTATTGTCTAACTCCATACACAAAAGTAAACTTGAAATGGATCAATGACATGAATGTAAGTCATGAAACCATAAAACTCTTAGAAGAAAACATAGGCAAAAATCTCTTGAATATAAACATGAGCAACTTTTTCCTGAACACATCTCCTTCGGCAAGGTAAACAAAAGCAAAAACAACAAATGCTGGTGAGGATTTGGAGAAAGGGAACCCTCCTACACTGCTGGTGGGAATGTAAATTAGTTCAACCATTGTGGAAAGCAAACGGAAGTTCCTCAAAAAACTAAAAAATAGAAATACCATTTGACTCTGGAATTCCACTCCTAGGAACTTACCTGAAGGAAACAAGATCCCTGTTTCAAAAAGGTATATGCACCCCTGTGTTCATCACAGCACTATTTACAATAGCCGAGACATGGAAGCAACCTAAGTGTCCATCAGTAGATGAATGGATAAAGAAGATGTGGTATATACACACAGTGGAATATTATTCAGCCATAAGAAGAAAACAAATCCTACCATTTGCAACAACATGGATGGAGCTAGAGGGTATTATGCTCAGTGAAATAAGCCAGGCGGAGAACGACAAGTACCAAATGGGCTAGGCTGTTTTTTCTTTTGTTGTTGATCATACAGGTTTTAAATTATGAATTATTTTACAACAAGCTTCTGCAATTTCTGAATTCTTTCTGAATCTTGTCCTCAGCTCCATGACCATTTTATGAGCAACTATTCAGTCTTAATTATGTGTTTCACTGATCTCTTTACCTCTCTCTGTTGTGTACCACTTGTTTAAAAAAATGTTATTGAGGTATAATTTATATATAATAAATTGACCCATATTATATTTTTGTTTCTGTGAATTTTGCTAAATATACCACCCACAGTCAAGATACAGAACATTTGCAGGATTCTCTTGCGTAACTTTCCAGTCACTTCCTCCTGCAGCTTTTGGTGCTAAGTGACCACTAGTCTCTGTCTCCATAGTTTCGTTTGGAAGAAGTCTTTAGACATATGGTTTCATTTCACTTGGGTAAATCCTGGGGTTGGAATTTTCAGTCACATGGTAAGTATATCCTTAACTACAGGAAAGTGGTAAACTGTTTTCCAAAATGGTTATTCCATTTTAGGGTTCTGCTCACAGTGTATGGGAGTTTTAATTCAGTATCCTCATCAACACATGGTATTGACAGCTTTTAAATTTTAGCCATTCTTGTGGTATGTAGTGGTACCTTATTGTGTTTGTAATCTACATTTTCCTAATAACAATATCGATCATCTTTTCATGTGCTTATTAGCTGTTTGCTTATTTTCTTTTATGAAGTGTCCGTCCAAAACTTTTGCCCATTTTTAAAATTGGGTATCTTTTTCTTATTATTATTGGGATTTAAAAGTTCTTTATATATGTTCTGGGTGTGAATGCTTTTTCAGATATAGATAGCAAATATTTTCTTCCAGTCTGTGACTTGACTTCTTTTTTTTTTTAATGGCATTCAAAAGCAGAAGTTTTCAATTTTGATAAAGTGCTGTTCTTCAGGGTTTAAAAAAAATAATTTGTATTTTCTTGTGTCTTAACCAACCTTACGTTCACAAAGATTTTTTTTCTGAAGTTTTCTCCTAGAAATTATAGCTTTTATGGTAAACTGTATGATCTGTACATGGTATGAAGTAAGGGTTGAGGTTCATTTTCTTATGGATACCCAGTTTTCCGATATCATTTGTTGAAAAGGAGTACATTCTCCACATTGAGTTGCTTTGGTATGTTTTTTGAAAGTCAGTTGAGTATGTGTTGGCCCATTCTGGACTCTTTTTTTATTCTCTTGAGACACCAGAACCACACTGTCTCAATTAATACCCCTTTGTCATAAGTTCTGAAATAAGTCGTGGTAGTGTGCCAGCTTTGTTCTTCCTTTTCAAAATTGCTTTGGCTAATCTAGGCTTTTCTCATTTCCACATACATTTTACTATCAGCTAGTCAATTTCTGTTTTTAAAATCGATTAGGATTTGATTGGGATCGAATTATTTCAATATACCAGTTTAAGGAAAATTGACATCTTAACAACACTGCATTTTCCAATCTGTGAACAATCTTTCCCTTTAAATCTTCTTTAATTTCTCTCTGAAGTGTCTTGTAGTTCTCAGTATACAGGTCTTGCACATACTTTATTAAATTGTCCTGAAGTGTTTCATATTTTTGGATGTTATTTTTAAGTAGAATTTAAAACCTTTTCTTTTTCCAGTTCATTGCTATTATATAAAAATACAATTACTTTTGTATATTAACTTTTAACTGGTAAGCATGTTAAATTCACTCTCATTGGTTCTAGTAGCTTTTTTTCCCTTACAGATTTCTTAAATTGTGCTTACATAATCATGTCATCTGTGAGTAAAGACAATTTTACTTATTCCTTTTCAATCTATGTGTGTTTAATTTCTTTTTCTTGTATTAATAGTACTACCTAGGACCTGCACTACAATCTTGAATAGAAGTGGTTACAGTCGTCTTCTGCTCTTAGGAAGAAAGCATTCAGTGTTTTCACTTTTAGGTAGGCTGTTAGCTATGGGGTTTTTAGAAATGTACTTTATCAGGTTCAGGAAGTTCCCTTATATTACTAATTTATTGTGTGTTTATCATGAAAAGGTGTTGCAGTTTTTCAAATTGCTCAAATCCATCTGTATTAATAATTACATTAGATGTAAATGGTCTAAATATATTAATTAAAAGTTAGAGAAAAGCAGACCAAATAACAAAGTAAGGCCCAATCACTCATAGCTGTTTACAGAAGAAACACTCGAACATAAAGAACAAAATGGGTTGATAGTAAAAGGATGTTAAAACATGCCAAACAGTGACTGCAATGGGGTGTGGGGGGTAACTTGATAATATGGGTGAATATAGTAACCACACTGTCGCTCTTTTGAAACCTTCATAAGATTGTATGACAATGATACCTTAATAAAGAAAAAAAAGAAGAACATACACCAAACGTGAACCACACAATTGGTGTGCTATATTAATGTCAGACAAAGCAGATTTCAAGACATGTTATATTACCAGAGATAATTAGGGACATTACAAAATGATCAAACAGGCAATTCGTAAAGAAGATACAGCAATCTCCACCTAATACAAGAAATTAAAAATACATCAAGCAAAAACTTACAGAATCAAAAGGAGAAATAAACAAATCCATAGTTGTAGTTGAATATTGCAATCCTCTGGTCTCATTAATTGATAGAACAGGTAGATAAAAATCAGTGAGGATATGGAAGACTTGAGTAACATTATCGATGAACTGTACTTAACTGACCCACCCAGTAGCAGAGAATAAAAACTGTTTTCCAGTGCACTTGCTATATTCACCAAGACAGATAATATCATATGTAAGGCCCTTTGTCAGCAGGCCACAGCCTCCAGAGAAATCCAACCCACTGCTTGGTTTTGTACAGGTGCAGACTAAAAATGGTTTTAATTCTTTTAAAGAGTTGTTTAGAAGGATAAGGAAAAGAAGAAAAAGAATATGCAACAGACACCCTATGTTGCCTACAAAGCTGAAAATAATAACTGCTTAACTCTTTGTAGAAAAGTTTGTCAACCCCATGCTAGGCCATAAAAATAAATAAATAAATAAAATTAAAAGGAATGAAAATAATACAAGCCTCTTCTCTGACCACCACAAAAGCTAGGAATCAATAATAGTTAGAAAATCCCAAAATAACTGGAAAATTAAGCATTTTATTTCTAATAATCTGTACATCAAAACAATCACAAGGGAAATTAGAAATATCTTGAATTCAGTGAAAATGGAAATGTCAAAATCTCTGGGATGCAGATAAATCAGTGCTTGAAGGAAAATTCATAGTGTTGAATGCTTATAAAAAAGAAAAGAGCTTTTTTTTTTTCTCGGCCATCATGGAGTCGCTTGTAGATTTTGTTCCCCAGTATGTCTCCTCACAAGACTTTCAGGATCAAGCGATTCCTGGCCAAGAAACAAAAGCAGAATCGTCCCATTCCTCAGTGGATTCGAATGAAAACTGGTAATAAAATCCAGTACAACTCCAAGAGGAGACATTGGAGAAGAACCAAGCTGGGTCTATAAGGAGTCACACATAAGATGCACACACATTTATGCTGTATCAAAGTCATATGCACTTACCAACTCACTATAAACATTGCTACTATCTGGGTAATTGGGTGTGTTTTATTGAGGAAATGATTTTTATGCCTCTGCTTTCGTCTGTTTATTCAGTAATAAATATGTGAAACCTTTTGCCTGAAAAAAGAAAAGAAGAAAGGTCTGTAGGAAAAGAAGAACGGTCTGAAAACCAGTGCTCTTATAAGGTCCTACCTTAAGATGCCAGAAAACCAAGAGCAAATTAAACCCAAAGTATGTAGTAGGAAGAAAAGTAGGAAGACAAGAGAGGAAATATATAAAATAGGAAATGGACAAATAATAGGGAGAAAAAAACCTGAAGATGGTTTTTCAAAGGGCCAATAAGATGAGTAAACCTTTGCGTGCACTGATGAAGGGAGAGAGTGAGGACAGGCACTACTAAAATGTAGGAATAAAGGGGGCATGCTCCTGCAGATCCTACTGGACATTAAGAAGAAAATAGGGTAAAATGAGTATCTTCATGCTGGTGATTTAATCAAGTCAATAAAATGGTCACATGCTTTCAGCAATGTGAATTACTAAAATGGAAATGAGAGGCATTACCCTGATAAAGGTATCGTGAGGAAAGAAACTAGAGGCCAGTATTTATGTAGCCACTCCAGCTGTCTTATGATTAGTGTTTGCATGGTGTACTCCTTTTCATTCTTTTTTTTTATTATGGTATCATTGATACACAGTTTTATGAACGTTTCACAAGAAAAACAATGTGGTTATTACATTCTTATTATCGAGTCCCCCCCACAAACCCCATTGCAGTCACTGTCAGTGTAGTAAGATGACACAGAGTCTCTGTTGTATTCTCTGAGCTACACTGTCTTTCCTGTGGCCCCACATACACCATGTGCACCAATCATGATACCCCACAAAACCTCTTCTCACTTCCTCCCCACCCGCCCTCCCCTTTGGTAACCACTAGTCCCTTCTTGGAGTCTGTGAGTCTGCTGCTATTTTGTTTCTTCAGTTTTGCTTCATTGTTGTACTCCACAAATGAGGGAAATCATTTGGTATTTGTCTTTCTCTGCCTGACTTATTTCCCTGAGTATAATATCCTCTAGCTCCATCCGTGTTGTTGCAAATGGTAGGATTTGTTTCTTTCTTATGGCCAAATAGTATTCCATTGTGTGTATGTACCACATCTTTGTTATCCATTTATCTCCTGATGGACTTAGGTTGCTTCCATATTTTGGCTATTGTAAATAGTGCTGCAATAAACATAGGGGTGCATATGTCTTTTTAAATCTGAGAAGTTGTTTTCTTTGGGTAAATTCCTGGGAGTTCCCGGGTCAAATGGTATTTCTATTTTTAGTTTTTTGAGGAACCTCCATATTGCTTTCCACAATGGTTAAACTAGTTTACATTCCCACCAGCAGTGTAGGAAGGTTCCCCTTTCTCCGCATCCTCACCAGCATTTGTTGTTCCTAGTCTTTTTTATGTTGGCCATCCTAACTGGTGTGAGGTGATATCTCATTGTGGTTTTAATTTGCATTTCTCTGATGACAAGCGATGTAGAGCATCTTTTCATGTGTCTGTTGGCCATCTGAATTTCTTATTTGGAGAAGTGTGTTCATATCCTCTGCCCATTTCTTAATCAGGTTATTTGCTTTTTGGGTGTTGAGGCATGTGAGTTCTTTATACATTTTGGATATTAACCCCTTGTTGGATATGTCATTTACAAATATATTCTCCCATACTGTAGGATGCCTTTTTGTTCTGCTGATGGTGTCCTTTGCTGTACAGAAGCTTTTTAGCTTGGTGTGTCCCATGTGTTCGTTTTTTATTTTGCTTCCCTTGCGTGAGGAGATGCGTTCAGGAAAAAGTTGCTCATGTTTATATTCAAGAGATTTTTGCCTATGTTTTCTTCTAAGAGTTTTATGGTTTTGTGACTTACATTCAGGTCTTTGATCCATTTCGAGTTTACTTTTGTGTATGGGGTTAGACAGTAATCCAGTTTCATTCTCTTACATGTAACTGTCCAGTTTTGCCAACACCAGTTGTTGAAGAGGCTGTCATTTCTCCATTGTATATCCACGGCTCCTTTATCATATATTAATTGACCATATATGCTTGCTTTATATCTGGACTCTCTATTCTGTTCCACTGGTCTATTTGTCTGTTCTTGTGCCAGTACCAAATTGTGTTGATTACTGTAGCTTTGTAGTAGAGCTTGAAGTCAGGGAGTGTAATTTCCCCTGCTTTATTCTTCCTTCTGAGAATTGCTTTGGCTATTCGGGGTCTTTTGTGGTTCCATAAGAATTTTAGAATGATTTGCTCTAGTTCATTGAAGAATGCTATAGGTATTTTGATAGGGATTGCATTGAATCTGTAGATTGCTTTAGGCGGGATGGCCATTTTGACAATAATAATTCTTCCTAGCCAAGAGCATAGGATGAATTTCCATTCATTAGTGTCCTCTTTAATTTCTCTTAAGAGTGTCTTATAGTTTTCAAGGTGTAGGTCTTTCACTTCCTTGGTTAAGTTTATTCCTAGGTATTTTATTCTTTTTGATGCAGTTGTGAATGTAATTGTTTTCTTGATTTCTCTTTCTGCTAGTTAATCATTAGTGTATAGGAATGCAACATTTCTGTGTATTAACTTTGTATCCCGCAACTTTGCTGATTTCAGATATTAGATCTAGTAGTTTTGGAGTGGATTCTTTAGGGTTTTTTTATGTACAGTATCATGTCATCTGTAAACAGTGACAGTTTAATTTCCTTTTTTATATAGAAGCATTTTTTATTGAAACAGTTCATGTAACAGAAATGCATTTTAAGTGTACAATTCAGTGATATTAAACACAATCCCAATGGTGTAGAATTCCCACCTCCATCTAGGTCCAAAACATTTTCATCACACCCAGAGAAAACCTGGGGCCCATAAAGTAGTCACTCCCAATTTTCCCTTCCCTCCAGCCCCTGTCAGCCACCAATTTTCCTTCTGTCTCTGTCAATATTTCAAAGAAATTAAATCATATGGCATGTGACCTTTTGCATCTGGCTTCTTCACTTAACTAATGTTTTCAAGATGCAATCATTTTTCAGCATGTATCAGTAGTTAACTCCTTTTCATGGCTGTATAACGTCCCATTGCTTGATATATCCTGTTTTGTTTATCCATTCAATTGATGGACATTTGGGTTGTTTCTGCCTTCTGCCTATTGTGAATAGTGCTGCTATGAACATTTGCATAACAAATTTTTGTTTGAATACCTATTTTCAGTTATTTTGGATATATACCTAGGTGTGAAATTGCTATGTCATATGATAATTCTATGTTTAACTTTTTGAGAAACCACCAAACTATTTTCCATAATACCTGTACTGTTTTACAATCCCAGGTATGAGGGTTCTAATTTTTTTTTAGGTTGCTCTTGTTTATATTCAAGAAATTTTGCCTATTTTTTCTTCTTAAAAAAAAGGTATACAATCTTTTAATTTTTTTATTAAGGTATCATTGATATACACTCTTATGATGGTTTCACATGAAAAACATTGTGGTTACTACATTCACCCATAATATCAAGTCCTGCCTGTGCCCCATTGAAGTCACTGCCCATCAGTGTAAGATGCCACAGAGTCACTACTTGTCCTCTCTTTGCTACACTGTCTTCCCAGTTTAACTCCTTCCATGCCAGTCTGGATGCCTTTTATTTCTTTGTGTTGTCTGATTGCTGTGGCTAGGACTTCCAGAATTATGTTGAATAGAAGTGGGGAGAGTGGGCATCCCTGTCTTGTTCCCGATCTTAGAGAAAAAGCTTTCAGTTTCTTGCTGTTAAGTATGATGTTGGCTGTGGGTTTGTGATATGTGGCCTTTATTATGTTGAGGTACTCGCCCTCTGTACCCATTTTGTTTAGAATTTTTATCATGAAGGGATGTTGAATTTTGTCAAATGGTTTTTCAGCATCTATGGAGATGATCATGTGGTTTTTGTTGATGTGGTGGATGATGTTGATGGATTTTCGAATGCTGTACCATCCTTGCATGCCTGGAATAAATCCTACTTGATCATGATGGATGATGATCTTTTTGATGTATTTTTGAATTTGGTTTGCATCTATGTTCATCAGGGATATTGGTCTGTAATTTCCTTTTTTTTATGATGTCTTTGCCTGGTTTTGGTTTTAAAGCGATGCTAGCCTCGTAGAATGTGTTTGGGAGTATTCTCTCCTCTTCTACTTTTTAGAAAACTTTAGGGAGGATGGGTATTAGGTCTTCACTAAATGTTTGATAAAATTGAGTGGTGAAACCATCTGGTCCAGAGGTTTTGTTCTTAGGTAGTTTTTTGGTTACCAATTCAATTTCATTGCTGGTAATTTGTCTATTCAGATTTTCTGTTTCTTCCTGGGTGAGTCTTGGAAGGTTGTATTTTTCTAGGAAGTTGTCCATTTCTTCTAGGTTATCCAGTTCATTAGCATATACTTTTTCATAGTATTCTCTCATAATTCTTTGTATTTCTGTGGTGTTCGTAGTGACTTTTCCTTTCTCATTTCTGATTCTGTTTATGTGTGTAGACTCTTTTTTTCTTGATAGTCTGGCTAGGGGTTTATCTGTATTGTTAATTTTCTCGAAGAACCAGCTCCTGCTTTCATTGATTCTTTCTATTGTTTTATTCTTCCTGATTCTATTTATTTCTGCTCTAATCTTTATTATGTCCCTCCTTCTACTGACTTTTGATATTATTTGTTCTTCTTTCTCTAGTTTCATTAATTGTGAGTTTAGACTATTCATAAAAGATTTTTGTTCTTTCTTGAGGTAAGCCTGTATTGCAATATACTTCCCTCTTAGCATGGCCTTTGCTGCATCCCACAGATTTTGGGATGTTAAATTGTTGTCATATGTCTCCATATATTGCTTGATCTCTTTTTATTTGGTCATTGATCCACTGATTATTTAAGAGCATGTTATTAAGCCTCCATGTGTTTGTGGGCTTTTTCATTTTCTTTGTGTAATTTATTTCTAGTTTTATACCTTTGTGGTCTGAGAAGCTGGTTGATACAATTTCAGTCCTTTTGAATTTACTGAGGCTGTTTTTGTGGCCTAGTATATGATCTATTCTGGAAAATGTTCCATGGGCACTTCAGAAGAATGTGTATCCTGCTCCTTTTGTGTGGAGTGTTCTGTAGATGTCTCTTACATCCATCTGTTCTAATGTGTTGTTCAGTGCCTCTGTCTCCTTATTTTCTGTCTGTCTGATCTGTCCTTTGGAGTGAGTGGTGTGCCGAAGTCTCCTAAAATGAATGCATTGCACTCTGTTTCCCTCTTTAATTCTGTTAGTATTTGTTTCACATATGTAGGTGCTCCTGTGTTGGGTGCATAGATATTTATAATGGTTATATCCTCTTGTTGGACTGAGCCCTTTATCATTATGTAATGTCCTTCTTTGTCTCTTGTTACTTTCTTTGTTTTGAAGTCTGTTTTGTCTGATGCAAGTACTGCAACTCCTGCTTTTTTCTCCCTATTCTTTGAATGAAATATCTTTTCCCATCCCTTCACTTTTTGTCTGTGTATGTCTTTGGGTTTGAAGTGAGTTTCTTGTAAGCAGCATATAGACAGATCTTGTTTTTTTAATCTATTCAGTGACTCTGTGTCTTTTGATTGGTGCTTTCAGACCATTTCCATTTAGGGTGATTATCGAAAGGTGTGTACTTAATGCCATTGCAGGCTTTAGATTGATGGTTACCAAAGGTTCAAGGGGGGTAACTCCCTTACTATCTAACAGTGTAATTTAACTCATTTAGTATGCTATTACAAACACAACCTAAAGGTTATTTTTTTTTCTCCTTTTTCTTTCTGCTCCATTCTTTATATATTAGGTATCACGCTCTGTACTCTTTGTCTATCTCTTGATTGACTTTGGGGGTAGTTGATTTGATTTTGCAGCTGCTTAGTAATTAATTGGTCTGCTTTCTTTACTGTGGTTTTATTTCCCCTGGTGACAGCTATTTAGCCTTAGGAATACTTCCATCTATAGCAGTCTCTCCAAAATGCACTGTAGAGGTGGTTTGTGGGAGGTAAATTCTCTCAGCTTTTGCTTATCTGAAAAAATTTTAATCCCTTCTTCAAATTTTAATGATAATATTGCCAGGTAGAGTATTCTTGGTTTGAGGCCCTTCTGTTCCATTGCATTAAATATATCCTGCCACTCCCTTATGGCTTGTAAGGTTTCTATTGATAGCCTGTTGGGTTTTCCTTTGTATGTGAAGTTTTTTATCTCTCTAGCTGCTTTTAAAAGTCTGTCCTTATCCTTGATCTTTGCCATTTTAATTATATGTCTTGGTGTTGTCTTCCTTGGGTCCCCTGTGTTGGGAGATCTGTGCACCTCCACGGCCTGAGAGACTATCTCCTTCCCCAAACTGGGGAAGCTCAGCAGTTACCTCCTCAGAGAGACTTTCTATCCCCTTTTCTCTGTCTTCTTCTTCTGGTGCCCCTTATAGTGTGAATATTGTTCCGTTTGGATTGGTCACACAGTTCTGTCAATATTCTTTCATTTCTAAACATCCTTTTTTCTCTCTGTGCCTCAGCTTCTTTGTATTCCTGTTCTCTAATTTCAATTTCATTTACTGTGTCCTCCACTTCATCTAGTCTGCTTTTAAATCCCTCCATTGTATGTTTCATTTCAGATACTGTATTCTTGAACATTTGTATCTCATTCCTGAACTCCTCCCTGAGTTTTTGAATATTTTCTGTAGCTCCATTAGTATGTTCATGAGTTTTATTTTGAACTCTCTTTCAGGAAGATTGGTGAGTTCAGTTTCATTTGTCCCTTTTCCATGGTGTTTGTGATATTTAGGTTTGAACTAGGTTCCTTTCATGTTTCATGTTTGTATGTGGGGCCCTCTAGTGCCCAAAAGCTCTAGTCTCTGCGGTTGCTCAGCCCTTGGAGTGATGTTGGGGGTCACAGGGGAGCGGCGCTGGTAACTGTGGGGAGGAAAGAGCTCTTCCTGCTTCCTGGCTGCAGTGCCTGTCTCCACTGTCAGAGCCAGTGGGCCGAGCACACGGGTGTGAGCCTCTGTGCTTTGTGTCTCTAGCTGTTGTAGGCGGGGCCTCCCACTGGCTGGCCTGACGCCAGGGCAGGGACTGCCGTTTTGTGAGCCAGCAGGCCAGGAGGAAGGCGCAGCAGGCTGCCTGTCACAGTGGGGGCTTCGGGGCTGAGTAGCTAGCAGGGGGATGGAGCACCTGTAGCTCCTGAAAGTGCCCAACCTGCTGGGCAGAGCGCGCCCACACGACCTTGTCCAGCTCTCCCTTCTCGCGCACAGGAAGCTCCGTGCAAACCTTGCCCCTTCAGCAGCCCTCTTGCTGCTAGGAAGCCTGTCAAATCGCCCGCCTTTCCTTTCTCCCAGAGCAGCCGGATGTGGATCCCTGTCCTCTACAAACAGCTGGAATCTCAGTCTCTCCAGGTATTTGGCCTGTCTTAGCTTTCCAACCCCAGTAATCTGCAGAGCACCATGCAATGTAGGTTTGTGCTCCCAGAGCAGATCTCCAGGGCTGGGTGTTCAGCAGTCCTAGGCTTCCACCCCCTCCCCGCTCTGTTTCTCTTCCTCCTGCCGGTGAGCTGGCCTGGGGGAAGGGCTTGGGTCCCACCGGACCAAGGCTTTGGTACAGCACCCTGTTTCGTGAGGTCGGCTCTGTTCTCCAGGTGTATGCAGTCTGGCACAGCCTTCTTTCCTGTTGCTGTTTTAGGGTTAGTTGTATTAACTATATTTTCATATTATATGTGGTTTTGGGAGGAGTTCTCTGTCTCACCTCTCACACCATCTTGAATCTCTATATCTCCCCTTTCATTCTTTAGCCTTTTTTTTTAAACATTTAACCTGTCTTTATATTTAAAGTAAGCTTCTTATACACAGCGTAAAATTAGTTCTTGCTTTTTTAAATCTAGTCTGGCCATTTCTGCCTTTAGTTGAAATTATTAATCTGTTGGAATTTAATGTACTTTCTGACGTGGTTGAGTTTATCATGTCTGGTATCGCTGGTTTTTTTCATTTGTTCATCTGTGTTGGTTGCTCATTTCCTCATAGGTCTTCCTTTGGGTTAATCTAGTCCTGTTTTAGGGTCCTGCTAGAAAAACTTGTACCCTTTTATTGATGGGATCATGTGGTACACCCAGTCATGCACCCCACTCTATAGCTGGAAACAGGACCCACAGAAGCCGCCTCTAGTTGCGCTGTGTTGCAAGTTCCTTTTTGGAAAAAAAAAACAGTCTCCCCTGGTTTCCCTCTTTCACTGAATTGAATGTTATCCAAGCATTTGAGTCGTTCTGTCGGGTTCTGAGGAAGGGGGCTTCTGGTATGTGTGCAGATAGCCATCTTGTCCTGAAAGTGTTTCTAATAGTCCTTATTTCTGTCCCTGAGAGTCTGTGCTACCTACACCCACAATACCCATCACACTCCTCACAAGAGAACTAAGGAAGATCCTGGGGCCCAGCAGGAACCTGCAGCATTAGTCTGTGAGTCCCTGGCACTGTAGGCAGAGGCTCAGCCTTGAGTGGGTGGCAGTGTGTGCAGGTGTGCCCAGGGCATCCCAAGGCCAGGTCATCAGCTCAGTCCAGCGGCCTAAGCAGGGTCTGTCAAAGGAGGGACTGTCTGAGCAGAAGAGCATGTGCAAAGGGTAAGGGTGGGAAAGTGAAGTTTGTGTCAGAAGAAAGCGTACTGTCGGGGTGGGCAGACAGGAGGAGGTGTGCAGAGGCCCTGGAGGCATTTGGTGAAAAATGGCCTGAGAGTGGAGGGCATTTTGAGCCAGTGGAGGTTTCAGAGCTGAGATAACAGGAATGTGAAGATGTCTGTGTCTGGGAAAAGTAAGTTTGTTGGAGCAAAGACAAGAGGCTGCAAAGGGGTGGCTGGAAAGTTGGGCAGTGTACAGGAGGCTCCTGGGGCAGCTGGGCTTCACACACAACCCTAGGCAGCCGGGGGTTTACATCATGTGAGCCCTCTTCTTTTCTTCTAAATAATAATATCAGGTAAAGTAAATCCCAACTGTTACCGTAATTTTGCAAATAATAATTTGTGTAACATTTAAAAGATTTCATCATCTTAAAATACAGGTTTTACTTCAAGGAAGATAGAGGCTTTATGTTTTTCATTTTACGTGAAACAGTGAGAACTTTGTTACAAACCAGCCTAGGCCCACACACAGCCTGACTTTGGTACTTGCTGAGCAGGACAGAATTTGTATAGTCCAGGTGAAGACAGCAAGAGCCTGGAGCAGGTGCTAGTGCGTTGGGGAAGGGCCGGGTTAGTAGGGACTGAGGGCTGAGTGAGTGCTGGCTTCAGGGACAGCTGGGGTCATTCACGAGATGGGGCCTCTGAAATGCAGGCTGGCGGGTGGGGGCCGAAGAGGAGCGGCCTACCGGACAGAGGGGCCATCTTGAGTTTGATTTGCTGAGGTTGCCTTCTCTGAGACTTCTGTGTTCTTCTATGGCGTGGTAAGGAGTGGGCCCTTGAGGAGACACAGGAGAGGCTCAGGAGAACGAAGTTTATCACACAGAGGAGGGGGCCAGGCCCCGTGGGGAAGCCTCAGGGGTCAGGGGTCTGGAGGCAGAGACGTGAGTCAGGGAAGGGTTAGGCCATAGCCTTTATTGGGGATTCCCATGGAAGGCTGGGCGGGTGGGTAGCTTAGGGTCCGCTGGTTTGAGTAATTTCAGCAGGCCCTAGGCTGTAGATAGGGGTGCTCCCTAGTTCCTGGCTCCCCGCCGTGGGGTGAGGAAGGCCGAGGACAATTGTCCCTTGGCTGTGCTGACCCAGAGAGGAGCTGCCCCGACGTTTGCAGGGGAACAGGCATGCTCTGGCACACCTCTTGCTGCCTCTAAGAATTGGCCCTGGGAGGGGCAGTCTCTCTGATCCAGAAAGGTTCTTTAAGATGCCAAAACATAATACACATAAAATTAAAAATCTATGTGCTACTGAGATGTTTAGGTAGAGGGTCCAGCGCTCACGCAGGAGGGGGTTGGATGCTGGGGAGGCAGGTTGTGAGATGTAACTGGGGTGCAGGGGCCGCACGGCCCTGTCAGACTAAGGGAGCCTAGGCAAGGGAGTACCTGGGGCTTGTAGCTGCAGGGTGTGGGGAACAGGGTCGCTCACCGGAGGGACTGAGCCTGGGAGGAGCCTTGAGTCCCTGCTGACTTTGAGCCTGTCCTGGAGAGGTCCAGCCAGGGCAGGTGCTGGCCAAGTACACTTTGAACCCAGCCCATGTGGGAATGCCCTTCTAGGACTTGGGTGTGGAGTTGTGGGGCGGATGTGCACCGGCAGGGAGAGGTGAACCTCCTGTCTTTGTTTGCAGCTCCGTGGCCACCACCATGTTCTGGAAGTTTGACCTGAACACCACGTCCCATGTTGACAAGCTACTGGACAGGGAGGATGTAACTCTGCGTGAGTTAATGGATGAAGATGACATCTTGCAGGAGTGCAAGGCTCAGAACCAGAAGCTGCTGGACTTCCTGTGTAGGCAGCAGTGCATGGAGGAGCTGGTGGGCCTCGTCACACAGGACCCGCCCCTGGACATGGAGGAGAAAGTCCGCTTCAAGTATGTATGAGGCCACAACCGGTGTGCTGGGTGTGCCACAGGGAGGTGGTGGGCAGAGCTTGAGTACAGCCAAGCGCATTGGCCTGACAAGGAAGGAGGCTGTCCCTGAGGGTCGGTGTCTTTAATGCCCAAGATTGTGGAATCTCGCGGTGAGATTCTCCTGGGTCACATACGGCAAGTCATGACCAGATGGAGGTGTGCTGATCGTGTTTACGGGCCCAGGACAGGGAGGCTGACGGAGCTGTGGTGCTGGTGAGACCCCTCACTCTGGGTCTTTGGCTTGGAGGAAGTGTGTCCTGTCATTGTGGTACTGACCATTCTCAAAGTTTTGCCTAAAATGTTCCATTCTGCAATTGGTCAGAGTGTTAGGTGACAGAAGGCAGGGCTTTGGGTAAGGACAGAGGGATGTGTGTGAAAAGGGACCATGGGTGGCAGGAGGGACCCTGGGGACCCTGCCTCCAGCTCTGAGAGGCTGTTCTGGGGAGAGGGAGCTGGGGCTAGGGACACAGCAATCAGGGTGTATAGGGCAGCCCCTAGGTATTCACGTGTCCCCCGGAGAAGTGTGGCGAGAAAGTCTCAGCAGGGTCAGCAAACTACAGCCCAAGGGTCAGATGCTTTTTTCTGTGGCTTGTGAGCTGAGAATGGCTTTACACTTTTAAATGGTTGAAAAAAATCTAAGGAACATTTTGTTGAATGTAAAAATACACCAAATTCACATTTCATTGTCCGCATACCAAGTGCCATTGAAACACAGCTGTGCTTACCCGTCCGCAGCAGCAGGGGTAACATAAGCCATCAGAATATGCTCTCTGGCCTTTGCTGAGCTTTGTCCCAGAGGGTGACCGGAAGTGCCTCTGGCAGGGTGGTCCATTGGGGTCTTTGGCAGGGGCTCCTTGCCCATGCAGGGGGCAGCAGGGCCCTGGACAGAGGCAGGGGCTTGTTCAAGGAGAGTCCGGGGGTTTAGAGCCATGGTGACCGTCTGTGAAAGGTCAGATAGGGGCTGTCATGCGTGGGACACGCCTGGTCAGTGCCAGTGCTGACCCAGGTGTGCCCTGCATGGTGACAAGTGATATGGTCTTGTATAGAGGGCATTGGTTACAGATAGGATGGGGACCTGGGGCAGGGCACAGGGTCCCCAAGCAGCGTGGATGAGACAGGAGAGTTTTATAGTCAGAGAGTTTGGAGAAACTCATGATGCAAAGGAACAAAACCAAGCACATGAAACAGCGAGGAGACCATTAGCTGAAGGGAAGGAAGAGTGAAAGCAGGTCGGGTCAGACCACCGGAATTCATACTTTCCCCATCTTATTGCTGCTCTTAATGTCTGGTCTTTGCCTTTTGGCTCTACATCTGGGAGGTCTCTTCAGATTTCATCTTCACGTCCTCATGTTGATTTTTAAAGTTTCTGTTACCACATCTTAAAATCTGAGAGGTCTTTCTTATTCTCTGACTGTTCAAATTCCCTGTCTTCCTATGTGGGTCTTGATCATTTCCTTCTGCTCCTCCGACCCTCCTCTCTCTCCGGGCGGTGGTCTGTCTGGCCAGCACTTGTGTTCCTTTCCCGGGAGAGGCACCGAGCTCGTGCAGGGGTCTGTGCGGGGCTCACCGCCCATCACTGTGGTGCTGGGGCCAGCTGCTTCCTCAGACGACGGTCCCCTTGGTTTCTCCAGCAAAGAGCCTTCCTGCCCCTGCCTCAGCTGGCTGCGTCAGAGGGGCTGGGGGCACCTGACGCAGTTTGTCCCAGGCCCCCTGTTTCTGGACAGTGTCCTACCCCTCCCTCTGCGGTGGCTGGTGTCCCCTGGTTGGGGGGCTGCTCTGGTCCACTTTTTCTGGGAATAACCCCCGCGTCCTGTGTGCCAGCAGCAAGGGAGGGCCTGGGAGTCTCCAGCCAGTCCCTCGGCCTGCGCGTGCTTTGTCTTCAGGCCTCGCCTGCCTCATTTGAGTAGGAGTCTCACAGTGTGTGAGTTCGATCTGCCGTGTTTAACTGGATCCCCATCCCTCACAGAGCCTCCTAAAGCAACCCTGCTTCTTGAGGAATCATTATAAAATACTGGTGACAAAAAACTCAGGTGCTCCGCCCGCATGTCCCCTCAGGGTCAGCACTGTGTGTGTGCCGGCAGGGCACAGCCTCTCGGGGTGCTCGGGGAGCTTCCTGACGCTGCGGGGCAGGCGCTCCTGCGCGGTGTAGTTCTCCTTTGGAGGCTGCAGGACCCGGACACCCGCTGCCTGCAGGGCGTGGGCCTCACCCCGGCCTGTGGGATGGCCGGCTTGGCCCTCACGTCCCGCACTTGCAGCAGGCCTCCTCTGGCCCCCTGCCCCTGGCGGCAGCATCGCTTCTGCTGCGCTGGTTCTCACATGCATGCCCACAGGGCTGGGCCACCATGCCAGGTCCTTGTAATGATCCCACGAGGTGGGCCCTGGTGCCCAGGCACTGCCCCCTCTGTCTGGGCCCCCTTTTGCTGCCTGGGTCTGTTTGTTGAAATGGCCACCTCTTGTGAACCTGGCAAGTCCCTCACACCCAGCCTGCCTGCATGGCCCTGTTTTCCTGAGACTAGAAGGTGTTATCTCTTCTCTGAGCTGACAAAAACACCTCCCACAGCGAGACTGAGATCCTCCATTTCCTCCCCCATCCACACGTGGTTGGCAGCCATGCTTTGCCCACTGTTTCCTCTGGGGTCTCCCTAACCCAGCATCTTGAGCCAATGCCCAGTGACTGCCTTGGTTTAGGCCCGTGCTGGGCCCTCTGTTGGTAGCTCAGGAACAGGAGGTCCTAGCGGTTGACCTTGACCCCGATCCTGCTGTGTGGTGGGTGCTGCTCTGCCTTATACACAGCCTTGAGGGGAGGGCGTGCCTCCAACTGGAAGCAGAGGTTAGGTAACATACTGCATCTGCACAGCCTGTCCCATGTGGTGCCAGGTGTGCCCTGGACTGTCAGCCTCATTGGACGCCCCCACCCAGTGCTGTCTGCTCCAGCCCCGGGCACGCTGGCCCACAGTCCCAGTTGTGCTTGGGTGTGGCACTGGGCACTCGGCACACTTGTGTGTGTCCATTGGTGAGGCAGGGAGCACTGTGGCCTCATGGGGTCACACACAATGAGATAAGGTTGAGTCTGGCCTGTTGTCAGGTGAATGGTATATCATGTACATATATTGGTATTTCTTAGTTATAATTTGCCTGCATAACACCTCGTAACTGGTGCTGCATGGTGACCGGCTTATGTAGCAGTTCTTCAGTCCACAACCAGCCAGATGTGTGCATGCTGAGGTATGGGGACTGGAAGGCCGTGGAAAGGGAAGCAGGGGAGGCTTCCGGTGAAGGAGGAGAACTTGGCCTCACTGACCGTGGCTATAGGTAAGGATGAGGACAGAGGAGAGCCAAAAGACTAAGGTTATCTAGGGAAAGGAAGCAGAGTTGGAAGGTGCGGGCTCTCAGGGTGTAGGGTGTGAGGAGCCAGGGAAAGCTGTGTAAAAGTGCTGAGCTTCCAGTAGTCAGTGAGGCCAGCTGGTCACAGAACAGTCACATTTTTATTCTGTCCTGAGGCCTGTTAGTGTCTTGTTTTTTGCCCTTTGATCGGCTTCCTGAGAGGCAGATTATTGAAGCAGCTTCCTAAGAGCTGGAGTCTGTCTAGTTCAACTCCAGCTGCTAGCATTGTGCCCTTTCAGATATCCCAACACAGCCTGCGAGCTGCTGACTTGCGATGTGCCCCAGATCAATGACCGACTCGGTGGGGACGAGGCTTTGCTGAGCCTTCTTTACAACTTCCTGGACCATGAGCCGCCTCTCAATCCTCTGCTCGCCAGTTTTTTCAGCAAGACCATTGGCAACCTCATTGCGAGAAAACCCGAGCAGGTAAGTCATCTGCTGAGCCCACATGGTTCGGGCTGGCTGGCACGGCTGTTGCTGACACACCTTGCTGTCAGCTATTAGCGTGGGAGCAGCATTTCTGACTGTCCCATGGGGCACGTGGAGCAGCATGGGCTGCTGATATGCAAGCTGGAATCTGATCAAGAGAGTGGCTTTCCAGGAGGTGCTCCTGCTGTCTGGCTCTGGGGTAAGCAGCCCCTCCTGCCACCCCTGGCAGCCGCACAGGACCACAAACTGGGCCAGCCTGTCCTGTCCTGACCAGGCACAAAGTCCGGGGATGTGCCTGCCTCATGGTAGGACCTTGGGGTGTCCGCCTTCCAAGCTCTGCAGCTCCGTGGGTGGCAGGGGTCTGTGTCTAGGTGCTTATTGTTGCAAAACAAATAAAGGAAACTTTACAGCCCCACCCAAGATTATTTTGAAGCAAATCCCCGATACCATTATTTTATATGTGAACATTTCAGTGTGTTTCAGGATAAGGACTCTTAACAGTTTCTTTCTGTGACTGAGGCATGGTCTGTGGTATGGATGGGTCAGTGTGTTTAAGCATTCATCTGTTGAAGGATATGTTAGTTGTTGTCACGGTTCCGCTATTAAAAATCAAGCTGCTGTGGATATGTGTGTTCAGCAGCCCCCTTATCTGTAGTTTTCTGCAGTTTCAGTTACCTGCGGTCAGCCGCGGTCTGGAAGCAGATGGTCTCCCTTCTGACGTACTGTCAGAAGGCCTCTAGCACCTAATGTTATGTCGTGATGCCTTCATCATCCACCTCACTGCACCTCATCTCGTAGGCATTTCGTCACATCATCACAGGAAGGGTGAGTGCAGTACAGCAAGGTGCTCTGAGAGAGAGACCACATCCATGTGACTTTTATTACACTATTACAATTGTTCTATTTTATTACTACTTATTAATCTCTCTTGCTGTGTCTAGTTTATAAATTAAACTTTATCATAGGTGTGTATGTGTAGAAAAACACACAACACGTTAGGGTTTGGTACTCCAGGTTCAGGCCTCCACCGGGAGGGGCTTGGGACATATCCCCGTGGATAAGGGGGGCTGCTGTAATGGTCTTTGGGTGGATTGGTATTTTTGAAATGGATTTGGTATAGACAACATATATTAGGGTCACATGTTTTTTAGCTACTCTGTAATTGGCATATTTACGCATTTACATTTAATATAGTTACTGATATGTTAGGGCTTATGGCTGTCATTTTATCTGTAGTTTTCTGTTTGTTTCTTTTGTTTTTCATTTATCTCTCCTCTTTTTCTTGCCTCCTGTGGATTAGTTGGCCATTAAAACAAATTCCTAAGTTGACTTAGATCATGTTTTTAGTTCTCTGTGTGCAGGTCTTTCAGTGGCTGGCTGCCTTAGTTGTTAGATTATACATCATTATGTATATGGTCATATATTATATGTTACTTTATATGTTATATGGCCATAACTAGGACATGTGTGTGGTCAGCTTGAATTGATAACGTGAGAGTGGTTGAGCCCAATCCGTCCCACCAGCAAGAGCATGACAGTTCCTCTTGCCCCTTTCCTCACTGTCCTTAATATTATGAGTCCTTTTAGTTTAGCCATGCTGGTGGATGTATATAATATAGCACTGTGGTTTTAATTTGCATCTCTCTGGTGACTAAAGAGGCTGAGTACCTTGTCATGTCTTAATTGGCCATTTGGGCATTTTGTGAAGTCTCTTGCCCACTTTCTATTAGGCTGTCTGCTTTTTTAGAATTCTCTGTATTTTGTAGGTACAAATCTTATTGATTTTGTGTTGCAAACATCGTTTCTCATTCTAGCTTGCCTTTTTTTTATTAAGAAATCATTGATATACACTCTTATGAAGGTTTCACAAGAAAAACAGTGTGGTTATTACATTCATTCACCCTTATTATCGAGTCCCTCACATATCCCATGGCAGTCACTGCCTATCAGTGTAGTAAGATGCCACAGAGTCGCTCTTTGTCTTCTCTGAGCTACACTGTCTTCCACCTGACCCCACACACACCATGTGCACCAATCATGATACTGCACAATCCCCTTCTCACTCCCTCCCCACCCACCCTCCCCCAATCCTCCCCTTTGATAACCACTAGTAGCTTCTTGGAGTCTGTGAGTTTGCTGCTATTTTGTTCAGTTTTGCTTCATTGTTATGCTCCACAAATTAGGGAAGTAATTTGTTATTTGACTTTCTCTGCCTGACTTATTTCACTGAGTATAATTCCCTCTAGCTCCATCCATGTTGTTGCAACTGGTAGGATTTCTTTCTTATGGCTGAACAGTATTCCATTGTGTATATGTACCACATCTTATTTATCCATTCATCTATGATGGACACTTAGGTTGCTTCCATTTCTTGGCTGTTGTAAATAGTGCTGTGATAAACATAGGGGTGCATATGTCTTTTTGAATCTGAGAAGTTGTTGTCTTTGGGTAAATTCCAGGGAGTGGAATTCCTGGGTCAAATGGTATTTCTATTTGGAGTTTTTTGAGGAACCTCCATATTACTTTCCACAATGGCTAAACTAGTTTCCATTCTCACCAGCAGTGTAGGAGGGTTCCTCTTTCTCCACATCCTCACCAGTATTTGTTGTTCCTAGTCTTTTCTGTGTTGGCCATCCTAACTGGTGTGAGGTGATATCTCATTGTGGTTTTTAATTTGCATTTCCCTGATAATTAGTGATGTGGAGCATCTTTTCATGTGCCTGTTGGCCATCTGAATTTCTTCTTTGGAGAAGTGTCTGTTTATATCCCCTGCCCATTTTTTAATAGGGTTATTTGCTTTTTGGGTGTTGAGGCCTGTGAGTTCTTTATATATTTTGGATGTTAACCCCTTGTCAGATCTGTCACTTGCAAATATAGTCTCCCACACTGTAGGATGCCTTTTTGTTCTGCTGATGGTGTCCTTTGCTGTACAGAAGCTTTTTAGCTTGATATGTCCCATGTGTTCATTTTTTATTTTGTTTCCCTTGTGTGAGGAGATGCGTTCAGGAAAAAGTTGCTCATGTTTATATTCAAGAGATTTTTGCCTATGTTTTCTTCTAAGAGTTTTATGGTTTTGTGACTTACATTCAGGTCTTTGATCCATTTCGAGTTTACTTTTGTGTATGGGGTTAGACAATAATCCAGTTTCATTCTCTTACATGTAGCTGTCCAGTTTTGCCAACACCAGTTGTTGAAGAGGCTGCCATTTCCCCATTGTATGTCCATGGCTCCTTTATCATATATTAATTGGCCATATATGCTTGGGTTTATATCTGGGCTTCTGTTCCATTGATCTACAGGTCTGTACTTGTGCCAGTACCCAATTGTGTTGATTACTGTGGCTTTGTAGTAGAGTTTGAAGTCAGGGAGCATAATACCCCTGGCTTTAAGTTCTTTCTTCTCAGGATTGCTTTGGCTATTTGGGGTCTTTCTTGGTTCCATATGAATTTTAGAACTATTTGCTCTAGTTCGTTGAATAATGCTGTGGGAATTTTTATAGGGACTGCATTGAATCTAGATTGCTTTAGGCAGCATGGCCATTTTGATGATATTAATTCTTCCTGTCCATGAGCATGGGATGTATTTCCATTTAGTGATATCTTATTTAATTTCTCTCATGAGTGTCTTATAGTTTTCAGGGTGTAGGTCTTTCACTTCCTTGGTTATGTTTATTCCTAGGTATTTTATTTCTTTTGATGTAATTGTGAATGGAATTGTTTTCTTGATTTCTCTTTCTGCCAGCTCATCATTAGTATATAGGAAAGCACAGATCTCTGTATATTAATTTTGTATCCTGGACCTTTCCTGAATTCAGATATTAGTTCTAGGAGTTTTGGAGTGGATTCTTTAGGGTTTTTTATGTGCAATGTCATGTCATCTGCAAACAGTGACAGTTTAACTTCTTCTTTACCAATCTAGATGCCTTCAATTTCTTTGTGTTGTCTGATTACCATGGCTGGGACCTCCAGAACTATGTTGAATAAAAGTGGAGAGAGTGGGCATCCTTGTCTTGTTTCCAATCTTAGAGGAAAAGTTTTCAGCTTCTCACTGTTAAGTGTAATGTTGGCTGTGGGTTTGTCATATAGGCCTTGATTATGTTGAGGTACTTGCCTTCTATACCCATTTTGTTGAGAGTATTTATCATGAATGGATGTTGAATTTTGTCAAATTGTTTTTCAGCATCTATGGAGATGATGTGTTTTTTGTCCTTCTTTTTGTTGATGTGTATGATGTTGATGGATTTTTGTATATTGTACCATCCTTGCATCCCTGGAATAAATCCTACTTGATCATGACAGATTATCATTTTGATATATTTTTGAATTCAGTTTGCTAATATTTTGTTGAGTATTTTTGCATCTATGTCCGTCAGTGATATTGGTCTGTAATTTTATTTTTGTGTGGTGTTTTTGCCTGGTTTTGGTATTAGAGTGATGCTGGCTTCATAGAATAAGTTTGGAAGTATTCTCTCCTCTTCTTCTTTTTTGAAAAACTTTAGGGAGGATGGGTATTAGGTGTCCATTAAATGTTTGATAAAAATCAATGGTGAAGCCATCTGGCCCAGGGATTTTCTTCTTAGGTAGTTTTTTGATTACCAATTCAGTTTCATTGCTGGTAATTGGTCTGTTCAGATTTTCTGTTTCTTCCTGGGTCAGTCTTGGAAGGTTGTATTTTTCTAGAAAGTTGTCCATTTTTTCTAGGTTATCCAGTTTGTTAGCATATAATTTTTCATAGTATTCTCTCATAATTCTTTGTATTTCTGTGATGTCCATAATGATTTTTCCTTTCTCATTTCTGATTCTGTTTATGTGTGTAGACTTTTTTTTTCTTGATAAATTTGGCTAGGGGTTTATCTGTTTTGCTTATTTTCTCAAAGAATCAGCTCCTGCTTTCATTGATTATTTTCTATTGTTTTATTCTTCTTGATTTTATTTATTTCTGCTGTAATCTTTATTATTTCCCTCCTTCTACTGACTTTGGACATAATTTGTTCTTCTTTTTCTGGCATCATTAATTGTGAGTTTAGACTGTTCATATGGGATTGTTCTTCTTTCCTCAGGTGGCCTGTATTGCAATATACTTCCCTCTTAGCACGGTCTTCGCTGCGTCCCACAGATTTTGCGGTGTTGAGTTATTGTTGTCATTTGTCTCCATATAGTCTTGATCTCTGTTTTTATTTGTTCATTGATCCATTGATTATTTAAGAGCATGTTGTTAAGCCTTCATGTGTTTGTGGACTTTTTTGTTTTCTTTGCATAATTTATTTCTAGTTTCATACCTTTGTTGTCTGAGAACCTGGTTGGTACAATTTCAATCTTTTTGAATTTACTGAGGCTCTTTTTGTGGCCTAGTATATGATCTATTCTGGAAAATGTTCCATGGGCACTTCAGAAGAATGTGTATCCTGCTCCTTTTGTGTGGAGTGTTCTGTAGATGTCTCTTACATCCATCTGTTCTAATGTGTTGTTCAGTGCCTCTGTCTCCTTATTTTCTGTCTGTCTGATCTGTCCTTTGGAGTGAGTGGTGTGCCGAAGTCTCCTAAAATGAATGCATTGCACTCTGTTTCCCTCTTTAATTCTGTTAGTATTTGTTTCACATATGTAGGTGCTCCTGTGTTGGGTGCATAGATATTTATAATGGTTATATCCTCTTGTTGGACTGAGCCCTTTATCATTATGTAATGTCCTTCTTTGTCTCTTGTAACTTTCTTTGTTTTGAAGTCTGTTTTGTCTGATGCAAGTACTGCAACTCCTGCTTTTTTCTCCCTATTCTTTGAATGAAATGTCTTTTCCCATCCCTTCACTTTTTGTCTGTGTATGTCTTTGGGTTTGAAGTGAGTTTCTTGTAAGCAGCATATAGACGGATCTTGTTTTTTTATCCATTCAGTGACTCTGTGTCTTTTGATTGGTGCTTTCAGACCATTTACATTTAGGGTGATTATAGATAGGTACATACTTATTGCCATTGCAGCCTTCAGATCCGTGGTTACCAAAGGTTCAAGGGTAACTTCCTTACTGTCTAACAGTCTAATTTAACTTACTTAATATACTATTACAAACACAATCTAACAGTTCTTTTGTTATTCCTCCTTTTTCTTCCTCCTCCATTTTTTATATATTAGGTATCATACTTCATACTCTTTGTCTATCCCTTGATGACTTTGGGGGTGTTTGATTTGATTTTCCAGCTGCTTAGTAATTAATTGGTCTACTTTCTTTACTATCGTTTTATTTCTCATGGTGATAGCTATTTAGCCTTGGGAACACTTCCATCTGAAGCAATCCCTCTAAAATATGCTGTAGAGATGGTTTATGGGAGGTAAATTCTCTTAGCTTTTGCTTATCTGAAAATTGTTTAATCCCTCCTTCAAATTTAAATGATAATCTTGCCAGGTAGAGTGTTCTTGGTTTGAGGCCCTTCTGCTTCATTGCATTAAATATATCCTGCCACACCCTTCTGGCCAGTAAGGGTTCTGTTGAGAAGTCTGATAATAGCCTGATGGGCTTTCCTTCGTATGTGATCTTTTTTCTCTCTCTGGCTGCTTTTAATACTCTGTTTTTATCCTTGTTCTTTGCCATTTTAACTATTATATGTCTTGGTGTTGTCTTCCTTGGGTCCCTTGTGTTGGGAGATCTGTGCACCTCCACAGCCTGAGAGACTATCTCCTTCCCCAGACTGGGGAAGTTCTCAGCAGTTACCTCCTCAGAGACACTTTCTATCCCTTTCTCTCTCTTCTTCTTCTGGTGCCCCTTATAGTGTGAATATTGTTCCGTTTGGATTGGTCACACTGTCCTCTCAATATTCTTTCATTTCTAGACATCCTTTTTTCTCTCTGTGCCTCAGCTTCTTTGTATTCCTCTTCTCTAATTTCAGTTTCATTTACTGTGTCCTCAACTTCATCTAATCTGATTTTAAATTGCTCCATTGTATGTTTCATTTCAGATACTGTATTCTTGAACGTTTGTATCTCATTCCTGAAATCCTCCCTGAGTTCTTGAATATTTTTCTCTAGCTGCATGAGTATGTTTATGATTTTTATTTTGAACTCTCTTTCAGGAAAATCGATGAGTTCAGTTTCACTTGAACCTCTTTCTTGTGTTTGTGGGGTTTTGGTTTGAACCAGGTTCCTTTGACATTTCATATTTGTATTTGGCGCCCTCTACTGCCCAGAAGCTCTAGTTACTGGAGCGGCGCTGGTGCCCATCAGGAGGAAAGAGGTCTTTCCTGCTTCTGAGCTGCAGTACTTTTCTCCACTGCCAGGGCCAGTAGGCCGTGCATGCAGGGAGAACCTCTGTGCTTTGTACTTGTAGCTGCTGTAGGCGGGGCTGCCCTCTCGCTGGCCTGGCGCAATGGCCGTGTCAGCTGGTTTGTGAGCTGGGACTGGCCAGGAGGAAGGCTCAGCAGGTTGTGTATCTCTGTTGGGGAACTCGGAGCTGCCTAGCCAGCCAGGGGGATGGAGCACCTGAAGCTCCTGGAAGTTCTCAACCTTCTGGGCAAAATGTGTCCAGGCAACTTTGTCCACCTGTTCTTTCTCTTGAGCAGGAAGCTCTGTCCAGTCCTTACCCCTTTAGTAGCCCTCTCGCTGTTGGGAAGTCTTTCAAAGTGCCCACCTCTCTTTTGTCCCAGCACAGCCAGGTATGGATCCATGTTTTCCATGAGCACCTGGAATCTCAGTCTCTCCGAGTATTCCTCCTATCTTAGCTTTCCAACCCCACTAATCTCCAGAGCACCATGTAATGTATGTTCTTGTTCCCAGAGCAGATCTCCAGGGCTGGGTGTTCAGCAGTCCCAGGCCTCCATCCCTTCCCTGCTCCGTTTCTCTTCCTCCCGCTGGTGAGCTGAGGTGGGGGAAGAGCTTGGGTTCTTCCAGATAATGGCTTTGGTATGTTACCCTTTTCCTGAGGTCTGCTGATTTCCCCAGGTGTAGACAGTGTGCCACAGCCTTCTTTCCTGTTACTCTTTCAGGAGTTGATGTATTTGTGATATTTTCATATTGTATGTGGTTTTGGGAGGAGGTTTCTGTCTCACCTCTCACGCAGTCATCTTTAATCCCTTCCTAGTCAATTCTCTAGCTCGCTTTTTAAAAAAAACTCTCAACATCTTTTAATGAGCAGAGGTTCTGATTTTCTTGAAGTCCAATTCATAATTCTTTTTATGTTTTTTTAATTGCTGTTAAGAACCCTTTACCTACCTCAAAGTCATGAAGATAGTTTTCTGTATTATCTTTTAGAAGTTTTATTATTTTAGCTTTTATATAGCTATCTACAATCACCTGTAATTGATTCTTGTAAATGGTGTAAGGTTGAAGTATTTTTTTTTTAAATATGGATTTTCAGTTGACTCAGCACTATTTATTTATAGGGTTTTTTCAATTGCTTTACAGTGCCCTTGTCATAAATCAAGAGATGCCCTTGTCATAAATCAAGAGATCATATGTTTAAGTCTGTTCTATTGTCCTGTTTATAATTGCATCAATATAACATTATCTTGATTCTTTAGCTTTATAAGTCTTGATATTTGATAGAGTTAGTCCTCCCACTTTTTCCTCAAGGCTGTTTTTACCATTCTCCGCCTTTTGCATTACTTCAGAATGAGCAAATTCTAGAGTTAGCTTGTCAGTTTCCTCATTCTCTCCTGACGCCCCCCCCCCCAAAAACCTGCTGAAATTTGTATTAGGTTTTCATTGGCTATAGATTTGGGCTGGCAAATTATGTCATAACAGGCCAAAAACAGCATGCCCCTCTTTTTGTAAATGAGATTTTAGTGAAACAACCACTGCCATTGTTGACATAATCTATGGCTGCTCTGGTGCTACAGGTAGCAAAGCTGAGGAGTTACGGTTTCTTTAATTTTGCTGAGTAATGTTATAATTGTCTGTGTAGTGGTCATATACATCTTTCATTAGGTTTATTCTTAAGTAGTTGATTTTTCATGTTATTCTAAATGGTATCTTGTATTGAAATTTCTAACAGATAATTATAGATCCACATGCAGTTGCATGAAATAATATGAAGACATCCTGTGTGTGTGTGTGTGTGTGTGTGTCCTGCACAGCTTATCCCCTGTGCAGGTTGTGTGTCCACCATCACAGTTGATAACAAAACCACAGGGGGTCCTTGTGTTGTCCTTTGTATTCCTATCTTCCTGATCTGTTTCCATTTCTAAAATACTGTTATTTCAAAATGTTATTTATATTAAATCATACAATACAGAGCCTTTAGGGATCCTTTTTTTTTTTTAAGCGTAATCCCCTGTAGATTTGTCCACATTGTCGTGTTGACAGCCCATTCCTTCGTAGTGCAGAGGAGTGTTCCTTGGTATGGAAGGGCCAACTTGTTTAACCACTCACACACTGAAGGGTATCTAAGCTAATTAGTTTTTGGCAATTGTCAATAAAACTGCTTTTCTAATCATTTATCTTTATATTATTTTGTTTCATCTGTGTGTAAGATCATATCATCTGTGATTAATGACAATTTTGTATTGTCCTTTACAATTCTTATGCCTTTTATCTCTTTTTCTTGCCTTATTGCATTGATTGGAATCATTAGTACAATGTTGACTCAAAGTAGTGATAGCAGGCCTATCCTTGTTTTATTTATCACCTCAGAGGAAAAGTTTTCAGCATTTTACAATTAAGTATGATGATTTTTCATGGAGTTTTTGTGGGTTTTTTTAATCAGAGTAAGGAGATTTTCTCTATTCCTAGTCTTTTTAGTTTATAACATGAATAGTTGAAGTTTATCAAATGTTTTTACTGTATCTGTTGAGTTGATCATATGGTTTTTCTTTTCTATTTTGTTATTAGGTAAATTCCACTGATTGGTTTTCTGATGTTAAACCAACCTTGATATCCTGGTATACACCCAACTTGGTTGTGATATATTGTGCTTTCTTTCATATTGCTGAAGTTTTGCATGTGTGGTCTTCAGTGAGATTGGCTTGTGATTTCCCTTTCTTATAATGCCCTTTTCAGGTTTTTAGAATCAAGGTTTTATGGCCTTATACAAAGATAATGAGGCATATTCTCTCATTTTATGTTTCCTAGAATATTGTGTATAAGATTGGGATTATTTTTCTTGAAGTGTTTTGTAGGATTCACTAGCAGGGTCATTAGATCCTAAAGTTTTCTGTATTGGGAAGGATTTAATTACAGATTTGGGTTTTTTTTGATACTCTACAACTATTCAGATTTCCTATTTCATCCTGTCAGTTTAGATAAGTGTATTTTTCAAGGAAATTTTTCATTTCTCCAAATATACATAAATTGGCATGACATTGTTCCTTAGCATCTCTAGTAGTATTTATCTGTAGGATCTGTGGTGTTGCCTCTTGTTTCTTTCCTGATACTATTATAGAACCCTTCTCTCTAGGAGTTAATCTTTCTTTTCAAAGAAAGCCATCCTTCTGCTGTCCCCTCTTCTCCCTCCCTCCTGTCTCAAGTGAGTGTAGCTGAGGTCCCCCAGCTGAATGGGGCTTCTCCATGTCCCCGTTGTCCCTGGTAGAGCCCTAGGTCTGCCTCAGTGCCGTGTCTTGGACGTGCGGGCACTTTGTCTCTGTGGTCGAGCTCAGCTCAGCCTACACACACAAGCTGAGGACCCCGCCCAGGCTTCTCCTCCTCCACCTGCAGCGGCCTGTAAGCAGCCTGCACACTGGTGCTGGGTGCTGTGCCCCTACCCCCATGGCGTCAGACTTAGGTGTCCTCCAGCCAGCCTCACACTGCCACCTCTTCTCCTCTAAAGCCTCATCCCCCTTCCCTTGAACTGCTCGTGGGCTGGCTGGTGGCTGGCTGTCTTAGTGCTCTGCGGGTTTCTGTCCCAGGTCTGGGGGCTGTCGGTGGTTGCTGTCACTTTCTGGCTCAACTGTCTATGCTGGTCATTTCTGTTGGAAGAACTTGAGCCAGGATGGATTGACTGGTTTCTGTGCTGTCTACCCTGGGATGTCCTTGTCAGGTCAGCATAAAGCCACGCCTCACCACACACCTCCGTCAGCCCAGGGTCCTCCTGCACCTCACCACCGACATGCACAACTTCCCTGGGTTCAGGTCTCTACCTGTCCTCAGAGAGGTCTTTCTTACAACTTGTTCAGGCCATTCCATTATTTCTACTCAATATGATTGAAAATTAACCTTCTTATGAGAGTTCTTGGGGGCAGCAGCTCTTGTTTATCAGGGTGTGCTTGATTCCAGGTGATCGTGTTCTTGAAGAAGAAGGGCAGGTTTGTTGGCCTGGTGCTGCGGCATATCGGCACCTCCGCCCTCGTGGACCTACTGCTGCGCCTCGTCAGCTGCGTGGAGCCGCCTGGGCTCAGGCAGGAGGTCCTGCACGTGAGTGCCGGGCCGTCCCCTGAGAGCCCGCTCCCTGTCTGCAAGTAGAACGCGAGTGTGCAGCGAACACCCGCCCCCCAGCTTTCCACCCTGAGTGGTTTTTTTCCTCTGGGGTCTGCACCTCCTCTGTCGTTGTGCCTCAGTCCATTCAGAAGCAAAGGACAGAGTGGTTCCTTCTCCCCTTGACCCTCTGTGGAGAAGCAGAAATGGGCTTTCCTCACCACCCCCTGCCCTGCCCCGTGGCCTTGGAGCAGGGCGCACTGGCACGTGCCCAGGGAGGGATACGCCTACGAGGGAAGCAGTGGCTGGCGAGGCTTCTATGCAGAGAAGCCCCCAAGATGAGAGGTGGTCTGTTTGATGTCCCGGGTGTGTGCCTGTGTCTGACCTGACACGTGTTCATAGTGAGGAACACTGCTAGCTCCCTGAGGGCTTTCCCAGAAAAGAGGGGTTTTCTCAACTGAGAAGCCCAGGAAGTCAGTGCTGGAATAGAACACCGTGAGCCGTTGGTCCTTTGCAGTTTTGCAGCTCCTTCCTGGAGTGACAGCTGTCAGCAAGGTGGCAGCTCTGCCAGAGCGATGACACATTTCCTTTCGGAGCAGCTCTCATGAAGAGTTAGTCATGATGGCTGATGTCGCACAGTGAGCACAGTGCAAACATCAGCTGCTGCTGAAGTTAGTGGGCAGCCTGCAGGAACTCTACACTGAGCCATCATGTGGGCCGGCCATCCTGCGCTCGGATAAGGAGGAGCCAGGCATGACTCAGGCCTGTCTGGGCCCCACTGCCTGTGGACCGTGACCCCACTGGAAGCATCAGTGCTCACAGTGCCCCTCAGCCTCTGCAGGGTCTTGTGCTCCTCCTGGCCCTGGATAGGCCCCAGTGCTGCGGGGAGCAGAGGCTTAGAGGGGCCTCATGTCCAGTGAGCTGTGCTCTGGGAGCCACTGGCCATGGGTGGCTCCAGGTCCAGCTTTTTCTGTCTTCCAAGATGCCCTGAAGAGAGAGCGTGTACGTGTGTAAAAGTGCACCACTAGGACATGGGATGTGACTCCCTCCTTTATAAACTGTGGGTCACTCCAGATTTGGTCATGGTGTGTTCTTTCGGGGTCTGGGCAGACACACTTGTCAGGCATTGAATCTCTGTCTCTGCATCTGATGTGTGGATTTCTGCTGCATGAAGAAGTCCCCACTGTGTGGTTAGAGGGGAGCAGAGCCAGCGACAGGCCTCTTTTCCCTGGCAGTGGCTCGATGAAGAGAATGCCATCCAGAGACTCGTGGCCCTGATCCATCCTGGGCAGGATGAGGATGTGAGTATGGTGTGCGGAGCCCATTTTCTGCAGGGCCCTTGATGGGGCTGCTAGCTAGGCGCTCTCTCTCCTTTCCCCACTGGCCAGATACTTTACTTGTAATCAAGCACTGATTTCTAGAGTGTTTTCTCACTAAAAAATAATACGTCCCCATTACAGAAAACAACATGAACAGATTTGTGTTAGTTGTCTATGTCTGAGTAACAAATTACTCCCAAACTTAATTGCTTATGACAAGTATTTTTTGTCTCAGTTTCTTTGGGTCAGGAATCTGCACACAGTTTAGCGGGTCCTCCCTCCTGGGCCTCCCCCAAGCCTATGGTCATCTCAGGGTTCAGCCTGGGGAGGCTCCTCTGCCAGGGTCACCAGTGGCTCGCAGATCCAGTTCCTTGCAGCCTGTTGGCCGATGCTGCCTTCAGCTCTGCCCCACACAGGCCTTCCCACGGGGCAGCTCACAGCGTGGCCACCGGCTCCCCTAGAGCAGGCAGGGCAGAAGTCATCCTTCTCACGCCCACCTTAGAAGGACAGCCTCACCGGCCGTCCTCTGCTCTCCAGTGAGTGGCGGGGTGGGACTCACAGCAGTGCAAGCCCTGGGAGGCCGGTGTGGGTGTGCGTGGGGTGGCGTGGGCTTCCCCTCCCAGCCCCTCCTTGTCCCCCATGATCATAACTGTTGAGTGTTTGGGTTGTATCCTGATAGGCCTTTTCTACAGATGACAACACTAACCACTTGCTGTCCTCAGCAGTTTGAGACCAGTGTGCTGACCTATGTCTGCAGCTTCCCGGCCGCCGGGCCTCACTGTTGTTTCTGTCAGCCCATGGGGGTTTCTGCGCCCCAGACTGAGGGAGGAGCATGCCCTCCACCAGTGTGGTGGTGTGGGCCAGCCAGCCCACGCCAGGCCAGGGACAGGTGTGAGGCCACGGCACCAGCCCGGCTGCTTCCATTTCTCCGAGAACGTCCCGTGGGAACCCCCTCAGCTTTCACCACCCATGTGTGCACTGGTCCCACTTCCTGGTGCTCCTCAGGGCTGGTGGCCGAGTCTCTCTGATCACATGCATCAGCCCCCCAGGACACCCCAATGTTGCCAGCAAATGCAGCAAGTCAGATTCCAAATTTTCGTGGGTTAGTGTTTCCCTAGGAAAGCCAAGTCCTTTGCTTTCTCTGTAGCAGCTCTTCTATTTTCCTTACTTCCCAGAACTCATTCTGTAGCTACCATCCAAAATTTAGTATTTTAAATGTTAATTTAAAATACAGCATCAGTAACATGGTCCCATATGCAGTATACCTCAAGGCAGAGCCAAGGGAAAGAGCAGTATCGGCAGAGTGTTGACCATGGGGAGCCCTGTTTCAGCCCTAGGGGACAGTTCAGGGCAGCTGAGACGTCTGAGCAGACCTGCGTCCTGACATTGGGAAGCACACAGGCGTCTCTGAGATGAATGGTTCTGAGAGTCCAGCATCCTTCAGAGAACTGAACGGGCTGCTCCAACTGTCTGACAGTCTGGCCCTGCTGAAGTTTCTCCTCAACCTGAGGGAGGTGCCGCGTCTCCCTTGTCTTTTCAGAGACAGTCCAATGCTTCTCAGGCTCTGTGTGACATCGTCAGGCTGGGCAGAGAGCAGGGCAGTCATCTGCAAGAGGCCCTGGAGCCGGACCCCCTCCTTGCCGTGCTGGAGTCGTGAGTGTGGGCCGTCATGCCGCTGGGTCTGACTGGGGGCATGCCAGGGCCTCTCTGAGTTGTGAGGACCCCCAGACCCCACTCTGAGTGCCCGAGGAACTGCCCCTCCTCTGACTCAGATTCCGACGAGCTGCTTCTGAAGTGCCCACCCCATCCAGAGCCAACCTGATGGGCCTGCTTTTCACAGGGGAGGTCTTGGGGTCTTGCAGGTCCGGCAAGTGTGGGTCAGCAGGGGCAGGAGCGTTGCGAGAGCCCGGGTGCCTGGCCCAGAGCCTGAGCAGCCCCTCTGGGTTTGGGGTGTTGCTCATCTGCGGGAAGGAGAGACTGTCCTTCCAACACCTGTGTGTGCATCGCTCTGTCAGGCAGTGACCCCGTGTGTGTCTGACAGGCAGGACTGCGTGGAGCAGCTTCTGAAGAACATGTTTGACGGGGACCAGACCGAGAGCTGCCTCGTCAGTGGCACTCAGGTGTTGCTCACCTTGTTGGAAACTGGGCGGGCTGGGTGAGTCTCCTGGGGTCTCACTTGATGTGACACCTCAGTGACATGGGCCAAAGGATCTGTCTGGGCATGTTATTTGTATTTTTAACTAATTTTTAATTATGCAAGTAATCACATGGATAGATTCTTCTTGTTGAAAAGGTGAACTTTGAAACTGTGGCCATGTCCCCTTTGACCTTTGCTGTCAGTCATGTTCTCACCTCCGCCCAGAGGCTCCACTGTCACCAGTTTGCAAAGTGTTTATTGACATGTCTGCAGAATTGGTGTGACCAGTGGACTCCCAAGGGTTGTTCCAGTGCATCACTGCAGTACTTGTGTGTGTGTGGTGCATGTGCGTGTGTGTATGTGTAACATGTACGTGCGCATGAGGGGGTGCACATGTGTGCTTTTGTCTGCTCTGTTCTGTCCCATGCTGTGGGGCATCTGGCCCCCTAGGTGACTGTTCTTCCCTTGTGCTGGAGGGAACCTTGTGAAGCCCCAGCACTGATAGCCTGTACTTTTTCCAAAAGAAAGAACAAGAAAATGACGAGAAATTGACTTAATTTTGGTAGTGAGATTATTAGCTCTCTCTCTCTCTGTCTCTCTCTCTCTTGTAACCAGTAGGTATTTACTAGTTTATCACCTAAAAATGCAATTATGATGTTACTGTTTTCTCTAGCTAGGCCACCAGAATATTGGTCTTTTTCGTCTCTATGGCCCGGGGATCCTGGGTCCTTCGTGCAGGGACTGGGACCCCACCCACAGCACTGCCTGCGGGCAAGGGACAGTGTCAGAACGAGGAAAACAGAGACAAGCCTGCTGATTCACTTTGCTTTTTTTATCCTGTTATGTATTTGAATCTTTTTTCCATAATGGTGTCATACTACTTTTATAGTATAGTTGGGAAAAGCGTGTCAAGATCTCCCAGAAATCAGTTTGGAAAAACCAAAGGCACAGCGTGGGCCCGTCTTACCTCCTGTTTGTCAACCAAGGAGTGGGGACGGCGGATCATTTCAGCAGGGGGAGGGGAGCAGAGGTGGCTCCAGTGCAGGAGGCCCACCGGCTCGGCAGGAACACAGGGCAGTGCTCTCGGCCATCCCCTGGTGACGCTGCTAAAGGCCTTTGCTGCCTCTCCTCTCTGCACTGTTGCCTCTGAGGGTGCTGGGTGGCCAGCAGCAGGGCTGGAGCCACATCTCCAAATGCTCTCCCTCCACAGGACAGAGGGCTTGATGGACTCCTGTCCTCAGGGACTAGAGAGGTGGCACGCTGTCAGTGGCAGTGTCCTGCGTGGCATTGAGCCACGGCTGAAGGACTTCCACCAGCTTCTGCTCAGTCCACCCAAGGTGGGTTGGCTTGTGGGCTGCCAATAGGGGCGAGGCACCCAGGCCTGTGATTTATACAAGATGGTGAGCTTGCTCACATCCACGCTGCCAGGCCGCAGCTGGAGAGCCGTCAGGAGGTGCTGGAGACGTGTTACAGACCCATCCACCCAGCATCCGTCTCCTCTCTTAGAGGAGGCCTGGGGTGGACATGTCTGCAGCCCCCAGATGACCCTTGTGCCCTGAAGTAGGGAGTGGTCTGAGTTCACTGTAGGCCTGGCCTCCAGGTTGGGGGTACCCAGCCAAGGCCCCAGGGGCTCAGCTCAGCAGCTCTGGGCAGTGCTCGGGTCATGCGAAGGAGGGCTCCTCCCTCAACACTGCCCTGCTCAGCCTGCAGCCCCTCTCTAGTATGGCTCCTTCTCTTTCCTGGGTGCTTCTCCTTAGCACCTGCATGCTGTATGATATTATTATTTATCTACTTGCTTATTGTCTGCCTCTCCCACTGGAAAGTAACCTTCAGAAAGGCAGGGCTTCTAGAACATCCTATTAATGAAAAGGTGGGTATGATAGGCTGCATGTGTGAGATCAAAAGATACTGCATCCAGTATGACAAGGCCAGCTCTGCCATCTGTGTCTGCAGCTCAGGGCCTGAGACCGTGTCCCCAAGAGAGCCAGCCCAGCTTGGATGTGTCCCTGTGTGGCTCTGTACATCCCTTTGGCTGTAGGCTGACAAGAAGCCCTGTCTTCTGGAGCAGAGACCCACCCTCGCTCTCAAGAGGCCCTGAAGGGAGCAGTGGGGTTCTTAACCCCGCTAGTCCCACATTTCCCTCGCAGGCAGCACTGCCTCAAGGAGCCTCCACACCCACACCGTCTGTCCCCAGGCCAGGCCCCATCACAGAGCAGCACCCTGGCCCTTTGGGTAGTTGACATCTGAGCTAAGGGAAGCCAGCAGTGGCCAAGGCTCTGACTGGATGATGCTTCTGTGTTTGCAGAAAAAAGCAATTCTGACCACCATTGGTGTGCTGGAGGAGCCGCTGGGGAATGCCCGTCTGCATGGTGCACGCCTCGTGGCTGCCCTTCTGCACACGAACACGCCCAGCATCAACCAGGAGCTTTGCCGGCTCGACACCCTGGGCTTACTGCTGGTGAGTGGGCCTGCTGCCAACCCGCACGCCGTCCGTGTGTCCTGCACAACCTGCAGAGGCTGGGCAGACCGGCTAGATACAGCCAGGGATGGTGCTCAGGGGCCAGCAGCTGGCCCTCCTCACCTGGATGAGAGTCTGTGTGAGAGGAGGCTCTGGTGTGGTCCTAGAACAGACCCAGTCTGCAGAGAAACCATTTCCTGGACCCACTCCAGCCTGACCGCGGGGTGCTGGCAAGGCAGCCTGAGGGACAGCGGCCGCCCCACGCAGCAGGCAGATTTACGAGGCCTCTGAAGGAGTGGCGTGCTAGGCCCATCTTCCTGACTCCTGCCTGAAGACAGGACGTCCGCAGTCGCAGCAGCTCTCTAGCACCAAGGGCGTCAGCAGGCAGCTCCCCTCCGGCAGCAGGCCACTGCAGCAGTGCTTGGCAGGGCCAGCCGCACGTGCTCTGTTGAGCCGGTGCTCCCACTGCCTGCGGGATGCCCTGGGTGTCTGAGGGAAGGGTCTGGCTGGCTGTGATGGCGGAGAGCACTGGGCGGGGGCAAGGGGCAGGGGTGTAGCCCCCAGGCTCTCCGGGACCTTGCCCTTGGGCCCCCTCTCCCAGGGACCTGCAGCCTCTAACTTGGGGCCTTCCCTGTGGAGGCAGTCTGGCCTCAGGCCTCAACACTTTCACACGTTCTTCTGTGTTTGGAAGGTGTTTGTCCCCTGCACTGATTGAAGTCCCAGGTGCAGATCAGGGGCAGTTATGGGGAGACCTTTCCTTTTTCTCTCTTCAAAAAAAATCCTCTCTCCCACCCCCTTTTTATTTTTACTTTACTGTTCTGATTATAAAATTTACCGTTCTGATATTTAAGTGTAGAATTCAGTGTCGTTGAGTACATTCACAATGTTGTATAGCCATTACCATTATTTCTAGAACTTTTTCATCTCAGCAGAAACTGATAATTAAGCAGTTGAACCTCATTCCCCTCTCCCCAGCTCCTGGTAATGCCCACTCTGTTTTCTGTCTCTGTGAGTATGACTCCTCTGGGGACCTGAGTTGAATGGAATCATACGGTGTTTGTCTTTTGTGCTTATTACTTCACTGGGTATGGTGTCCTCAAGGTTCATCCATGTTGGAGCATGTGCGAGAAGTTCCTTCTTTTTTAAGGCTTAATAATATTTTGTTGTATGGACAGACCACATTTTGTTAATCTATTGGACACTTGGGTTACCTCTACCTTTTGTCTATTTTGAATAATGCTGCTGTGAACATGGTGTGCAAATATCTGTTTGGGCCCCTGCTATCACTTCATTTCAGTATATATGTACAAGTGGACTTGCTGGGCCATATAGTAATTCTGTGTTCAGCCTTTGAGGAACCAACAAACTTTTCCACAGTTTCTGTACCATTTTATGTTCCTCCAACAGTGTATGAGGGTTCCAGTTTCCCCACATTGTCACCAACACCTGTTTTCCATTTTTGTGTTAAAAGACATCTTAATGATTGTGAGGTGGTATCTCATGGAGTTTTGATTTGCAGTTTCCTAATCGATTAGTGATATTAAGCATCTTTTCATGTGCTTTCATTTGCCTTGTGTGTATCTTCTTTGGAGAACTGTCTGTTCAAGTCCTTTGACTATTTTTTTTCCCAGCCTGCCCTTTGCCCATTTTTCTACTGGGTTTTTGTTGTTGTTGAGTTGTGGAGCTCTTTTTATGTTCTGGATATTAAACCTTATCAGATACATGACTTGTAAATATTTTTTCCTATATTGGGTTATCTTTTCCTTATCTTAATAGTGCCCTTTAACACAAAAGGACATTTTAATTTTGATGAAATTCAGTTTATCTATTTATTTTGTTTTTTGCTTGTGCTTTTGGTGTCATATCCAAGAAGTCATTGCCAGATCCACTGTCATGAAGATCTTTTCCTGTCTTTTCTTCTAGGGGTTTTATAGTTTTAGCTCTACTAGGTCTTTGACACATCTGGAGTTAATTTTTATATGCTATGTAAGGTAAGGCTCTAACTCGATTCTTTGGTGTGTGAGTGTCCAGTTTTCCCAGCACCAGCTGATGAAGAGACTTCCTTTTCCCTGAATGATCTTGGTACTGCCCTTGCTGAAAATCAACTAACTGTATAGGTGAGCATTTATTTCTGGGCCCTGTTCTCTAGCCTGTTGGTCCAGATGACTCTCTTCATGCTGGCACCACACTTCTTCGATGACTGAAGTTCTGTAGCATGTTTTGAAATCGGGAAGTGTAAGTCTTCCAACTTTGTTCTTCCTCAAAATTTTTTGGTTTTTGGGGTCCCTTGAAATTCCATATGAATTTTAGGATGGGTTTTTCTACTTCTACAAAATAATGCCATTGAGATACTGGCAGGGACTGTGCTGAGTCTATAGATCACTTTGGGTAGTATTGTCTGTCATCTTAGCACAGGTCTTCTAGTCCATGAACACAGATGCCTTCCCATTTATTTAGGTCTTTAAACAAGTCTTTCATCTCCTAGGCTTAATTTATTCCTATGTGTTTTATTCTTATGGATGCTATTGTAAATAGATGTTTTCTTAACTTTTTTGGTTGTTCATTGTGATAGAAATTCAACTGATTTTTATGTGTTTATTTTGTATCCTGGAACTTACTGAATTTATTAGCTTAACAGTTTATGTGGAATCTGTAGAATTTTCTGTATATAAGATTGTATCATCTTTGAAAAGAAATAATTTTATTTCTTCCTTTCCAATTTGGATGCCTTTTATTTCTCCTTCTTGCCTAATTGTTGTGGCTAGGACCTCTAGTGCCCTGTTGAACAGAGGTGGTGGGAGGGGTCATCTTCGCTGTATTCCTCTTAGAGGAAAAGCTCTCAGTCTCTCACTATTAAGTGTGATGCTCACTGTGGGCTTTATCACTGTGGCCCTTTCTGTCTATTCCTATTTTTTTGTTTTTAATAAGAAAGTGTATTGAATTTTGTCAAATGCTTTTTTATTATCAACCGAGATGATTATGTGGTTTTGTCCTATATTCTTTTAATAAAATGTGTCATATTGATTAAGTTTCATATGTTGAACTATCCTTGCATTCCAGGAATAAATCCTACTTGGTCATGGCATGTAACCATTTTAATATGCTCCTGAATTTGTATTTCTAGTATTTTGTTGACGATTTTTGCAGTGATGTTCATAAGGGATATTAACATATAGTTGTCTTTTCTTGTGATGTCTTCATCTGGCTTTGGTATCAGGGCAATGCTGGCCTCATAAAGTGAGTTTAAGCAGTGTTGCCTCCCTGCTCTTTTGGGAAGAAATTGAGAAGGATTGCTATTATTAACTCCAGTTTAAATGGTAGAATTCACAAGTGAAGCCGTCGGTATGGGGTGTTCTTTATTGGGAGGTGGATCCGACTGTTGAAGATGAGGTAGCATGGGGAAGTCACCTCTAAGGTCACCCAAGGTCACAGAGACAGAGAATGGGAGGCTGATTTGGGACTTTCTGCAGAGAACTGTGTCAAGCAGATGGACTTTCAGTCTTTACCCAGCTCCCCACTCCCTGGTGTGAAGGAGGGGCCCAAACTCACACCCCTGCCCCAGCCTGACCCCCACTTCTGTGTTGGCAGCCCAGGGTCAGGGACACAGACTGCTGTGGCCCCTGCTGCTTGTGGTGGCCACGGGGGCAGAGAGCATCATGCCTGTGGCACCCCTGCCAGCTGAAGGGGTCAGAGGTTCAGGGACAGCTATTTCCCCATCCCCAGTCTGGGAGAGGGAAAGCTGTTGTCCACACTCAGCCTCCCTCCTTTGGCAGCTTAGATTTGGGCCCTTGGGCCTCCCTCCGGAAGTGTCCACACGTGCACTTTCATGTCTGCTCTTGGATGGGGGTCCCCAGGTGTTTGAGAGTTTAATTCACTTGTAGTAACTCATGGGTTAAAGGCAAAATCATAAAGGAAGAATAACAAAAATACTACAAGCAGATGTATAGAATGTAGCTAAAGTGGGCTTTACAAGGAAACGTACAGCCTATTAAAGACACTGGAAAAGAAGAAAGGCTAGAATTAGTTAAGTGTCTGACTTAAGAACTAAGAAGTGTTCAGATAAGAGCAGATCAATGAGAACGAAGCGGTAGCAGCTGAGGACGGGGGGCAGGGGGCCCTTGCAGAAGCTCCCAACAGACCGTCGCGAGGAGACACCCAGCTGGCTGCCAGCACCCAGGGAAGCATCTGGGAGGGTTGCCTTCTCCTCTGCTCCCTGCTGTCCACCGTCCAAAGACCAGCCACAGACATTCCTCTGTTCTCTGTTCCCCCAGGACCTGTTTTTTAAGTACACCTGGAATAACTTCTTGCACTTCCAAGTGGAACTATGCATAGCCACCATCCTCTCCTATGCTGCCCAGGAGGACAGGGCAGAGGCCAGTGGACCCGAGAGCCAGGCGGAGCCTGCACCAGGAAACGGGGACCCAGACACCCCCCATCCTGCCCCCAGCTGCCCTGAGAATGTGATGGTGACCCACGTAAGTCTAGCAAGTGTCCAGTGTGGCCAGCCCTCCCTGGTCCCCGTGCATTTTCTCCTCTGACCTTGGGCCCTCTGACCTCATGCCCCCCTTATCCCACAAGACAGGGATCACAGTGTCCATGTTTGCCAGGGCCGTAAAGCACGTGCAGTGGAGGAGGAGGGTGGGCGTGGGAGGAGTGTCTGCACCTTCAGAAGGGGAGGGGAGCCGCCTGGACATGGCGCACGGTCTGCTCCCTCCAGGCTCTTCCACAGGGAAAATGCAAGGGGGAGAGCCTGCCCACGACGCTTCCTGCTCGAAGCGCCTCTGGGACTCCCACAGCTGTGCACGGCTCCCAAACCCCCTCTCTGTCTGTCCTAAAGAGCTAGCGTATGCCTGGCAGAGGAGACTTCAGTGTTTGCAAGGAAGAAAGGAAGCAGACGAGGACCTGGGTGGGTGGAGCATGAGTAAGAGGCATAGACCCCCTCTCCCTGGGCAGAGGGGCCCTTGCTAACATAACACCAGGACCTCGGTATGGCCCTGCCCCTGGGGCTGGCAGTGAGGCTCAGGACAGGCAGCAGCTTAGAAAGGGTGCCCCTGGTGCGAGGCCCTCTAGAGGGGGTGGGCTTGAGCAGGCTTACTCTGCCAGCCTTTGTCAGGTGCTCCTGGAACCACCATGTGCAGGCCTGAGCTGAACAGTAACTCAGTGGGTGAAGAGGCAGCTTCCTTGAGAGCCACAGAGGGGCGGGCTCTGCAGGCCAGCAGGGGGCTCTCACTAGATGATGAGGCCACGTGTGGGGTGTGAGTGGGGGCCAAAAGCAAACATCCCCATGAGAAAGGCCTGCCTGGGTGTGACACTTCTGTCCTTCCCAGCTGAGAAGGCGAAGTGTCTGGAGGCGGCTGAGGGGCAGCAGTGGGACTTGGCATCTAGGGGCGGGGGACAGGGGGGCCGAGACGGCTCTTCTGTGACCCTGGCCATCACTTCGCGGGCACAGGGCAGCAGTGCCACTGTGCACAGGGAGCTGGGCTTGGTGCACTGCCCCTCCTGCTAAGCCAGGCCCACCTGCTGCCCCTGTACCCCAGCTGTTCCAGAAGTGCCGCCTGCTGCAGAGGGTCCTAGAGGCCTGGGAGGCCAACGAGCATGCACAGTAAGAACTCTCAGTGGGGCCCTGGGCTGCCATGGGACGTCTGGGTTCAAGGAACAGGCCCTGCCCTTGTGGAGAGCAGCTGGTGGTGGGCAGAGCAGCCCGGCCCCTGCTCCTCGGGCCCCCTGTCCTCCTCACCTGTCCACTGGCAGAGACCCAGTCTTGCCCTTGGCCCACCGCCGCCCACCAGCCACCAGCACCCCTCTCACTGTTCAGGCCACTTCCTGCTCCCTTTCCTGCCCCAGCTGCCCCTTGTTGTGGGGGCCCCAGGATCTGAGACATAGACGGCATCACTCCTGTCTGGGAGTCTTCACCACCCAGGCCCCCTCATGTGCGACCTGCAGGGCCCAGCGTGGGTGGCCGCTGCCCACAGCCTCACCCTGGCCCTTGGTGTGCTGTTCCCGGGGGCTCTCCCACTCGGCCCCCGACTTCTGCTCTCACCGAGCCTGCCACCTTGTGTCCCCACTCACCCACCCACCCTTCCTCTGGCCGGGCCAGTGTACTCAGGGAGCCCTGCACCTCAGCCAGGGACAGGCCCACACTGTCACCAACGGTCCACGGCACCTCAGAGGTTAAGACCTACCGCAGGCAGCAGGCAGGCCCCTTGAGGCATGGCCCTCGCAGCCTCAGCCCGGCGCCCCTGCCCTGGACAGCGGCTCCTGGGCCTCCACCTCCACCAGCTTCTCTGGGGCCGGACCTGCCACAGTCTCCTGATGCCTCCCCCACCAGCCAGGCTCTCTGACTTGAGCCCGCGTTTGCTTCCTCTCCTGGGTGGCAGCAGGCTTTCAGAAGACAGAATGTGTTGAGCCAGCTGTCCACGCCGGCTCTGTAGCTGCATCTCTGGATGGTAACACATCACGAGCTCCTGATGCACTAGGGCTTTAAGACTTCTGCTGCTGGATCGTGTGTGCCAGACGAGAGGGTGAACACAGAGCCGTGTGTTCATGGCAGCATGGGCTGGAGAGGTGGACAGAAGGCAGGATGTGCGCCCGGGGGCACACAGCCAGGCAGCAGCGGCCCTCACCTGCCTCCACCTGTCTGCTCAGCGTCCCTAAGAGCCGCAGTCACAGTGTTGTAGCAGTGCGTCTGGTTGTCTGTTCTGTGTCTGCCTCACTGGGCATTTCCTCAGGCCAGTCAGTTCTAGAGGTGCTAGGAGGGGCCTTGGGGTCAGGGTGCAGTGCTGGCTAGGCCTTGCTGGCATGGAGGACTGCCACTGGGCTCGGCGCCCGTGGGCAGGCCTGGTCTGCTCTGGGGGCCGAGCAGCCCGAGTGTGCTCAGCACCCAGGTGAGGCCAGCGTGGAGCAGGTGGGTGGTGCAGCAGTGAGGAAGCTGCCGGAAGCGTGTGGGCTAGGGGGCTCTGGTGCGTGCAGTGAGGACCAGCCTGCAGCCACCCCATGCCCGCTGTTCACTTTCAGGGCAGCAGGTGGCATGAGGCGTGGGAACATGGGCCACCTTACCCGGATCGCCAATGCGGTGGTGCAGGCCCTGGAGCGGGGCCCAGCGCATACCCACATCCACGTGGCCGTCCAAGGTGAGCCTCCCACCTGCTGGCCTCTGCAGGTGATGACCCCAGGGGTCCCAGACAGTCGGCTCGCCGTCTCCTGGGGGAGCTCCACCGGGGTAGGCCTGCGTCCCAGATGTCACTTCTGTTGGCCGGTCCCCTGCCCAGAGATGGAGGGTCCCCTGTGCCCAGAGACCCATCAGGCACCTGCCAGGGCAGCTGCCAGCTCAGGGCCATTGCTGAGGCATTGCTGCTGTGCACAGGCCTCCCTGGGTCCTGCCTGATGGTTGCCACACTCCTGCGGCCTTGGGCCCTTCCTAGAGCAGTCCAAAGAGATGGGGAGATGGTCTCTGTTCCCTAAGGATGGGCTTTGGGAGCTCAGCCCTCTCCTGGCCAGGCCTCACCTCCATCTGGCCCTGGCCTAACAGCTACCACCCTGGGCTTCCTCTTGGCCCGTCATGTGAGTCCCACAGGGGCCGCCACTCTTGCCCCTTCCCAGCCTTCTGTTCTGGGCACACAGGCTTGCTGGGGAGGCCCAGGAGGGCCTGAGGGGTCTCAGTTCAGACAGGGAAGGCACGCAGCTCTGAGGGGCCCATGTGTCCTTGCTGGGAAGAAGTGTGCCCAGGGTGCCAAGGGCCGCAGGAGCTCAGGGGCGGATGTGTGGGTGGACTCCGAGATGGCCAGGACCCCGAGAACATTGTGGGCAGTGCTCACGCTAGCTTCACAGGACGGCCAGGATGGTCTGTCCCTAGCCTGTGTGGGGCCCAGGGCAGGGCTGGTCAAGGGTAAGACAGGCGGTGCCAGGTGTTTGCATGAAGCAAGTGCCGTCCGTGAGAACCCCCGGCGTGGAGTGTGACAAGATGGTGATGCTGCCTCATGCTGTGAGCGGGAGGGACTGGGAGGGCGGCGCTGCAGTGGGCTCGGGTGCCGCCGCGCCTCAGGCGGTCTCGGCCATGGCCCTCCTGTGCCTCCCCTGATTGAACTGAGACCCCTTAAGGCCTGCCCGCGCCTTCCCAGGAACCCAGGACAGAGCCGAGAGAGCTCCAGGTGGTCCTGCAGGACAGAAGCAGGGGTGTTCTAGGTCGGTGGCCTCAGGCTGGGGTCAGGCCCACGGGTCCATCGGCTCCTGGGACGAGGGCATTCAGACCCAGGGAAGGCTCCCTGGGAGGGGCCCAGGAAGGAGGCGAGGGGAAAGCCGGAAGCCCTGCTGTAATGACCTCACTGTCTGTGGAGGGTGAGTCTTTCTGGGGCTCCAGTCTTCCTGGGAAAACAGACACTCATGGGCCCATGGGCTGTGCTTGGGCAGCGGGGAAGTCAGACTGTGTCATTGCATAGCCTGCCTCTGCAGTTCCTGGGGTCAGAGCTCAAGGGGGAACTTTTGCCGAGCAGCCTCAGGGCCCTGAGGTCAGGCTATGTCCCCACACGGCCCTGCAGGACCTTGTTGTGTCCAGCAGCTCTCAGATGTCACCTTGGGGCCCTCCTGGACCCTCCACAGTGGTGCTCAGCCCCGTCCCTTGTGGGGCCAGAGTGCAGCCACTGGCTCTGCCCCGGCTCACTAAGCCATGCTTCCTGTGGGTCTCCTCGCAGATTGCCAAGGGCGCTGGGAGAACTTCGTGGAGGAGACGCTGATGGAGACCAACCGCAGGAATGCCGTGGACCTGGTGAGGGGCTTGGGCTGTGCCTGCAGTGACATCAGCAGGGCCACACTGCTGGCGTGTGCCCCTGTGCATCCCGTGTGCCCGTGCGGGCCTGCGCGTGCATTAGATCCTCTGGGGGCCTGTCCAGGATGCACACGGCTCCTGGGGGGCCCTCAGCCCCTCCCCTGCTCCAAGGGGCCCCTTGCTCATTCAGCCCACCCCTCTGGCTGTCGTAGGTGAGCCCCCACCGCCTGCACCCCTCGAGTGAGGATGAGGATGTGGAGGGCGTGTTCCCAAATGAGCTGACCCTTCAGCAGGTGCGTGAGGCTGGCCCTGTCCCTGACTGGGTCCCCCCCAAGCACTCAGCAGTGCCGAGGCCTCGGCCTTCCAGACCGCGCCTCACCGAGCTGCCTGGGGACGTGGGCCTGGGCAGGGGGCCGGGCCTCTGCTCACCCTCTGATCAAGGGAAGGCCCCAGAGCCAACTCACCTCAAGATCCTTGAGGACACGGTGGACAAACGTGGGTTAAAGTGAGCAGGGCTCAGCTTTGGGAGCAGCTCTGAGGCCAGTGGGCCTTTTCCCAGGGCAGCCTCAGCCTCAGCCTGGACGCCCTCTCCCCCAGGCTTTCTCTGAGTACCAGGTCCAGCAGATGACGGCCACCTTCGTGGACCAGTTTGGCTTCAATGATGAGGAGTTTGCAGATCAGGATGACAGTGTCAAGTGAGTCCCCAGGAGGGCCAGGGCTGCACCACCTCCTCCACTGTGGCCTGACCCCAGACTTCCCCAGTGGGCATCCCGTGGCCGCCTCCCACGCACTGTGACCTCCTGTTCAGACCCCTTGGGAGGGAGCTGGGCGCCGCTCAGTGACCGGGTGTGACCTAGCCCTAGAGGCCCTCTTGCCGTTTGCTCAGCTGAAGACCAGGTGTGACCCTGCTGGGCAGAATCCGCATGAGAGGGGCTGCACTGAGACACCCCAGGGAAGGCAGGCTGTCACTGTGTGGACCGGGGATGTGCCGTAGGCCAGTGGGAGCCACCCCCAGGCAGCCCTAAAGATGGAGAAATCCAGGGAGCCCATGGGAGCATGGGAAGCCTCCCCCGCCCCCCCATCCCTGGCACCCCTGTGTGCATCACGTGGTCTGTCACTAACGGGGGTGACGTTCACAGTCCTGGTCTCCTGCTCTGCCTCTGCCCCCCGGCCTGGCTCCTGCCCTGCCACTCTGGGCTGCAGATGCCCTGTCTTGTGAAGGTTCACCTCCCCCTCCCATCCTCTCCCGGCCCTTCCCAGAGCATCACAGGACACGTTGTCCCTGTGAAGTGTGGTTGTGCCTGGCATCCCCCTGGTGAGCAGCCTGGGTGTGGGGTGCTGACCCCGCCGCTATTCTCACAGCTCTCCCTTTGACCGGGTTGCAGAGATAAACTTCACCATCGACGCCGACGAGGACAGTGTGAGTCCCCAGCTTGCTGGAGGCGGGTGGCCATGGTGTGGGAGTGGCCACCTTCCCTCTGGGAGCCACCCACAGCCACGGGGGCCTCTCTTGCAGCCCAGCACGGCTCTGTTCGAGGCCTGCTGCAGTGACCACATCCAGCCCTTTGACGATGAGGACGACGACATCTGGGAGGACAGGGACACACGCTGTGCCACCCGGGCGGCGGCCAGAGCCAGGTGGGCCCTGAGGCACTGAGAAGCCCCAGGACGCTGCAAGAGCACCCCCAGCCCTGCCTGGCTGTGATGCCCTGGGCCCACACAGCACCAGCTGGTGGCTGTTCCCACCACATGTCTCCCCACAGGTTTGGGGGCCCTCATGCCTCAGAGAGCTGCTCAGGGGATGGCCTGGCATCAGGAGGCCAGGATGGGAAGGAGGGCTCAGAAGCAGACAGCACCATGGCCCAGGCAGGCACCCCTCCGGCCACTGCCCAGAAGGAAGGTCCCCAGGTGGAAGGGGGCCCAGGAGGTAGACACTGGGGCCAGGGCCTGGGCTGGGTCGGGACTCAGGAGCAGGTGGTTTGGCACCCTACTGGTGCCTGGCAGGGCTGCCGTGGGCCTGACACCCTCTGACCCGGGTGCAGTCACAGGCAGCCAGCATGGTCACGGCTGGTGGCTGTTGGTCTCCAGTCCTGTCGGGCAAGGCATGCGTGGGCCATATCTCTTGGGACCCTGTGGCTGCATCTGGCTGCACGGCTCTGAGGTCAGGTGGAGCTGGCCTGCTGGTCAGGAGGCCTGAACACTCATCTCCCAGCAGGTGCCACGTGGATGGTGCTTGATGAGCCAGCAGACTCGGCAGTGCCAGCCCCAGGAGCGGGTTCTGGGCTGTGGACGACCAGCACCCCCAGCACCTTGGCTACAGGGGAGAAAGGCTGGGCCCAGTTCACTGACTTCCAGCCTATCTGCCGGTGAGGCGGGTGTTGGTGGGGGGCTCTGAGGTGGCGCCTCTCGGGCGCTGGCTCAGCCTCTGCCTTCCGCAGCTTGGAGTCAGTGCCCGGGTGCAGCTCCCCGGGGGACACAGGGCACCGCAATACAGGCCAGGGCCCGGAGAGAGCCCGTGAGTAGAAGCCACTCTGAGGGCACTGGAGCAGGAGAGGGGGCCCAGGTCTCCCTGCTGATGTTGGGTTTGCAGTCCACCCAGGGGAACAGTGCACCGTGTGCAGACGGGAGCCCCTAGTCCCAGGCCCTCACCCTGTGTGGCCCCTGGTGGCTGTCCCCCAGGCCTTGTGACCCCTTCTCAGTGGATCCCACACTGGCTTCATGCCCACTCAGTGGCTTCCTGGGACCTGCTCAGTCCCTGGCCCTGAGCCCCTGCCAGACAGACTTGAAGCCCTTGGGTGTCAGAGCCCCAGGGAGGGACTTGGGGTCTGAGCAGGGCCCTCCCTCCGGAGGACAGTGCCTTCCTGCAGTTCCAAGGACATGGGTTTGCGGCCCCTCCATCCTCGTGGACCTTGCTGGTCCCTGTCTTTCAGTCAGCCCAGCCTCCCCTTGTGTCTGGAACGTGTGTGTCCCCAGAAAGTCTCTCTCGGTGGCCTCCAGCAGCAAGAACGAGCAGAAGGTAGTTGGTGCCTGGGAGGCCAGTGGCGTGGGTTCCAGCCGGGAGACCCTCCTGATACCTGTGTCAGCCCCCAGGTGTGTAGCACGCATGGGCACCTGGGAACCGGCCAACCCTGCTGCCCCAGAGGCCCCCATGACCCTGCGGCCGCCTCTGGGTCGGGGACAGCAGTTCATCACAGTGGAAGCTGGGGTGGGGGTGCTGCTCTCTCTGCGAGTGTCAGAGTAAAGCCAGGGTTCAGGTGTCCCACCCCAGGGGCTCAGGGTGGGGCCAGCCCCCAACACACACAGGTCTCATTGGACTAAATGGCCAGGATTGCAGGCCTCTGGCCAGGCTGAGCCACCATCCTGGGGTCTGGGGTTGTCCAGACACGTGCGTACCTCAATTGGCACTTTGGAAATGCCTGTCACACTTGGATAGTAGTACAGGGGTGTCTCAGGTCCTCCCCTGGGCACATGGACCCTGATGGGGGGGCACCCCTAGCATGGGCAGCCGCACATGTGCCTCCAGGGGCAGGCAGGGGGCCTATGTCTCTGGGCCCCACTAGTGGAGACCCTTTGGCTGGGCCATGAAGCTGGGGGATGGCCTGAGGAGCTGTGTGCTGCGGAAACGGGGAGCCGGTGGCTGGGTGGGGGGACATGAGCCGGGAGGTGGTGCTGGAGGGACAAGGTGGTCCCCAGACAGACCCCATGGCGGGCCAGCCTGGCTCCCCCATTCTGCCACCCATGGTGGTCCTGTAGGGCCCCTCAGGGTTTTGGAGCAGAGGGAGGTAGTGGGGAGGGAGGGGGAGGCAGGGCTTAAAGGTGACACAGGGTTCCTGAAAGGGTTTAAGTCCTTAAAGTTTATAGTCACAAATTATCATAACCTCCTCTGACCACCTGGGAAACCAAGTCTGCTCTGAAAGCAGGGGTGTCCATGAGTCCCTGCACTGTGCAGCTGGTCCTGCCTGTAGGTGCCCACCTGTGCCACCCTCGTCAACAATGGGTTGGTGTCCAGGCATCTTGAGTGCTGTGGGCTTTATTGCGCACGCAGTGGAATGCCCTGTGTTCCAAGTACAGCCCCTCGAGTTCCCGTGGGACCCTTCCTTATCTCCCACCCTTACCCTTGCAGGCTTCCAGGGGTCTCTGAGGTCGAGTAGCCATCACGTAGCAGACATGAGCCCGGGGCAGGTGTCAGCTGGGTGGGGCTGCCGCAGAGGTGCTGGCGTCGAACACCAGCTCCCCTGCCCTCGTCTGCTCCAGGTGTGGTAGAGGGGTCTGGCCAGGTGTCCAGAGTAGTGAGGTGTCACCAGGAGGGCCTGAGGAAAGCGTGTTTGGGAACAGGCGGCCAGGGCCGAGAGGGACTACATGTGGCCGGCAGCCTCTGGGTGAGGGCTCCCTGGAGGGCCTGAGGCCTCGGCGCTCAGGCAGGGTGTCTGGGGAGCTTGGACCTTGGGGTGGCAGAGCCGTCAGATAACCGGACACAATGTCTGCCACACAGGGCTGAGGGTGCGGCCAGCACACCGTCAGACCCCACCTCCCCTGCACCCGCAGAAGTGGCCTCCACCCTGGCCACGGCAGCACTGAGCAGGGCCTTGGCAGTCCCCCCAGGGCCCAGAGCGGCTGTCAGCACTGCAGCCCCAGCCATTGGCATGGCAGCCACCCTGGGGACAGCGACGGGAGACAGGTGAGCAGGTCTGCCCAGGGAAAGGGGCTCAAGCCTGGAGCAGCTTCAGCCACCACCCCTCTTCCTGCAGGAGTGTGGACACGCCACCCCCCATCTCTGGCACCGCCCTCAACGGCCCCATGTGACAGTGCTGCCACCCGCCATGGCACGCACCCTCCAAGGAACTACCTGGTGATGCCATTTTTAATTTAATTTAATTTAAAAATAAATGCTGCATCGGTAAGCTGGCAGTTGGAACCAGCCTGTAGCTCCCGAGACCCCGAGTGGGCTGAGCCCAGCCTTGTGTGCAGCAGCAAGGCCACAGACACGCACTCTGCCTGTGGGCGGGGCCGCGAGGAGGCGCACGCCTTGGTTCCGAGCCAGGGGAGCTGCGTGCTTGAGCCTTGTGTCCAGCTGCGGCAAAGGTCCGGAGCTGGGCTGCCTAGTCTCGTCAGCCCAGTGGCCCTGGGAGTTGGCCTTGAGCCAGGCCTCGAAATTTGACTGCCTTAAAATGCCCCCGTGGCCTTGTGGGGGTGCCGGCCTGTGACTTCAGTGGGCAGCTGGCATATCTGGTGGGCCAGCGCGGGCAGCTGGGAGGGGGTACACGGTGCAGAGATGGGCTTCAGCATCTGGGTGGGGGTGGGGGGTTTACCTGTGGGCTGCATTGTCCTGGAGGCACCCACAGGATTGAGTCCATCTTAATGTTCTGATAATCAGGGCACCCCAGAGCTCAAACTCCCCAATAAAAATAGTGTTATTCTTACTGAAAACCTGTGTTTTGTTAAGCTGCAGGCCCTGGAGCCCCCACCGCACTGGGGGTATCCTCTGCTGTCCCAGGCCCACCCCTGGGCCACACGGAGCTCTTCGCTGTGCACACGCTTGACCTGGAGCGCCTGCATACAGCGGGGCAGCCAGTGTTGTCCCCAGAGGGCCACTGGTCCCTGCTCTGGTGACGTCTGACCTTACCTCTTCCCCCTTGGAACAGCTTATGGCCGCCCAGCCCTCCAGGAAATCAGGCAGGCGTGGGACCCCAGACCTGTGAGCTTTCTGGGTGCTGGGAACCTTGGTCCCACAGCCGTCCCTGTGACCCAAGGAGGTGCTAGAACTCAGCTCACCCATATCCACACCTGCGCTCACCTCACACCCGCCATGCTGCCAGCCCCTCTGACTGGGAGCCAGTGGGGTGCCAGAGAGGCCCCCGCCCCCACCCTCCACCTGCCCAGCACCTGAATGGGAAAGGAGAGCAGTGAGTGTCACGCCCCACCCCCACCCTGCCAAGACCGGGCCGGGCCAAGGCAGGCCTGCGGGGGGAAAAAAGTTCCCAGGACGGAGGTCATCAGGCCCCACGTAACGCATGAACCCGCTCACCCAGCCCCCTGCCACCCACGTCCTGGAGTGCCCTCACTCCCAGGGACCCCTCCCAGTCCTCCAACACACGACCCTCATCTGACCCAGGACAGCAGCGCTGTAGCCACGCCCACCCTGTCCGTCTGCGCCCAGGGGTGCGTGAGGACTGCACTGCCTCCCTTCGTGACCTGCCTGAGCTCCTCACAGCACACCCTCAGGAGACCTGCCCAGGGTGCCTGGGTGGCGATTCTTCTCCGGCTGTGCCAGCCCAAGACCACCCCAAGGCCTGGGGGGTTGGGGGGTTGGTACCTAGGCACCAGGCAAGGCTGGATGAAGCCACCCCCAGGATAGTGGACTTCCTGACACATCAGCCCCTACCCGTGGGCTGGCTCTGGACAGAGTGGCTGAGGAGACGCAGGCACGTGGCATATCGTGAGCTCTTTATAGACTCTGGTTCCAGGAACGGGCTGCCTGCGGCTGGCTGGGCAGGGGTGGACTATTTACAGGCCCATGCCAGGCTGTACCATGGCCACCTGCTGCCCTCAGCCAGAGTCCTGTAGAGCCGCGAGTGGAACAGGCGGGGGCTGTACACACACATCTGGGGGTGGGGCCTCAATACTGTGAGGGCGGGGTCTGTAAACATGGCTGGGGCCCTGCCCACCCCTGGTGGTCTGGATTGGGCTGGGCACGAGGCGCCCGAGTGGCCGGGCTCAGGCGTCCGACAGGCAGCCCTGGATCTGGTCCACCCACTGCTGGGCTGATGGCACGTCCTGGGCACAGAAGTTGTAAACACGACGCGTGGTCTTCACCTAGGGACGGCGGGTTGCTGAATCCACGGCCCCCCCTCCATGGAGCCCCCACCCAGCCATCTCCTGTGCCCCAGCCCCAGCTCACGTCAAAGAAGGCCTTCTCATCCACAGTTTTGGGGGCACCCATGGTGGGGGTGCCTGGCGCCACAGTCTCCACCTCGGCCAGGTCGATGACACCCTTGCACTCGGTGTCCACGCGGTGGTCGTAGTAGCGCAGCTACGGGGGAGCAGGGCGTCAGAGTAGGGCCCCTGCTCCCCCGGGCCCCCGCATGCTGCCCACTCACCTGGTGCTTGGTCTTGTCCAGCACGAACCAGCGGGCCTTCCAGGGCTTCATGAAGGCCCCCTTCTTGTACAGGGTGCCCTCGTAGGACCTACAGGGCCAGGGCCACGCCATCCATCAGGGCCTGGCGAAGTCATGCCCCGGCAGTTGCCCCCACCACCAGCCCCACCCTGGCAGCAAGACCAAGGCTCCTGCTTCCAAACTGACCCAAGGCTGGAGCTCTGGCCAGGGACCACAGAGAGAGCCTGGGGCTGTCCCTGGAAAGGAGATGGAGAAGGGACCCCAGCCCTCACATGACAAGACACCACGGAAGGTCCCAAACCAGTCTCAGGGTATGAGGGCAGGTGCCCCCTGACGAGGACATATGGCAGGCAGGCCCAGGGAGGTGCCTGTGGCAATGTGGCCCCTCCAGGCCTGGAGGGTGGGAGGCAGCCTGCCAGGCCTGGACTCAGGGGGAACCTGCATCAACCTCACCTGGCACCTGCCTGCCCTCACAAATACCCCATGATCCCTGCCCCTCTGCAGACACATGGCCTGGCTGTGGTCACTGGTCCTGCATCCCAAACACCTTCCAAGCCAACCTGATGCTCCTCAGCAGCTGGCAGCTTATACTCAGGCCACCACCCTGCCTTCCCTAAGAAACTCCCACAAATCCTCCCACTGAGACAATCACAAGCTGCCCAGAGGCACCTGGCCCCATCTGAGACCCGTCCAAGACTCCAGGCCCCCAGCTCAGAGAGGTGCTCCAGGGGAGTCCCACACCTGTTCTCACTCTCGGCAGTCTGGAACTGGCTGTACAAGGTGCTCGTGCTGCGGCGTGCGGCCTGGCGGGAGCCAGATGCGGTTGAGCCGCTGCTCTGGTCACTGTCCAAGCTGAGGCTCAGGGTGGAGCCCACAGGCCCCTCCTGCAGGTACACACCCAGCGAGCGGCGGTGGTGTGGCACGCTGGACACCAGCAGGGAGCTGGGGGTGCCCTGGGGGCAGGAGGGTGGGCCTGTGTCAGGGCCAGGCAGCCTCCCCCTGCTGGCAGCTTCCCCCCACCCACACACACCCCACCTACCCCACTCACACGTCCCTCTGGCCGGCCTTCCAGGCGCTGTGCAGCCTTCACCCGATCCCAGGCATCCTTCCAGCGCTCGGGAGGGCGGCCCAGCTCCGTCTCCAGCCGCTGCAGCTCCTGGGGGAGAATCATGTCAACTACAAGGTCACTCAGAGGTTAACATCCAGGTGGAACGTGGAAAAACAAAGGGTGGAAAACGCAGGCAAGGGAGACGATGCACACGAGGTGCAGGCGGTGGTGAGGCAGTGGGCTGGAGGTGACAGTGGGAGATTCTGTGAAACAGATGAGAGGTGACAGAAGGCATAACCAGGGAACAGCACAGACCCCAACAGGACAAGCAGACACTCAGCCCCAGGAGTGGCGGGAAAGCTGCTGGGAAGCAAGCCCCCGGCCAGCCCCCAGGAAAGACATGCTCCCTGCAAAGCACAGGTGGACTCCGCTTCCAGCCACAGGGAGTCGGTCAGTCCTGGACTAGCCCTCCTGCCACGAGCAGCTGTGAAACTGGACGGCGGCAGGAAGCTGCTTCTCGCAGGGGTTGGACAGCCAGCAAGTGAGGTTCCCTGGGACAGGGCCACACCAAGGAGCCCCACGCTCCCCAGCTTTTTGCCTGGTCAGAGTTGGGGGGAATGGAGCCAAAGAGCACTGGGTCTTGTAAACCGAGGCGGCTCTGAGATGGGCTGCACGGGGCTGCTGGTGCACATGGAAGAGAGAGCAACACAGGGCAGGAGCTCTGGAGGCCTCTCTGAGTCTTTGACCAAATTAACTGCCACGTGGGGGGAAAGGTCTCCCAAGTCCTGGCAGAGAGCAGCTACTGAGCAGCTATGAGCTAAAACCAAACCCTGAATGTATACAACGGGGAAGATGTAGAATTCCAAGCAGCCAGAATGGAGATGCACACCACACCCAACATGTCTTGGGAGAAGGCACCTCTAGACCTGGAAGGAGGGCTTCTCCAAAGCCCTTAACAAAAGCTTAGAAGCAACCCTTGAAAAGGTCAAGCTGACCCACAAGCTCATTACTGCCTCCAAGAATAAAACCCAAAACTCTTTCAAGACAACACAATCTTGACTCTCAATAATGCAGAATCCATAATTATACTTAGAAAAAATTTATTAGACAAGAAAACAGGAAAATGAAATCCATACTTAGGGGTAAGGTTAAAGAGAATCAGAACTGAAATAGGTATTGAGATTAGCAAACAGACTCAACAAAAGTTTTTATAAAAAGATGGACATAATGGTTGAGCAAATTGGGAATCTCTACAGAGAATGAAAACTACATGTAAAAAGGAACGAAATGGAAATTCTAAAGCCAAAAAACATCATTTAAAATGAAAACTTCATCAGATAGGCTTAGAGCATATTAAAATAAGAAAGAGAAGAGCAGGGAACTTGACAATAGTGTAATGGGAATCGTCCAGATGAACTGCAGGGGACAGATGGCGAGAAGAAAACAAACAGGGCCTTAGTGACCTGAGGACAATAAAGTCACAGAAGGAAGGAGGGAGAGACAGCAGAGAAACCTTTCAAAGAGTCAAAGAAACAATGGCCTATCATTTGAAAATGTACAGAATTTCTGCTCCTTTGAAAGTGACAAAAATAGCTACAACGGCATAACTGTAGCTTAGGTAGGTATGAATACATGGCTGCACATTATCGTCAACACATACAGCATTTCTGTGAAATGATCTGGATTCTCTTACCACAAAGTCACAGTGTGAAACCGGGTTTGGCAAGAAGGGCTCCCACAGCAGAACTCACAGCCTTTCTCCCCTTCTTTAAGCAATTTGGTGTTCAATCTTCACTATAAAACCCATTAATAATTTGAGCTTTAAAAAAACCCGGTGGTATATAGCAACCTTTTTAGATTTTTTCCTCAGATTTGTTCATGGAGATGTAATTCTATCAAAACACCTTATTTTGCCTTACAGATACTTGTGGCATGGACACTGCTGCATTTAGAAACTTGGTACGATTTGTATCGTGTACCAAACTGATTTAAAGTAAATCTGCATGTTTACTGAATGGGGAAAAAAAAAGGCCTAAAATGTATTAAATTTGATGAAAACTATCATCCCACAGATTTAAGAAACCTAAAGAGCTCTGAGCAGAATAAACTCAAAGAAAAACCACATTATGGTCAAACTGAGGAAACCAAAGATGTAGAGGAAATCTTAAAGGTGGTCAGAGGTGAAAAGGGCGACACTGCATACAGTTTACGAGGATAAGAATGAGCATCAACTTTTAATCAGAAACAGTGCGAGCCAGGGAACAATGAAGCAACACCTTTAAACTGCTGAGTATGAATCGCTGTCAATTCTACGTAGAATTCTACGTCCAACAAGAACACCCTTTATAAAGGCTTAATGGAGATGTTTTAGATGTTTTCAGGTCAGCAAAAGCTGAGGAATGGGTCTCACCTCTTTGTGTTGTTCTCCCACGGTCTGCATCAGAGGCCACAGCCCTGGCTGCTGGGCCACCTGGGGCATCTGGCCGCTGGAGTGCAGCCCTCTATGCCACCCTGGCTCCCACCCCCTACCCCTGGGGCCCTCTCCTCCCTCTCCCAGGAGCACTACACAAGGAGTTCTTCTGGCTGAAGGGAAATGATCCCTTAGCAGACCTGCCCTTAAGGGGTGAATACTGGACATGGAAAATACAGGCGGCTTTTTCATTTCCTATTAAAAAAAAAAATGGACCATTTAAGACAAACATGGAGTCGACAGAGGCCTAAGGGACAGAGAGGGCGGGGTGCTGTGTGGGTCCCTGCAGGGAGTGTATCTCACACATCCATGAAGACCGCACAGAGGTACCGATCAGAAGCCAGGTAAAGTAGATACTGTGGAATTCTAAAAGAAACTCAACTGCTAGGGGAAAAAAATAGAATAAAGGAAGAAAGGAGAAAAAATAAGACAAAAAACTAACAGCAAAACCTCAACCCAACTATATCAATAAGTGTAAGCTGACTGAAAACTCCTATAAAAGAAACTGCCAGAATGGATAAAAAGACTCGAAACCTCATGCTGAGATGCTGAGTAGAGACTCACCTTAAATGTACAGACAGACCAGTCGGAAGTGAAGGCACAGAGAATGCTGCACAGACGCCAAGAGGCCCAGTTCACATTAGACTCCAAGACGACAAGTCGCCACAGGTAAAGGGACTCCCGTCTGCTCTGTGCTTGTGGGTCACCTTCATCCAAAGAACCATGCCCCTGTGCTCCCCCAAGCCCCTGGGTGGCAGGCCTTCAGGCAAGGCCCAGTGTGGGTCAAGGTACATCACTTGTTTGTACCTCAGCAGCACCCTGAGAAGCAGGAACCAGCACCCCACTGTCCCCACAAGGAACAGCAGCTCTAGGACCCTTAAGATTCCCCCCAAAGCCACACAGCCAGGGGATGCAGGGACGGGGGCCTACAATACCAGGCACCTGTCTCACCTCTTTGTGTTGTTCTCCCATGGTCTGCATCAGAGGCCACAGCCCTGGCTGCTGGGCCACCTGGGGCATCTGGCCACTGGAGTGCAGCCCTCTATGCCACCCCGGCTCCCACCCCCCACCCCTGGGGCCCTCCTCCCTCTCCCAGTCTCCACCCTGCTGGGTCCTGACTCCTGAGGCCAAGCAGACATGCCCACCAAGGATGGCAAAGGGAGAGGGAGGACCCAAACATGAAGCCCCAGGCTTCCGGGCCCACAGGTGCATCTCACTCTGAAGGGCACACGAGGCAGAACCCAGGAGAGCCGCTGCTCACGTGAGGTGGGTGGGGCAGGCTGGACCCGGACCACCACAAACCTCGGTGTGGCTGACAGCCAGGTACAGCCTGGTGGGGTGGGTGGAGGCGGCAGCGTGGCAGAGGCGAGGAATGGTCCCTAGGGAAAACTGTCTTCCCTTTGGGCCAGCCCCACAGGTGGCCAGGGAAAGCACGTGTACCCAGAGCAGAGAGCCGTGTCCTGAGAACATGTCTGAGAGCTGGGGGCTCATACAACAGCCTCTGGACATTACTGCCTGCAGACACACAGCCAGTGCCCTTCAGGGTCGCGGGGCCCACACACACCCCCACCCGCGGCGTCGGAGGGGGAGCTGCGCATACCTCCAGCAGGCGTGAGATGGCATCGGGCTGGGCCCGGGGGCGGCTGTCGTAGCACGGCCACACCACCCGGCGCCTGCTCTGGGGAGCGCCCCCATCAGGCCGTTCCTCCTCTGGGGGCTCAGGTGGCCCCTGGGCTAGCTCCCAGTCATAAGGGGGGCCCTCAGACAGCGTCTCCTCAGTGTAGAAGTCCCACACCTTCAGGTTGGACACGTTGCTGTAGGGCCGCAGGACCTGGGGGGTGGGGGACCTCGCATGAGCCGCTGGGCCAGGAGAAGCCTGCCTGCCCCAACCAGACCCTGGCTCACCTCAGCGTCCTCGGGCGCATACATGTAGTTGTAGAACATGGGTGTCCTCTTACACAGCCGGTCCACATACTCCCACACAGACCTGCACGCCTGCGGGCCCCTGCGCTCTCCCTTCTCCTCATACAATAGCCCTGCAAGGGGCAGCACTGAGCCCCAGCCCAAGGCCACCCACTCCGACCCCCATCCCTGACCGCCCATACCCAGCTCTATGCGCTCGTAATCCGAGTCGAGCAGAAAGGTCCGGAAGCGGCGGGATGCATGGTGGTAGCCAAGGAACTTGAGGTAGAACTGGCTGAACTCGAACTCCATGGGAAACTGCAGGTGGACCTGTGTAGGTTCAGTGTTCAGGATTCAGGGGCCAGGGGCCAGAAGGCTTTAGGGACCCACCTGGTCACCTGCTCACCTGGTACACACAGTCCAGGAACTGTAGGAAGACGGGCGTGAAGCCACTGCTCTGCCCAGCCAGGGTGTGGGCGCCACGGTGGCTGAATCGGTGGCCGAAGGACAGCCACTCCTTCTCCACCAGCAGACGGAAACCCTCCAGGGTGCGGTAGAAGGGGTCCGAGAGCAGCTGCACAAGGGACACCACCTGCCGGTACTGCCAGCCCGTCAGGGGGGCGCCCAGGACACCTGGCCCCCCCGGCCCGCAGCCCTCCCCGTACCTGGGTGGTGATGTCCCAGCCGTCCTCCAGGCTCACCAGGACAGAGGAGCCCGAGGCCAGGAGCTCCACCACCAGCACCGAGACCTGCAGCAGCTTGTGGATCTGGGGAACCAGCTGCCCCTGAGCACCTCCTGGAGCCGGCACCCCAGCACCCAGCCAGGCCCTGAGACCCAGGTATGCAGCCGACACACGACCCACCCCGGCATGGTCTTCCCAATCTCCCGACCCTCCAGGACCGGAGAGTCCCCCGGTCCTTGAAATGCCCAGCCCCACCCTGGCAGGAAGCAGATGCCCCAGTAGCCAGGCCTGGCGTCCCCTCAACTGCCCAGAGCCACCAGTAGCCAGTGGCAGCCACACGCTTGCAAGATCCAACACAGCCAGACAGGCCACCCAAGACCCTATACATTTGACCTGGGGGGAAGGGGCTCAGGACATAGGGGGTGCCCTGATGGCCCCTCCCTGCCTCTTCACCCACCCCCAGCTGGCCTGACCACGTGGGGACAGGGTCAGTGCAGAGACCTGGACCAGCCACTCTGAGTCCTCCAGCGAGCGCAGGAAGGAGGCCGGGCCGGGCTCAGCCGTGGGACAGCCAGGGACGCACGCCTTCAGCAGCTTCTTGAAGCTGGCCTTCACCTGCCGGGCCTCAAACACCTCTATGGGCACCAGCTCCCACTGCTGCAGGGGGTCTGGCCGCACGCCCTGGGGGATGCCACCATGGTCAGACACACCCAGGGCCAGGCCCCTCCTGCCCTGTGCCCCCACCCTAGTTACCTTGAGCTGGGCTTTGTCCCCAATGATGTAGAGCGCTGCACGCTGGGGCCGAAGAAAGCCTGGGTCGGGGGGGGTCCCATTGGCCTGGGGGGCACCCAGCATGTCTCTGCTTGCTAGCCGGGAGCCAACATCAGTGCTGAGCCCACTGCTGCGTCCACTGGCGCGGACACTGCCCCATTTACCTGCACAGAAAACACCACGTGAGTGCCTGAGCAGGGCTGGGGTACCACTTACCTGGGGCTGAGCACCAGGGGCAGGGCTGGGAAGGTTGGTGGGACCCCGGAGGGGGCCTGTGCCTGCATTAGTGCTGGGGCTGGGGCGGGAATCCGGCATCAGGCTGTTAGTGCGTGCTCAGGGCTGTGGGGAGGGCTGGGTGATGCTGGCTGTGACAAGGGGCCGTTAGTGCCAGGTGTGGGGGGACGTTAGTGCCCACAACTACTCAGTGACATGGGGCCATCAGCACCAGGTGTGGGGGAGCCGGCCTGCACGGCCAGTACGGTACCTCGGGGCGCAGTCCGTCTGGAGGCCGAGGCCGCCATGGGGTTGGACAGCGTGGTGACCCTGGCTCGGGGGCTGGGCACTGGGGGGCACAGCAGAGAGAAGGCTCAGGCCTGGCCACAGGCCCGAGGGGGTGCCCAGCATTGGGGGGCCTGTGGCCCAAAGGCAATAGGTGTAGGACTGGGTTCCCACCAAGTTCCCCAGAGACCCTGGTGACAGCGGGGGTCAGCACCAAGTCTCTCTGGGCCACCAGGGGCAGGCCAGGGAACAGAGGGCCCAGCCGCACACAGGCAGGACCACAGGAGAGGAGGAATCCTGGGAAGTCCTTCCAAAGTCTTCTCCTTGGCCTGCCCCTGTGCCCTTGGCCCCCAAAGCACCGCCCAGAGCGGCTCACGGCACGTGGCCACAGGTAGCCTCTGCCAACCACACAGCTACAGGAGGGTCCCCTGAGACACAGCCCAGAGAAAAGGAGCTCAGAGCCTGGAGCTCCTGGCCCAAGACGATACAGAGCCATTCAGCTGAGGCACAGGCAGGCCTGGTCCTCAGGGGTAGTGCCGGGCCATGCGGTACTGTCTGCCTGCCAGGGCCAGGCCCAAGGCTCACAGGCTGGGACAGCCCAGCCTGGAGGCACAGGGAGCCTGAGGGTGGAAGCTCCACAGGGGTCTCTGGGCTCCAGACCCTTTGCCCAGCCCTGTGGGGCTCACCTGCCTCCACAGAGGCGGCAGCAGGGCACTGTTCTGGGCCTGGCACAGCAGTCACCACAGATAAGCGCAGTGCCTGCCCACCATACTGTCACTCACTGCAAGGACACAGCATGTCCATGTCATGTGGACAGAACCTGGACTGGAACTGGGTACAGCTGAGGTGAGCTGAGCCTCCAGACACCCCTGGGCAATCCATGCCCTGAACTTGCAGGAGACAAGGAGGCAGCACCAATGGGCTTTGGGAATAAAGATGCCCAAAAACATTAGGGGCAGATACAGGCACTGGGGAACCAAAGATCCTGCAGGGAGGGCAGCACACAGAACTCTGGAGGGGGCGGAAGGCGGGAAGACAGTCAGCCTGCTTAACGACAGGCTTTGTTGTCTAGAAAACCAAAAGCCACCAGAGCAAGGGGCCAGGTCTGCAGCTGCCCAGGACGGCACTGCAGGGAGCAGCCGTGAGGGCAGATGCCCCGCCCTTGGTCCCCGTGCCCAAGGGAAAGCAGAGCCCTGTTGAGCATGAGCAGAGGTCTGTGGGGCACCAGGGCCCATGCGAGGCCCCTCCTCAGGCCTTGCCAGGGAGGGATGAAGACTCCTGTGGACTCAGGAGCCACTGCAGCCAGAGCTGCTGGGAGGCGCCGAGGAACAGGCGGCCTGCTTGGGCCAGGGCGGGGGCCGCTGGCCGTGGGGGATGGCAGATCTGGGTGGTCAGCTCACTCACAGGCCTCAGCTGGGGAGGGCACGGTTTCAGGGATGAGACCCAGGCCCCACACCCACCCGTGCAGCCCAGTGCGAGGGAGCTGAGGCAGGTGAGCGTGGGTGTGGGCAAAGGGACCAGTGTGACACCTGTACCAGCCAGAGTGTGGAGAGGGTCTCAGAAAGGGGCCTCCCAGCTGGATGCTGTGACCACAGCTGCTGAGTACAGGCCAGGACTCTGGGTGGGGCAGATGGGCCAGCATCTGGGCCACTGGCCAGGCTTCCCAGGCCCCTGCTTCCAGTGGGGAAGTGAGACCTCCAAGCAGACAAATGCTGCCGGATACCAGGCCCTGAGCCCAGAGAACCAACATGGGCAGGACGGTAGCTGGAGTCACAGGTCCGAGGACCAAGCCTCGAGGAGCCCTGGCATCTATCAGCCTGGCCAAGAGTCTAAGAGCCAGACAGGGCCAGAGCACCAGCGAGAATCCAGGCAGGACTGACGGGGTCAGACAGGGACACAGGAGGGGGAATGGATCAGCTGGGGTAAGGCAGGGAGACAGGATGAAACCAGGAACGAGGCAGTGGGTCAGGCTGGGAAGATGGGAGGGGCGGGGATGGATGGGCCAGACGGAAGCAAAGTGCAGGCAGGAGTGGGCAGGCAAGGCACAGAGGCAGCTGCCCAGGAGGAGACCCCTGGAGGCCAACACAGCCTCTTCTCACATGCCCTCTGGGCCCTCGCAAATCTGGAAGCCTCTCCCATAGTGAGCACACGCACAGATCACCTCCCCAACCTGGGATCCTGGAGTCACCCAGACCACCCACCTCCAGGGCATGCCAGTGGTGAGGGGCAAGGCTTGCTAATGGCCTCTGGTCTGGTGCCCCTCTGCGAGCTGGGATAACAGGACCCCACCCTGAAGGATGGCCAGAAAGGTGCAGGTGCATGGGCAGATCCCAAGGCTCTGGCAGCCAGGGCAGCAGGTCCAGCAAGTACAGAGGCCCATGTGAGGACAGGGACAGACACCCAGGGCAGAGAGGCCAACGGGTCAGAGGCCAGGCAGTAAGATGGCCAGGACGGGGTAGGCCATGGTGGTTGTGGGGCTGTGTTCAGTGCCTCAGAGGCCCAAGGCTGTGGGCAGGAAAGACATGGCAGCCAAGGAGCTCAGGGAGGCAGTAGGAGAGGACTGGTGAGGGCTGGGCCTCGGGACTTACCTGGTCTCACGCTGGGCCCTCCCCTCAACCTGCACCCAACATTCTGCCCCCCACTTGCCAGCCCTCCATGATGCTCTCACACCCCCAAATGTCCTCCCGCCCTGCAGTGCCCCTCACCATGGCTGCCCATGTGGGCCAAAGAGAAGCCGCTGAGGGTGTTCCGACCTGCAGCATCTGCATAGCGGGGCATGGCGCTGACCACAGCCTGCAGGTACTTCTCCTGCTCCAAGCTGCTGGAGTCCGCCTGGGACTGGCCTGGGGGAGAAGGCAGAGCTTGAGCCAGTGGCAGGGAGGCAGACATGGCAGGGGGGCAGAGACAGTACCTGGAGAAGGCGCGTTTTGGGCCTTGAAGAGGCCGACGACACCCTTGCCGTGCAGGCCCCCTGAGCGCAGCAGCACAGCCTTGGAGCGCCCACTGCGCCAGCAGACCACGGGGAAGCGGTTCTGGCGGTAGCAACGGGAGACGCGCTGCAGGGCGTTGTCCTGGACACTCTGGGGGACGATCAGCAGCCCAGGGTAGCTGCGAGGGTGGATGTTTGAGGGGGAGGGGACGTGCAGGGCACAGGGAGCGCCCCCACGTGCTCACAGGCCCAGCCTCCCAGAGCCCACCCCTGCTCATGCTGGTGGCCAGGCTGCCCTCACCCTCCCAGTTCCTGCCAACCAGCTTGAGCTCACCTGCGGCAGATGGCGTACATGCGGTTGACCGGGGAGACGCGGAAGGGCTCAGACTTGGCGCGACTCAGACTGCTGCTCAGCGTGCCCAGGCCCAGGCGCTGGTAGTCCCGGCAGCATGCCCGTTCCACCAGGCCGCTCATGGTCATGCGGTCCGAGGGCTTCAGGGCCGAGGAAGGGGTCAGCGTGCTGGGCTCCAGCTCCTCCGAAACTGAGGCAGGCCAGACACACAGGGTCATCGCCTACAGACCACTCAGACCCATGCACTGCACACAGACCTCCACCCAAACCACCCAGGGCTTCATGCACCCCCACCTGAGATCTCATCTTCCTGGTCCTCAGAGGGCAGCTGGCCCCGGTGCTCCCAGCTCGGGGGATTGTACTTCTTCCGAGTGACATACTGGCGCCCAATGGTCTTCTTGGCGTTTTTCACGAGGTTCCGAGACAGAGTCCTGCCGGGAGGTAGGTGCGGGGTCAGCTGAGAAGAGCGTGGGCCCTGCACACAGTTCTGGGCAGCGCAGTGGGGGCCGAGGGCCCTGGTCCACACCTAAGGGAGGGACCCTTGTCCTTGGCAGTGCGGGGCGGCCGGCCAACTGTGTGGGTGGAGCCCAGGGTGAAGGCGAAGGTGCCCCTGAGGTCTGGCGGGTAGCGCAACTTCTGCAGCTGCTTCCGGAAGAGCTCAGCGCTGTCAGACCCCACCTCCTCGTCGAAGGCCATCTTCAGCAGCTGCGCCAGACACAGAACGTCAGAGATCCCTGGGCGCTGGCAGCCTATGGGATGCCCCGTGCCGTGTCCCCAGAGCTGAGGCATAACTAACAGGATGGAGGCAGGCACGCTGTGGGGTTCTCCATGGAGCCATCACACCCAGGGCTGGTGGGGTGTGTCCTGCTACAGGGGCATCGGGAGCACAGTGGGCACATGGATGGAGCTGCCCGCCCCACTGCATGTGCCCGTGAGGCCGAGGAACTCAGTCTGTTTACGTTTGGGTTGTGCTGGGCTCACACAACAGTCCAGACATGGACTGGGCTGGGGCTCCACAAAGGAACGGGAAAGCCCCGAAGGCCACACGTCACAGGCAGGTGACCCACAGCTCAAGCACCATGCCTACCCCGGAAACTCACAGATGCCCCAGGGAGACCCAGCCTGATGTGGCCTGTAAACACAGGGTGGGGGCCTGGATGCCTGCAGCGCCCATCCCCACCAACCTGGAATGTGCAGGAGCGTAGCTGCAGCCCGTCCTGTAGGAGTTGGTCTGCAGGGGTCTGGACGCTGACTCGCTTCTCCTTGGTGAGTGCAGCCACAGGGAAGGAGCGGACCACCACCTGTTCCCCCACTTACAGCAGGCCAGGCACAGAGTTAGGGGAAGGAGGGGAGGGTCAAAGAAAACCAGGGTACCAGAGCCACAGGTGCAGGGAGAGACAGGAAGAGCCCAACTCGCCCTGAGGACCCAGGCAGAGGGCAGGGGAGGGAGGGTAGGACAGGAGGGTCCAAGGGCTCACCCAGCGGGTCGGTGGGCATCCCCGTGAAGATGACCCGGTAGGTGGTGAGGAAGATGGCGCCCTCAGCTGGCAGCAGTGCGGGCCCCCCACCGCTACCGCCTGCGCCCCCCTCACGTCCATCCGGCAGCAGGCAGACACGCAGGCCATCCAGCACACACTCCTCGCCAGGCAGAAGGCGTGGCCGCAGCAGCTTGGGCTGCTCAGGGACAGAAGCGGCCTCAGGACACAGCCCAGGCCCTGGTGCCCACAGCCCGGCCATCCTGCTCACCTTCTGGATGGGAGGCAGCCTTCTGCTCTCTCGGTGTACGGCCTCCAGGGTCTCAACGTGCATCTGGACGATGTCTGGGAGAGAGCAGTTCTCATGGCCTGGGCACTGACCCGCCGGGCAGGGCAGTGTTCACACACCCGGCCCCTATACCTGGCACCATGACGTGCAGCCCCTTGAGGTGGTCGCTGGTGACCCCACTCTCTGTGCAGACCTTGTCCACGAAGCGGTTGATGAAGCGGACCACGGCACCGGCCACATCACTGGTCTCCGAGTCTTCAAAACCACTTTCTGTGTCATAGCTCTCCGCCACGCTGCCCGCCATGCTGGGCCGGGAAGGGGGCACAGTGGGCACAGGCCCGCTTCCCCTACCCCCCAGGCCATCCCACCCTCCAAGGCCCACGGCCTGCCCACCTGCTGGTGACCAGGCTGTTGCTGGCGCTCTCCAGGTCACCCAGCCCCGCGCGCTCCCGCAGCAGCCGGCTTCTGCTGCTGTCCAGGGGCAGCAGCAAGTAGCTCATGCGGCTGGCGTAGTGGATGGCCTGGCTGAACACTGTGCTCTCCTCCTTCTGCACCAGCTCCTGCTGCTTCTCACGGCTCAGGGTTGGCCACAGGCGCTGCTGCTCAGATGCCACGTCCAGGGCAGAGCGCTCGTCCTGTGCAGGCGCCTCCCCTCCCTGCCGTGAGGCCACAGGTGAGCCGGGGCCATGCCAGTCCCTGTCCTCCTGGGCCCAGGGTGTCCCCGCACACCTGCAAGGGGTCTTGGTCCTCGGCAGGCTCCAGGTAGAGGGCCCGGATGTGGGTCTGAACGTCTGCGTAGAACATAGCCTCCCAGAACTGCGGTGTGCTCCACACCACGTGCTCCTGCACGCAGCTGTATGCAAACTGCGTCACCCCCGGGCTCAGCTTCTGCAGAAGCCAGGTGGGGGTCACCAGGTGTGGCAGAGGGCTGGGGGAGGGTCCCAGGCTACCCCAGCACTCACCCGGCAGAAGGCTGTGGCCAGGGGCAGCAGAGCAGCCGCAATGCCGTGCTCGTCCAGGGAGGTGCAGTCCTAAGGCAGAGCCGTGAGCCCGTCGGGGCCTCCTGGGCCCGTCATGCCCCACCTGGTATTGCCGCCGGAGAGGAGCCTCCCACCATCACCCACGAGCTGTCTGCACCAGCTCCGGCAAGGGACACCCCCACCATGCCATAGACCAGGCTCTCCCAGTTGTCAAAGGTGCTGGGAGGCGCCCCTGTGTGGGTGGACTAGGGAGCCCCTGCCCACCCTGACCCCCGCCACACACACCTGCAGGCAGCAGTTCATCATGCGGACGACAAAGTCGAACTGCCGGTGGTCCAGGACTGCCCGATTCTGCTGCACATGCAGGTGCAGCTCCTGGGCGAGGCAGCGGCGGGCCGCTCGCCCCTTCAGAGCCCTCAGCACAGCTGGGAGCAGCTGGGGGCAGGGAGAAACAGGGCGGAGGGCTCAGGCCTGCGTGCAGGCCACGTGACCTGCCTGGAGTAGCAGGAGGGAGGCGCAGGGAAGGCCCCAGCTCACAGCCAGTGGGGACACAGGGATGCTGGAGCCCAGGCTCTAAGCACTCAGGGAAGGGGAACCCAGACTCCAGGGCTTTACTGCCCTGCAGAAGCTGCCACCGCTGGCAGACACAGCCCTCCACTCACGTGAACACTCACAGAGACAGACACCGCACGCTCACAAGCCAGCGTGCAGACGTGCTCTGGGACAAGGCCCCACGGCCCTGAGCTCCAGCACCCGCTGGCTCAAGGCTGCAGCCCCTTGGCCAGCCAGGGCCAGGGTCCAGAAAACGCAAATCTAACGCAGAGCCGGCAGCTGGCTCGGTGCCCAGCAGGCCACACGTCTGTTCTGCTGTTCACTGTGAAACAGCTGGGGGGCCCATGGGCCCCTGTCAGGGGTGGTGGAAGAACTGGGTGCCTCACAGGGGCCCACACAGCCGGAAAATGCAACAGACCCCATGGTACTAGTGAGTACCACATGGCAAGACTCTAAGCGGTTTCTAGTTTCTATGAATTAAAGAAATCACACACATGGGCCTGCACGTGTTTCTGTGAAGGATGAAGGAGAAACTTAGAAAAAACCCTCACAGTGTTGTGACGTCTAAAAGTTGAAGTAAATACACGTCATTGAGCCTCCCCAGCAGGCCCTGCCTGGCTGTGCTGAGCAGGGGACCCGAGACCCGGCATCCGCCTGCCCTTCCTGCCAGCCCACCTCCCTCCAGCTGCTGGCAGAGGAACAAGGCCAGGGCTCCTCCGAGGAGGCTCCCCTGCACCAGAGCTGTGCCTGGCCACCCTCACCTTCTTGGCTTCGAGCATCTTCCCCTCGAACACATAGGAGATGCAGTTTCGAACCACCTCCAGCCGGCGTGCACTGTTGCCATGGAGCCCACTGCTCCGCTCCAGGATAGCAGCTGGGGAGCGGACAGCATCAACGCCTCTGACCTCGTGCCCACCCCGAGCCGCACCCGGGGCCCTCCCTCCCTGTCACGCACTCATGGGGGGCCCCGAGGGCACGCTGGTCCTCCTCTCGGCCTTCACCGTGGGGGGCGCGCCCTGCATCTTGGCTGTGGCCTGGTCCACGATCCACTGCACCATGCTCTCGTCCAGCCGGGGAAATGGCCGGGATGCCTGCTGCAGGTGACTGGCCTCCCCTGGCCTCTGGACCTTATGCATGGACACGGCAGGGTATGGGTTCTCCTGGGGGGACACAGGCAGGCGTGGACTGGTGGCATGGCACAGTGACCTCAGTAGGTCAGCCCACCCACTCGCGTTCCCTGCCATACGTTCTTATAGAGCTGTTCCGCCAATTCCTTGACATGACGCAGGACTCGCTGGGGGTGGTTCTCTTCTGCCCGCATCCGTGTTACCTCGTGGGCCACCAGCTAGAGGAGGAGGCAGGGTCAGATGGGCTGGCCAGGACAGAGAGAGGGTGGCAGGGGTTCCTCCCAACTGGGGGGTGTGCACCTCATCAAACAGGTCCGTGGGGCGGTAGGGGACTCCACGCTCCGACACAAAGCCTGCAAAGGCCATGCCCTCCAGCACCTTCATCAGGAAGTCGTCCTCCACCAGCCCGCGCTGGCCCAGGAAGGCTGCCTGGGGCATACCAGGAGGTCAGCCCCCCTGGCTCTGTCCCACCTGCCTGCCTCCAGCCAGCCCCGCCGGGCAGCCTACCTTGTGGAAGCGGATGACGAGCTCAGGGTGGACACGGACCATGTGCAGACACCAGCGGTAGCCCTGCAGGAGCTGAGCAAAGAGCCGCAGGAAGACGGCGCGCAGTTCCTTGTCCTGGGCACGGCAATGCAGGTGAGTGCCAGGCCCTACAGACAGCCTTCCACCCAACCTGCCCGTCCACATCCTGCCAGGCCTCCTGGGCACTTGGCCCGCTCCTGCACCCCTACTCTCTTCCTCCAAATAAAGCCACAACAGCCCCCTAAGACTCAGTGCTAACCACCCACCCTGCACAGGACCCCCCCGAGGCTTGCACACCCTCCACAGCCCCCGGGACCAGCCCAGAAGGGGCAGCCTCACAGCGTGCCTGGCACTGCTAGCTGGCCATCAGACCAGAGGAGAGGGCACAGGGCTGGTGGGGGCGGCAAGTCCCCTGCACCAGAGCTGCCATGAGCCCCACCTGTATATTCAGTGAGGAAGTGGGCATTGTGGGTGGTGGGAAGGCAAGATCTGCCAACTCCAGCTCTGGATCCAGGACCTGCAGGGGCAGAGGGAGCAGGGGCGGTGGCATACCAGCCCGGGTCTGGGGTCCCCTTGCTGCCAAGTGACCCTGCCTGGCTCTCCCCGAGGCCTCACCATGCTCAGAACGCTGTGTGTCTGACTCTGCAGCGGCTCTGGCAGGGGTGGAATGTGCACACATTCAGGGATGGTCACCGTCCCTCCATCAAGATCAGCAACAATCACATCCAGCTGGGGGCCGAGGGAACGCACAGTCAGGGATGTACAGGCCAGAGAGCAGGGCCTGGAGCAGCAAGGAGCACACAGCGGGGCCCTCACCAGCTCCTGGGTCTCTGCCTGGAAAGCAGCGTTGACGCCGATGATGAAGGGCGTGGGAGTGCTGAGGACCTCCAGGAGCTGCGCCGGCAGGATGGGCACGTAGGTGAAGCTGCAACAGGCCTGGACTCAGCACGGCAAGCCCCACGAGGACAAGGTAGGCAGGGGGCCCGGGGGCAGTGGGGCCAGGAGGGGCACCTGTATCTGAGAGGGAAGAGCAGGGCCAAGAGTCCTCGGCAAGCGTCGGAGAGCCTCTGGTAGCTGCGAGACAGGAAGAGCACCTTGTGCTCCGTGAGGGCGGCACAGAACAGAGACAGCACGTTGGTGATGCCTACAGGGGGAGGACAGGCTTGGAGGCACCTGCCTGAGACAGGCAGGACCTTGACCTCTGACCACCAGCCCCTGGGGACAGGAGAGGGAGGGCTGTGCAGGGGCTGATGACAGGCTCACCTAGCTGTCGGAAGAGCAGGGCCACACTGCAGCGGCTGACAGGCAGCGAGTCAGCCAGCGGGGTCTGAATGACCTGCCGGTCACCAGCCCCCAGCGAGATGGTTCTCTGTGGAAAGAGAGACACCAGTGCTCACTGCGCCAGCCAGCCCCGCAGCAGCCCATAGCTCCATGGCCTCAGAAGGCCTGGTGGACTGACAGACCCCCAGATGGGCTGTCCAGGACAGGCGGCACCCCAAGGGATCAGGCATGCCTGGCCTCTGCCGGCCTGAGCAGTGCTGCAGAGAAAGCTCAGGGCCTCTGACCTGGGGCAGGGGCGGGGCCTAGGTGGGCAGAAGAAACAAAGAATCCGTACCACTCCGTCCTCAACAGAGTCCAGCTGCACAGGACAGACGGGCAGAGAGACACGGTTAGACACACCCACACGTGGGGGCACGGGCCAGGGGCAGACAGACAAGCTGACACCAACATCCAGAAATAGGCACATCCAATGACCAAACGGACAGAGAAACTGAAGGAAGGCAGGTACAGAGCCAGGCAAGACCCAGGAGACACAGGGGAGCAGGCAGGGCCAGGAAGGGTGACAGGTGTGTCTGTAGCACCAGACGCAGGAGAGTTTGGGGCCTGAGGCCATGCTCAGGCCAGACCAGACCCTGCCCCACAGCCTCACACCGGGGGGGCGTGTGGCTGCAGATGCACAGCACCTACCCCCAGACCCACCTGCGAGCCCCCAGCCAGGGGGATGATGCATGTAAGCAGGTTCCCAATGACGTTCTCCAGGCCCACGCTCAGGCCCTCCACATGGATGGTGTAGATGAGACCCAGGCTGTTCTGCAAGGACCGCACATGGGCTTGGTGACAGCCAGCAGGAGGAGCCCACATCCTGCCTCATGGCCTGGCTGCCCACCTCACCCTGAACACCTCCACGTGGTCCAGTCGAGACACCAGCACCAGTGTCTTTGGTGCAAACAGTCGGCCAGACGGATGAGGCACCGAGGGGGACAGTCGCAGAGGACCCCCCTCGTCCACTTCCTCCTCCCTCTCGGCAGCGTCCTCGGCGCAGGCCGCTTCCTGTGGACAGAAGCCCCATTCGCCCGGCACTCAGGCACATCCCACCAGCCCAGGAGGACGTGGCTGACTTGGACAGGACCTCTCTTGGGACCCCAGCCTCGCGGGGCTGGGGCCCAGACCAGCATAGCTGGGGAGACGCAAGAGGGTCAGCCATGACCAGAGGCTCAGCCCCGGGCAAGCTGTATCCCAGGACAGGACCTCTCTTGGGACCCCAGCCTCGCGGGGCTGGGGCCCAGACCAGCATAGCTGGGGAGACGCAAGAGGGTCAGCCATGACCAGAGGCTCAGCCCCGGGCAAGCTGTATCCCAAGCCTCCCAGCTGACCTGTGTGGGGTCTGCCGGCTCCCAGAAGGTCAAGCAGGCGCAGTAGTGCCTCTCGGAGTTGATGTCAGTGAGAACAGCAACAAAGAAGGTTGGTGGGTTCCTCTCAGGACACAGCTGCCACCCACTGGGCTGGCAAAACTGCAGGGAAGGAGGGGTCCAGGGTCAGTGGCAGCTCCCTGTGGCCCTGCCCTTGAGCTCCTGCACAGCAGGCAGCACCTTGCCCTATGACCTGGGCTGTGCCTCACCTCCTGGGCCTCAGCACCCCCGTGAAAGGGAGTGACCACCTCGGCCTCACTGTGTGGGGCAAGGGCCCTGTGACACAGGACATGGTCCTCACTGTGACATGGGCACCAAGCACCCTGCCAGACAAGCGAGACACCCCTTCCCCCACCTCAGCTCAGGGATCTCACACCCAGTGGGGGCCGGGCACCATAGAGGTGCCTCAGTCCTGGAGGACCAAGTACCAGCTCCTGCTGGGCCCCCACAAAGCACCCCCAACTCACCAGCTCGATGCCCTGGGGGAACGGGTTGTCCTCCCAGTCCTTCTCTGGGAAGCGCTGCAGGATCTGGCCCTGGCCTTCCCCACTCCCTGAGGACGGGAGCAGATGGTCAGGGTACCTACCACCTCCCACACCTGCACCCAGCTGGCCTCAAAGGTCTCAGATGGATACATCACACCCACCCTAGCCTCATCTGGCACCAAGCCTCGTTTCCCTAAGAACAGTCCTGCGAGGAGGGGTCGTGAGACAGCCCCAGACCCCAGGGACCCTGGAGAGCACAGAGAAGAGCCCCTTTGGCTTGGCCTGGCACCAAGAGCAAGGAAACCCCAGCCCAGGGCCCTCCCTGCTCCCACCCCGCCCCACGGTGGGAACGCCCCAGCCAGAACCCACCTCCAGCCTGCAGCGTAGCCAGCTAGCACGGGCCCCTCCACTGGGAGCGAGTGGCTCTGCACCGCGCCCCACAGCCACCCCAGCTCGGGCACTCGGCCCAACCGCCCAGCCTGGTAGCCGGTGAGCCCCACCAGCACAGTGGGCACCACACTCAGTGCCTGGCCCAGCACAGGGCCCAGAATGTAGCCAGCAGGACCCAGAGATGGGTGGCAGCGGGCAGGATGGGTAGGGGCCTCGTTTCAGGACACCCACTGAAGGAGTGGGCCCGAGTGCTGGGGACCAGTAACTCTGAGAAGTAGGGAAGGGGGTGGGCTCCCTGCAGGCCGCTGTGCACACAGCCCCTGACCAGGACTGCCAAGAGCAGCACTGGGTTCACTGGGCCAGGGACGGGCGCTGGAGTGTGGAGGGCGGGAGGTTCATGTCCCTGCACATGCTCCGGGCACACTGCATCCCCACCGGCTAGCCCCCAGTGTGTGTTCCCTCCACTCCTTGGAACCCATCACACCGAGTCCCCTCTGGCCCCCTTCCCTACCCCACTGGGGCACTGCTCCCATTCCACACGGGCAGGGCCTCTGACTCACCCCTACAGAGGCAAACCAGGACCGTGCTGGGGCCCCAGTCACCTTGCAGGGCCTGTGCAGCAAGGACACGGGTCCCTGCTCTTCCTCTAGCTGCCACCCAGCACAGCAGCAGGGCGAGGCAGGCAAGACAAAAGCCTCCCCACCCTTACCTCCCAAGCCAGACCCAGGTCCCCAGGCACAGATGTGCCCACCTTCTGCTCAGACCAGCCTCAGCACTGCCGCCCACACCCCCACACACGGCAGGAAAGCAGGGCAGACAGGGAAGGGGAGTGCACGCAGCAAGAACCCCTTGGAGGGCCTGCCCCAAAGCCCAGCAGGCCACTGTGCAGCCTCCGAGGGTCTGCCAGACACAGCCCCGCATCCAGCACAGCTGGGCCATCGTGACCTGAACCAGCCCAGAAGCTTTAGACAGAGCTGGGGCCCAGACACAGGCCTGGACCCATGGGCACTGGCAAACACCCCAGCAGCCTGACAACACCCGGTCCCCAGGCCCCCTGAAGGCAGAGCAGTGGGGCTGCGGTCTCAGGAGACCACCCACCCTCCTGACCCATGAGGAAGGCAAGGAGGTCAGAGCAGCAGGCAGGTCGCTGGCAGCTGCTGTGGTGGGGAGGGGGTGGGCGGGGGGCATGACTCTGACTCATAAAACCTCAGCTTCCTGCTCCCCTCCTCCGCCCACCACGGACACCCTGAGGAGAGGCGGCAGACGGGGGAAAGAGAGACAGGTGTCTGCTGCTAAAAGGGCTGCTACACTTGAGCAACCACATAGCCCACCAAGACCACCCCCCAGGGTCTCCTGCACAGGCCTGGCTGGCGAACCCTGAGCAGTGGGTCTGCCCCCAAGGGCTGATGTGTGGGCAGCCCCAAACAACCATGTGGGCCCAAGCCTGGCTGGCACCCAGGGCTCACCCAGTTCTTGCCACGAGGCAGCAAGTGGAGGAAGGAAGAGGGGTGTGTACGGATGGGGACAGCAGCCTCTGCCCCACAGCCTCCCTCCCAAGGCTGGGCAGGCAGACTGACTGGACACTGTCCACCACCCACCTTGTGAAACAACTCCCACCTGCAGGGCTCCACCCTCCGAGGAACCAACTGGAGACTTGCCTCGGGCTGTTCCAACTGCCTGCACGGACAGGTGGCCGGGCAGGGTGAGCGAGCACCCCCCCATCTTTACCGGGGCCATGACAGCCCAGGACTTGGCCTGCAAGTCTCAGCCCAGCGAGGTCCCTCCCTCCAGGCAGCTCTCTGCACTGTGCCCGAGACTGGGGCCTGCGGTGGGACCCCCAGAACCATCCTCCACTTTCCTAGTGTACCTGTTGGCTGCTGAGCCAGACAGGAGCTCTGTGAGCAGGCAGCACCTCCATGTCCCTTTCTGCACCCGGGCCTAGCATGCCCGTGGCCTAACTGGGACTTGTGGAATCCATACAGATGGCTACACGACCACCCTCCCACACCCAAGCCCGCTCCCACCCCAAAGCAAACAGGTTCCTCAGGAGAAGTGCACCAGGACACAGCAGGCCCCTTGGAGGGCACCCCCAGGAGCCCTGACTTCTGGTCTCTCCCTTACCCTTCTCTGAGACCCTAGCCCACATCTCAGCTCTGTGCCAGGGACCACACTGCAGTCTGGCTGCTGGCCTGCATCCTGGCAGAGGGGGAGCACTGCCACTCTCCCAGTGCCCCCCACCCACTTGAGACCTTGTGGCTGCGGAGGTGTCCTGCAGCAGCTGAGCTCCTTGCTCCACCAGAGCTGCCCCCACCCTCAGTGAAAGGACTAGTCCACCCAGCACAGCTGTGTGCCACAGGGCGGGCCTCTGGGGGGCCTAGGAGGAAGAACACCAAGGTCCCCTGAGACACAGATGGGGACAAGAACTTCCTCTTGCAGCCACATCCCTAGAGCCAGCCCCATGTGGGCTGCAGGCCTGAACACCGGTCGGGAGAACACAGAGCATGCGCTCTGTCATCTGCTGGCAGCGCCTGTCACCAGCGCCAGGCTCCGACGCTGGGGGGCCACCCCAGGACAGCATGAAGAGGCAAGGGAGGACAGCAGCCTCCTCTTCCCATCCCCTGCCCCTGGCACTGATCCTGGACTAGCTCAGCTATAGGCAGAGGCTGAAGGAAGGCGCCCTCCTGCTGCTCCAGCCACCCAGACCTCCACACTCAAGACTCCAGGAGATCCCTGCCAGCCATGGCAGCAGGAGATGTGCAGAGGGGCCACAGCCTCCTCAGTAGGCTTCCCCAACTTCCCCAGTCAGACCAGACCGGCTCTGACCAAAGGCCTTGGCCCCTCAGCTGCAGGGCGGGGGCTGGTAGTCACCTGAGGCCACCCCAAACAGCCCCGACCTGCTCCAGAGGGAGGGCAGGAACATGGGCGGGGGAGCAGATGGGGCCCAGGAATGCAGCTGGCTCAGCACAGTCAGGACTCGAGGAAGCCCTGGGATGGAAGGTCTTCTCAGATGCTTCATGGGGTGGACAGGAGGCTGCCCCCAGCACCAGAACATATCCAGCCCCTCGCCCCCAGCAGACACTCACATGGCCACCTGTCAGGTTAAGTGTCTCTCCTGCTCCCAAAGACACACCCCAGCACTGGCCACATGGTGTTAAGTCAGCTGACTAGGGTCGGGGCCCCTGGGGCCAGTGGCTGGACACAGGTGGTCTGTCTGGCCCCTGTGATGTCCTCAGAGCCAGGGTGAAGGTCTTTGGTGAAGCAGCTCCCCCAAATCACCAGGGAGGAGCCCGCACTCTCTGAGATGAAAATAGGGGTCCGGTCCAGCCCTGTCCCCACCCTCCTGCATGGAGAGGTCTGCCAGGTGGTAACCCTGACACCAGGATGCTCCCTCGGGCGGGACTCCTGTACCCAGGCCCTGCATCCAGAAGCTCCAGACAGGACGTCCAGATCCAGGCCGAGGACGAGACTTTCACCACTCCCACCCCTCCACTGATCCCAGCAGACCCGGCACCACTGCCCTGATGTCCTAGGCCTGAGGGCACACAGGGGCCCTCCACCTCCCAGAGGCGCCCACTGAGTCTGTGCCTACAGTGTCAACACCTGCCGCTTGTCATGGGCGAGACACCACCATTTCCCGGACCTACTGTGTGAGTGGCGTCACACGTGTCTCCCCTCATGCTCACAGCAGCCTGGAAAGTCTGGTGGCTCATCACATCTCCAGGTGAGGACACTGTGGTGCTGAGCCAAAAGACTAGCCCAAGGCCACAGCTACTAGGTGGCAAAGCAGGGACCTGTGGCCCCAAGGTTCTCCTCTGCTTCAGGCTTCCCCACACAGCCTGGCTCTGCCCTCAGCCCCATGGCCAGGGTCCCAGCCTTCGGGCTTGTTCCTCACAGGGATGGACAAGTCCTGCCGAGAGAGGCCCTGAGGCTGGATGACCAGCTCCAACCCCAGAATGCAGGGTTCCATGGTCCCCCATCACTTTTGCAGTGGACAGCCTCGAAATCACTCCTTCCTGCCACTCAGAGTGAGCAGGCCCTGGGGGCTCCAGCCTTCTCCCCTGTCCGGCCCAAAGGCCACACACACCAGGGGTGTCCCCCTGCCTGTCATAGCCAGCTGGTCACGGAGCCCTCCCAGTCTCCTCTGGCCACCCCAACTGCCCACCCCTGCTGCCACAGCGGTCAGCACGTCTCCCCTTGGCCTCTGCCTGTGGCCTCCGCCTCCCTGGACCCTTCCCACATCACCCTTGTCATCTGCACACCAGCTCTGCTCCTGCAGCCCCTGCACTGGCCCCTGGCCTGGGGCCCCTCACACCGGGGCTGCCGCTCACCGGCTTTGTTTCCCTGGATCCCGTTGGCTGCTCCCCTCAGAGAACAGGCATGGCCTCCTCACACCCTCCACACGTGGCTCGGCACAGACAGCCCCCTGCTAGGACCTGCACTGCACGGGCAGCAAGCCTGGCTCCTGCAGACTGGGGGGCCTGGGGGAAGAAGACGGCAAGGTCCCTGCCCCCGAAACTCCCTCCGCGGAGGGAGGGACACGCGGACAAATGGCAGCTGAAGAGGGGCAAGTGCCAAGCGAGAGGGTGCTGAGGGAGACAGTCTGGACGGTGACACGGCAGCTACGCCGACAGGAAGCAGAACAGACCGCGGGCGGGACCCCACCGCACATCAGACTCAAGGTTCAGACCTGGCCTGCCCACACAGCCATCCCCACCTCCCCCAATGACACACACTGCCCCGCACTGGGCAGGCGGGATCTGAGCACACGGGCCAGCTCCGGTGGGCCACCCACTGTCGGGGCTCAGACCAGGCACTTGACCTCTGTCCTGGCACTGCTCCACAGACGGGGGAAGTAGCAGGGAAACCTCGGCGGGCTGCCGGGAGGAAGCAGCGGGATCACGCACACAAAGGGTTGTGCGGGGCCTGGCACACCGAGCACGCTGCCCAGAGCCGCGCTTCCCGCGGCGGCTGCTGATGTCACGGACAGGCTGCTTCCTGCGACCGCCCGGGCTGAAGAGCTCTCGACGCCGACCTCCCGGACTCGGGCGCCAGTGCCCCACTCGGCGCTTGGGCTGCGGGCCTGAGGACGGCAGGCCTTACGCCAGGAGTGCCCTTCTCTCCGCCCCACTTTGCCCCCGAAGCCCTCTCAGAGACCTCTTGGCGAGGCAGCCCCGGACCCCCACGCCCTCTTCTGCGTCCCACCAAGCCGCCTGGACCGGAGGCCCCGCACAGGGCCTGAGTCTTCAGACCGCGGGCACCGGGGGTCAGGAGGGGGGCTGCAAGAGGACAGTCCTCTCCCCGCGGAGGCAGAGCCACCCGGCAGCCGACCAAGGTGGACAAAGCCCACTCCACCCACGGGGAGCCGGAGGCCGGGCCACCCCGGGGCTCTCCCACCTCCCAGGCCGACGCCGACGTGCTGCCGACCGGGTTCTGCCCTGAGCGGGGTGGGCAGGCTCGGCCCGCCCTGTCACCACTGGGTCCACCTCGGGGAGGCCGCCGCTCCCCACGCCGGGCCAGGGCCCGGACCCAGGCAGGTGCCCTGGACGACGCTCGCTCTGGCCCCGCCGGCCCTGGCCCCCGCCCCGACCCTCAGCGTCAGCTCGCGGCCCCGGTCCCCGGTCCTCCGCCCTCAGCGCTCGGCCGCGGGCTCGGCACTCACCTCGCGGGTGCGGCCCGAACGCCACCAGCACGAAGTAGTCCGCGAGCCGCGCCATGGCGAGGGGCGCGGGCGGGCTCCGCGGCTCCGGGACGCGAGGGCGGCGCGCTCATGGCCCGGCCCCGGCCCCGGCCAGCGCTGCCCGGCCTCCCTGGGCCCGCTCCACCGCGACGGCCAGGGCTCCCGGCGCCATCTTCCCAGCCAGCCGGCCCGCCCGGCCGCACCGTGCGCCTGCGCGGCTCGCCCCGCCTCCCGTGGGCGGGGCCCGGGCGGCGCGCCCCGATTGGCGCAACCGGCGCGGGCTAGGGGTGGGTGGGGCCGGTAACGGCGGCTCGCTCGGGCCTGCGGCCGGTGCGTGGGGTCCCTGTCGGGCGCTCGCGATTCCTACAGCGGGAGGCGGGGCAGGCCCCGCCTCTGGGCTCCAGTCTGGGGCTTGGCGCGGTCGGTGTGGAGGAGGCTGGAGGGCCCCGGCCCCTTCCCACAGGTGTCCCGGTTAGGGGTCAGAGGAGGGGGCGGGGCCGGCCCAGGGTCTGCCAGCCCGGCCTCGCGGGAGGACCCAGGCGCCCCCTCGGGGTGTGCAGCGTGCGGAGGGGCCCCTCGCGGAAGCCCCAGCCAGCGCGGGGTGGACAGCAGGGAAGAGACGGCGCCTCTGGGCGCCCGTGGCCCGCTGGGCTGTGTTTGGGTGCTCGTGCTGTTGCAGAAACCTATGAGGGAACAAAGTGCTGGGCTCCATGGCGCGGCGCCTTGCAGGAGCCAGCCAGAGATGGAGGGGACCAAGCCGGAGACAAGGCCCCGCAAGCATCTGTTTCTGTTGGGTTCGGGGTGCAAAGGCTGAGAAAACTTCCTTTGGCCCTAGCTGGCTTGAGTTGGTTTCTGTCACTTCTCCCCAAAAATGCCCTCTCCGCCACATTGCTGCACCTGTGAGCTTGTGGGCAGGCAGCATCCATGGCAAGTCCTCTGGCTGGGCATCTGAGCCCAGCTCTGCTCTCCAGAGCCTGTGGGGACCTTGCTCCCTCCCACCTCCCACCCATTCCTTGCAGCCCTTTCAGAGACTCCTCAGTGCCAAGACTAGGTTCGTGTGCTGTCTACACCATACACCCTCCACCCAAGCTTCTCGCCACTGAGTTTCCTGCCCACCATGCTGTCCATGTCACGCTCCTGCTGGTCCCTCCCCTCTGAAGGACTGCCTTCTCTAGTCTTCGCCTTCCTGTGGGGGGCCTTCCCTCTCCCACCCCATGGGCCCCTGGGCTGCCTCCTCCTGTCCTTTTATCCCACCCAGTGTGGCTCCCATCACCTGTCGTCCCCCGTGTCGTCGGCCCTACCTCTCTGACTTTGTTCTCACTGCCCCCATCTGGCAAACCCCAGCGGTGCACCGTGCTGCCTCCCCTCCAGGCCTGCACCCCCCAGGGAGTGCAGAGTGGCCCCGGGGACAGCGCTGCCCAGCCGCAATGGACGCTTCCCCGCCCCCCGCATAGCCTGCTCACACATGGTCAGCTCTCTTCTGCCCTGTAGTCTCCCCAAGCCTCTGACCCCACTCTTGTGTCTCAGGGGTGAGCCCACTGCCCCTCCTGCAGAGAACCATCAAGTGGGAGGCCTTGTGTTGCATCACCAAGCTACAAGCTGCCTCCGGAATACCCCACCTGCTCCTCCCACACTGAGGGCGGAGGCTTGTCCTTCCTGCCTCCTCCCCACCTCCCATGTGCCCTATCCATGCCCCGTACCCTCAGTCTTTCCCTCTCAATGGATTCTTGTCAGGATTAAACTAGATCTCTCCCACCCTAAAACACTCAGGCAAACCAGCCAAGCGTCATTCTAGCTTTTCTTGGCCTGCATGAATTTCTCTAAAGCATTCCTCCAATGTCGCCAGCACCACCCACTTGTTTGGGGCATTTCCGTAGGTGAGCCAGCCCACGTCACTCCCCAGAAGCAGCTTCTCCGACTGAGAATACACGAAGGGCACCCTTGGGTTCCCCTCAGAGGCATGAGGACCGTCATAGACAAGTGCCGTGAGACAGGCTGTGCAAGAACGTGTGGGGTCACACAGGGGCCTCCGATCCATCCCGGAGCGGCAGGGGCAGGACAAGCAGCCAGTCTGAGGCGTGCGGGCCGGAGCGCATCCCACCCACGGGCTTCTGGGGCCGTGGCACCACAGTCTCAGGAGGGCAGCAAGTGCCCTGAGAGAAAGGAGCCGGTCAGCTGCCTTCCCTGGCCACAGACCGCACGGAGGCTTAGCTCCACCTGTCCCAGGTTAGACTCTCATGGGGATGGAAAATCTTTATTTATTTTCTCTTTATTGGTGAGTATTGTCACATTTACGTTTTGGAAAGATGGTTCTGGCAGCAGCATGGGAGACAGACTTGGGGAATGAGCGGGGAGGAGGAGCAGCTGCAGAATCAGGTCAGTCTCTGGGGTCCCCTGCTGGCTCCCCTTCCCTTGTTTTCCTTCAGAGCCAGCACACAGAGTTCTGTCCCCTTTCTGCACCCACTTCCGACGATGCTCACCACACCCTTCACCTGCCAAAGCCTTGCAAACTGTGAAACTCCCCAAACTGCCCCAGGCCTGCCCTCTTCAGACCCAGGCCCCCAGCAGGGCTGAGGCGCTGGTTCCCTCTGCATCCCTGCAGCTAGTTCCTCCCCTCTCTCCCCAGCGGCTCCCTGCATCAGCAAACAAGAGCCCACCATCCTTGTCTGCCTCTCAGCCCTGCTCGGCTTCCCTCTACACTGCCCACTCTGTCCCCACGGCACCCCTCCTGCCAGACCCTGAGCTCTCACCTCCTGCACTCCTGGGGCAGACGTGGGTGGGTGAGGCACCTGGCCCTAGAGGTGGGTTGGGACCCCGTCTGGCTGATTTAACCCTGCAGCACCCACTCCTTCAGCCTAGAAGGTTTGGCTCCCACCAGGTTCAGGGACAACGTGTCCCACCAGAAGGGACAGAAGGCAAGGCTGGTAGCCCCCAGGGCTCTGATTAGTCACAGAGCACGTCCCAGTGGGCTGACTCTGTCAGGCGCCCCTGCCCTACATGCCCAGTGCTACCCAGCGGAGGGCAGGACTGGGGAGGAGGGCCAGCCATTGCTTCTGGCTCCGCCCCCTCCTGGAAAGGCTATTTAGCTCTGGAGAAGCCGGCGCCACCGTCCCAAGCAAGACCCGGATGATACTGACCCAGGGGATCCCGGGCACAGCTGGGACACAGGCCAGCCTGGCTCTGCCAAGACCTCAGACTCGCCTACCACTTGGCACCTGAGACCCTCTCACCAAAGGACACAGGACCAGCCTGCCTGTTCCCTCGCCCACACCTCGCACCGAGGGCCCCCCAGAGGTGAAGGCTGAAGGGGTGGCTCAAGGGTAGGGCCCTCACACCTGCCTGGCTGGCTGCCCCCTCCAGCCCCGCCCACATGGCCCAACTCCTGACTGCCACCCTCACCCTCGGTTGCATCAGCCTCCTCTACCTGCAGCTTCCAGGCACGCTGTCCCGCTGCCTGGGGAGCCGGCAGCCCGCCCGACCCAGGTGAGTGGGGCTTGGATCTTCCCAAACCCTGCATCACCAGGCAGGAAATCAGGATGCCTGGGAGTTTCCCTCAGTCCCTCCTGCTTTTGTCCCCACCTTCTGCTGTTAGGGAAGCCCCCCATCTGCTACTAAGGCTCACCCCCTAAATCAAGGGGGACCCCCAATGCCTTCAGCAACCCTGAGCAGGGCAAGAGGCCTCTCTTTGCCTCCCTTCCTAAGGCACTCCTCTTCCCCCTCATTGGCAGAGCAGCCCCCTCAACAGGGGAGGTCAGTAGGAGGGATCCCCAGGCCTCCCCATTCCCCTACCCACCACCCTAAGGAAAGGGCTGAGGGGGGAAGACTGAGCACGGTATCCCACAGAGGCCAGGGGTACCCTTTGCCCAGAGAGTGAAGGTGAATGGGCATGTGACGGGATACTCATCTGGCTGAGGGCCAGGACCCAGTTGCTGAGCTCAAGGGGCTGTGGGCTTCCCCTGGCAGTGCTGCAGTCTGGGTGAGGGGTGGGGCCAGGCTGCAGGCCCCCCTGGCCTGCTGGGTAATGGTGTGAGGGCCATGGGCTCCGCTGGTAGTGCTCTAGGCTGTTGGGGAAGCTGTGGGCTCCCCCTGGCAGTGACCCCAGGCCTGTGTGGAGGGGAAAGTGAGTGGGTTTAAGGTTCCTGATAGGCTGGGCCATCGGGTTCACATCCTCCATCTCCCTCTGCAGGGAGTCCTCAGCTCAGACCTCTTCCAGTGGCCTGCAGCCCCCGCCTGTGGTCTGGAAGCTACGCCAGGCCCTCCAGCCACGGAGGAGCACCAGGCTATCCCCCGTGTTGGGTCGGCCTCTCCGGGATGGCCCCAACCAACGCTCGGGCTCCCACAGGCCCCGAGCCCAGCTTCTGCGGGTGGGCTGCATGCTGGGCACCTGCCAGGTGCAGAACCTCAGCCACCGCCTGTGGCAGCTCGTTGGGTCGGCCGGCCCGCGAGACTCGGCCCCTGTGGACCCCAGCAGCCCCCACAGCTACGGCTGAGGTGGGGCAGGCCCTGCCTCTGTCTGTCCCAGCAGAGAGGCTGCACCCCAGTCCCAGATCTGTAGCTGGGCCTCCAGCCTGCCCAGCCCCCAGAGCTCCTGGCAAAGAAGTGACTGCAGTAGTGGTGCAGGCCTCTGAGGAGAAACCCCTCACTTTCCACACCCACCAGGTCCCGCAGCCAACCTTGGACTGCTTTGGACGTATAAATTCATGCACCTCCAGGCATATGTGCAGGCAGAATTCATATACCCAGGAATGTGCAAGCTCAGGGGACAGGTGCTAAGCAGGAGTGGCTGGCAGCCCCGGATGCCCAACAGTGCTTCAGAGGGAAGGGGTCTGTCCAAGCACATGGAGCAGAAGCTCGACACCCAGGGGGACACCTCTAGGACACAGGAACGGGACCAAGTCGGCCCAGAGTGGCCCCTTTCCTGCTGGTCCTGACATGGTTAGATCAGAGCCTGGCTTGGCCTGCCCCAGGTCCCCCATCTTCCCTACCCCGTGCCCTTGAGACTGGGAGGGCAGCTGGGAGAAGCAGGCAGCTGGCCCACTGTGGTCTGGGGCTGGGGTGAGAGACAGGCTGTGTCGATACCTACATGGCTCCCTCAAGGAGTATGGGGATGTGGGGGTTCCACAAGCAACCACAGGGTCCCTCAACCTTGCCCTGCGTAGTGGGGGCTCAGCGGAGGGAAGTGCTTGGGCAGCGGGTGTGAGCAGGCTCTCTCAAGAGGGCTAGAACGGCCAGGAGAGCCGGGTCTGCAGCCAGCTGCATGGGGCTCACTGGGCGTCTGCCCCAGCTGGGTCTTTACGCAGTCCCGCCGAATGGATGCCAGGCCACACGAGCCTGACCCAGGGCTCAGAAAGGTGGTTTCTGTTATTCAGCGAACCCTCCTGTAGCACTTAACTCGTCAGTGCTTGTCTGTGCCATCCTCTCTGGCAGCTAGTGAGGGGCGCTGTCATTGACCCAGCACACAGGTCAGGGATGTGCCCACAGTCACTGCACCAGCCACCCAGAGCCTGGGCTTGGGTCACAAGCAGCCTGCCAGCAGACTCCCAAGTATGCGAGGGTCCTGGAAGCACCCATCTGGCTCCCACCTTTGTGCTTGCCCTTCCAGCTCAGGGACATTCCCTCCACGAGGCCCTGTGGGAACAGTTCAGGCTGGTCCCTGCCCTGGAACCGCAATGCAGGGCAGTCAGTGTCGTGAAGAGCAGGGCAGGGCAGGCCTGGAAGGCTGCCTGCAGGAAGTGGAGATCTGAGGACGGCAGCAGTCCCAGAGGGAGCTGCAGAAACGCCACAGCCTCCATGCCACAGGATGGGTGGGCAAGGCTGGGAGAGGTGCCCAAAAGCAGCTGAGAGGCTGGAACCAGCGCCAGAGTGCGGGCCTGTGGTCACTGAAGGGTGTCAGCAGAGGCAGGCAGGGAGGGCCAGGCAGGGAGCTGGGAGCTCAGCTCCCAGTCCTGGGGTGAGGGGGCTACCTGATGCACACACACTCCTGCTCCCACCAAAACCTCTCCTTCACCCCTTCCCAACCCTACTGTAGTCCAAGCCACCACCTGCTTTTAGGGTAATGGCTCCAGCCTCCTCCCTGAAGCCCCCTCTCCATCCCTCCAGCAACTGCTTGCTGAGCAGGTAGGGAAGACAGGAGGGACTGAGCAGGGCCCTGAGACCCAGCCGTCCAGGTGGGAGGGGGCAGAAGAGAGGGAGCCCTAAGGCAGGGTGCCTGGGCTGGAGCCCTGAAGACTGCACTTTGCTGTTTTAAATGGGGGATCCCAGCGCCCCTCAGTTTATTCTCAGCAAGGGCAGGGGGGCACGGCAGGAGCAGCCCCCCAATAGGCTCCTGGCCGCACAGCGAGGGCGAGTAAGTGTTCTGCCTTGTGCGCCCTAGAGGTGTGTCCCCAATACCTCCCACTTGGCCCACTGCCCCCTTCCCGCTCCCAGACTCTACCCTGAGCACACTCAGCACCTATCTTTCTGCAGAACGCTGGCCTCTTTCCAATATGAGACAGTGGACAGTGACTCGTTTGCTTTCTGTCTGCCTCCCCCTTGAAGAATGTAGGCTCCCAGCAGGATGTCTGGCAGTTAGGTCCTTGGCTGCTGGGTTCACCTCTGCCCTAGTGAGATGGAGCCCCTCACCCCCAGAGCCCCTTGGCCAGACTTCAGTCAGTCTCTCCTTAGCCCTGTGCACAGTCCTCCCCAGTATCAGCAGGAATCCCCACTCTTGAGATCTGATCAGACCCTCATCTCCACCCTTGAAATCTGGTCAACTCCTCATTCCCACCCTTGAGAGCTGATCAAGTCCTGTCCCCACCCTTAAGATCTGACCCTCCCACCTGCCTTCAGTAAGAATCCTGTCAAGTCTGTTCAGCAAGAATTCTGGACCCTCCATGTCTCCTCGTAGCAGTTTCCCACACACCGGTGACTCTGCTCTTTGGGGATCATTGCAGCTGCCTTCGCTGTATTCAGAGTGGAGCCCAGTCTCTTTCCCCTATTGCAACGGTTTTGAATAAAGTCTTCCTATTTTAGCAAATGTCTGAGCACCTATTTCTTCAATAAGCCCACCCCACCCTCTACCCCTACCTCCCCACCCCCCAGCAGAATCCCAGGTGCCTGAGGATATTGGGATGGGCCCTGGGGTCTGCACCACCTGTTGGGAGGGGCCTACGGTGGTTGTTTAATGCTCGAGGGGCTCTGGGGCAGAGCAGACCTGACTGCTAGCGAGCGGCTTCCACCTCCTGAGTCCTGGAGGGTCAGCTGCTCAGGTAGGCTGAAGTCAGGGCAAAGGGGGCTGGGGGCCCTTCCTGGGCTGACACATTAACCTGCTGAGGCTGGGAGGATGGTGGATGGTCACTCATTACCGAGGGCCAAGGCTAAGGGGCTGGGTGGCGCCGGGTCACTTATGTAACCTGTGGGCATATATAGGGGTACACAGGCCTGAGGACCTGCCCACTTGCCGGCTCTGCACGGTCTCAGGATGGAGGTGATTGTGGTGAGTACCCAGACCCAGTGCACAAGTGGCCCTGCTGATCGCTCACCCAGTGGCCAGCTAGCCCTCATGGAAAGTAGGGGCAGCCCCCTGCTCTCTCCCAGCAGGTTCCTGCCTGTCTGCTCACCCGGTCAAAGGGCTCCCTCCTTCCTGTTGTGGTTTAGCTGGGGTAAGGGTCAACAGCACCCCCACCCACAGACTCCCAAGTCCTGAAAAGGAGCTGGGGGTGAGGGTGCTGTGCACTCCCACGTGGCGTCCCTGTACCTGCATGTTTCTCTGGAAGCAGGTGACCAGACTAGGCCACAGGCAACGCTGGTGCAGGGGCCAGACATCTGTGCTGGGAGGGCTGTGCCTGGGGGTGCCCACACTGGGCTGCTGGCCCGTCTCTTGAGTCCGATGCCCCACGGGGTGTCCTCGCTTTCTCATGGAGATGGCATCATGCTGAAATGGCTCCAATCCCCTCCCAACCAGGGCCCAGACCCTTCTCTGGTCTACCGGCCTGATGTGGACCCAGAGAGAGCCAAAGAGAAGGGCAGCTTCCGTGACTACACTGTGAGGACCCTGACCCCCGCCCTGTGCTGCCCCCAGCCCCACCCTTCCTGGAGAGGCAGCAGAGCCCTTGGCACATGTTGGGGGGCACCCTTGGGGAAACCCACATGCAAACCAGTGGGGCCAGGCTTGGGAGACGGGAGGTGGCGGGCCCCTGGCTGTGCAGCCGCCCGGCTGACCCTACGGCTTGCAGTCTGGCCCTCTCCTGGACCGTGTCTTCACCACCTACAAGCTCATGCACACTTGGCAGACTGTGGACTTCGTCAGGAAGAAGGTACCTGACCGACTCCTTTACCGCAGCTCTGAGGGTGGGGGCCACCCTCCCCCACCCCAGCACCAGGTGGATGGAGAGGCACTGGGCCTTGCCAACCTGTGCCCATGATGATCTCTCCCCTCCTGGCCCAGCATGCCCAGTTTGGGGGCTTCTCCTACAAGAAAATGACTGTCCTAGAAGCTGTGGACATGCTGAATGGGCTGGTGGATGAGTCGGACCCAGATGTGGACTTCCCCAACTCTTTCCATGCCTTCCAGACTGCAGAGGGCATCCGGAAAGCCCACCCTGACAAGGGTGCGCCCCTCCAGCCTGCCCTGGGGTGCGGTGGGGGCCCTAGTCCCTGCGCCCCCCATAGTCTGCCCTGCTCTCTCTTTCCCAGACTGGTTCCACCTTGTGGGGCTCCTGCATGACCTGGGGAAGGTCCTGGCTCTGGCAGGGGAGCCCCAGGTAAGTACAGAGGTGGAGGGGGGTCAGCAAGATGGGGTCGGGGCAGGCCAGTCACACCCACCTATGGCCCCCGGTCCCTCCCCAGTGGGCAGTCGTTGGAGACACCTTTCCGGTCGGCTGCCGTCCCCAGGCCTCCGTGGTTTTCTGTGACTCCACCTTCCAGGACAACCCTGACCTCCAGGATCCTCGATACAGGTGCCCCTCCCCCGTGGCTACCCCCCCGCCCGGTGCTCCTGGCCCCCTCACCTTCTGCCTCTCCCTGCAGCACAGAGCTCGGCATGTATCAGCCACACTGCGGGCTCAAGAACGTCCTGATGTCGTGGGGCCATGACGGTGAGGCGAGTTAGACTGGGACAACAGGGACTGCGGCGGGGCCGCCCCACCCCGTGCCACATGGTGACCCCTCTCTCCCTCAGAGTACATGTACCAGGTGATGAAGTTCAACAAGTTCTCCCTCCCTCAAGAGGTAGGTGGGGGAAGGGGCCTGGCCGAGGGCCCTGCCCAGCTCTGCCCAGCCTGCCAGTGTGGCTTCCTCCTGCCACAGGCCTTCTACATGATCCGATTCCACTCCTTCTACCCATGGCACACGGGCGGTGACTACATGCAGCTCTGCAGCGAGCAGGACCTGGCCATCCTGCCCTGGGTGCAGGAGTTCAAGTAGGGCCCTGCCTTGGGGGTGGGGTGGCAGGGCAAGGAGGAAGGACTGGAGTCCTGAGCTCCTTCACAAGGCACTGCCCCTCCCCTGCTGCAGCAAGTTTGACCTCTACACCAAGTGCCCCGACCTGCCGGACGTGGACAAGCTGCGGCCCTACTACCAGGGGCTCATCGACAAGTACTGCCCTGGTGTCCTGAGCTGGTGACCAGCCTGCCCTCCTGGCCCAGGCCAGGCCCACTGCCCCAGGGTGACAGCCCTGTCAGTGCAGTGATGACTTGTCCCCCAGCCTTGCTGGGAGACCCCATAGCCCTCTTACGGCCAGCACTGGCCGCTCTGGCGGCCTCTCTGCCCAGTGACAATAAAGGCCTTGAAGCAGCCTGAGTCTGACCCTCATGGGGCTGTGGCCTCTCGGACATGGGTGTCTCGCTGCGCCTCCTGCCATGAACATCTTCTCATCCCCCAGATCCAGTGTCAGACCCCGGGGTTGCCCTACACGCCCACGATCACCAGGTTCTCCGGATTCAGGTGCCTTAAAAAGCCAAACTGAGCCAAACCCCTGACAGCTGGAGGAACCCAGAGCAGAAAGTTGCCTGTGACCAACGGGCCAGGGGCTGAGGAGGCGGCACACCAGTAGATGCCCAGGGCCCTCCTGAGGTGCTGCCCCGTCTTGGCTTGGCCAGTCGCCTCCCTTCCCTGGGGTTTCATCCCCAAGTGTGGACCTTTGCAGCTCCAGGTGAGCGCCGACTCCCTCTCTGCCTCTAGTGGTTTATTTATTGGAAGAAAATGGTTCTTTTGTCCCAGAATTCGTTTCTGTGGGAATCTGCTGATGGCATCCCGATGGTCTCTGTTAATATTTTCCTTGGTACTTCCTGCTAATTGGCAAGTGAATTTAGAGACTTAGTCAGATTTGGGTTTGGCTTCTTGGGGGCGAGAGCATGTTAGAGGTGGCGCCTGTTCCTCAGGAGGCAGAGGCTGTCCTGTGTTGCTGGAACATCCCTGACCTGCTGGAGCACAGGGCTCTGCCCGCCCCTCCTCCCTCAGGTTCCCTGAGGGCCCTGCTGGAGAGAAGCTGCCTCCTAGCCTCTCTGGGCGCTGTTTGATTAGGAAAGGCAAGTAAAACCCCAGGTTTTCTCCTAATTTACCATTTGCAAGGGTTGTTTCCCTAGCACCCTTCAAAGGTGATCGACTTACCTGCATTTGTATTAAGAACAAACAGATTTCAGTGTCTTTGTGCTCCAGCTCATTGAATTATTCTCAGCAGTGCTCAGCCATTGCATCCCCAGCTGGTGTGTGGGGCTTCCGGATGGGCTCCTGGGTCCCTCTGGCATGGCCACAGGTCTGTGCTGGATGTCCCGCCCCCTGGGGTGACAAGACACCCAGGCTGCTAATTTCCTGTGTCAGCAGTAACATTACCACAAACTGGGGGGCTTGAGACAATAGAAGTGTATTCTCCCAAGTTCTGGGAGTCAGAGCATCTGGGATCCAGGTGTGGGCAGGGTGAGCCCTGCCGGGGCCCCTTCCTGTCTCTCCCGGCTGCACATGCCCGCCAGCATCTCTGCACCCTGTCTACACCCCTCCACCTCTAATAAAGATGTTGTGATGGCCTTTAGGGCCCACACAGATAATCCAGGATGAGCTCCTCATCTCAGGAAACTCAGTCATATCTGCAAGATGCTTTTCCCAAATAAGGTCACATTCACAAAATATGGAAAGCTTTTGGGGACCCATATTTCAGCTTACCACAGAGACGGCCCCAGACCTGCAACTGGCCATTGCTCCTGAGGCCCTGCTTTCTCTGAATGGGAAAAGGTATTTCAAACCCCCTTGCAGGGGGCTGAGGGTGGGGGCACCTCTTGAACGTCCACCAGCCCCTGGTTGTGGCCACCAGACTTGGCACTGCCCATTGCCCTCCTCCCCGCTGCTCAGGCTGCTGCACGGCCCAGTCCCACCGTCTGGCCCACATGCCTCTGGGCCCTCCCTGGGCACCCCAGCCCCTGCTGTGTGCTGGCCTCAGGAAGGGACAGGCTTGGGTGTGTTTTGGAGACTCTGCTCAGGCTCTTCCTGTTCCCTTGTTCCTTGCACCCAGAAAACTCGTACCTGACCTGGGCCCCCTCACACCGTCCCCAGGCAGCCCCCCAAGCTCGGGCGGCCTCCTCCTGCACCACCTGCTCACAGGCTGGAGCAGTGCCGCTGGGGTCCCTCCCTGGAGCCGCCCGTGGGGAGCAGGGGCAACGGTGAGGCCAAGTGGAGGGGTCCTGGGCACGGCCGTGAGGGGCATGCCACAGGGTGGACGGCCTCTCTGCCTCCTCAGAGGAGACTGGTGTGGGGAAAAGAGGCATGATCCCAGGACTGGGGAGGGGGGCTGTCGGGTGGGCAGCCCTCGGTGTCCGAAGTCACCATCCCAATGCCACCCTGGGATCCCCCACAGGGCGAAGCACGTGTGCCTGCCTTTGCCCCTGTCCCAGCCAGAATCTGTTTGCCCTTCCAGAAAGGACCCGGGCTGGGAGGGGAGCAGACCCTGTATTCCTGTCCACCCAGGGGACTGCCAGGCCTCCCAGGGGCTCTAGGCTTCGGGGTAGCCGAGCTGAGGGCTCCCCAGAGGAGGGGGGGCTTGGCTCCCCCTGCAGCCTGCTCTGCTGTGCTACCTCCCTGACCCTGTGCCTCCTGGCCCCTCCAGTACTCCCGTGACTCTGGCAGCAGCCCCTGCTTCCCACCTACTTCTGGGGCCCGGCCTGGGGCTCAGGGCACCCAACCGCCCTCTCTAGTCAGTCAAATTTCTCTTTAAACGAGCCGGTTTCCTCTGAGAAAGTGGGCAGCAGGCAACAGGGTCTTAAGGAATCTAGAATCTCAATCTGGCCTGTTTGGGACTGGAATTTGGGAACAGCTGCTGGTATTGGCAATCTGGCTGCCTTTGGCAGGCGCAGAGCAGCTGATTTGTATCAAGAACGAACAGATTTCAGTGTCTTTGTGCCCCAGCTCATGGAATCATTCTCAGCAGTGCTCAGCCGGCCCAAGGTCTCGGCTCCTCTGGGTGGAAGAGCTGGTTGAAGGCTGTGGAGACAATGAGGAAGGGGCCACTTCTAAGGGCACACGTGGCCTAAGAAAACACGACAAGCCCCAGCCCCTAGACTGCAGGCCCCAGGCGTGCACTGAAGCCGGGAAGGGGCTGGGCCGCTCTGACCCCAGCCCGGGGCCCGTCATTGTCTGTAAGGTCCACGCTGCTTTCACACCGCACCGAGATGCCAGTGCGCCTTTCTCGCTGAGCTGGTGGTCGCGAGGATGGCGTGCAGACCTGTATGGCAGGCAGAGCTGCAGCCCCTCAGAGAAGCCGGCGGCCCCAACTGCTAGCAGAACGGTGTCCTTGATGCCTCGCACTCGCCGCAAAGGGGTCGGTTTCACGTGAGGACACTCTTTGATGAAGAGTGAAAGTTACTAATATTATGAAATCTTCGTTCTTGAATACAGCTCCTTTTAACCTTGTGTGTGACAGAGCAGGAAGGACACAGTGACGCCCCTGCCCAGCCCGGAGGGGGACGCTCACCTCCCGGAGGGGCCCTCGTGGGGCTGAGCTGAGAGCCCCACCCTCAGTGTCTCTGGGAAGAAGGACGGATGGACAAGCCGCAGTTATTCAGTCCCAAGTATCTGCAGGCATCTCTTAAAAATGAACAGAGTGGGCCTGTCCCAGGAAAACAGCAACAGCTTTCCCTGCCAAAGACGAAAATTAGCTTTCAAGCAAAAATCAGGATCTGCAAAGACCTGTGTACAGCCTTGGAAACGTGACAGCTTCTTCACACCCGAAGGCTTTTCTGGGCCATGGTATTGATGAATGTGATGTTTTCAGGTTGTACAATGGGACATGTTTACATTTGGAAGAGGCTGTGTGACCCAACGGACTGATGTTTTCTAAATCACCAATATACAATGCTCCAAAATCATGCACGAATACAAACGTCCCTCCAGAGTGCAAGATACACCAATGTGTTTTCTTGTCCCCAACGATGGAAAGCTCACCGAGCACCACTCCAGATTCCGAGTTGCAGTGAGCCCCTAAGAAATGACTACTGAGTTTTGATGTGGTATCAGAGAACGTCCACATGGTCCAAAAAGGCTTCTAAAATACTGCCTTTTCCAACTGCAAATCTGTGTGAGGCCAGACTGTCCTCGTATATTTCTGCTCTGGGCGGTAGGTTGTGGGTTGTGGCCTTCCCTGTTCGGAGGCTGCAGAGCCCGAAGGCTGCAGAGCTTCTATTTAGCAAAGTGAAAGGAGGGCACAGAGGGGCGGCTGACCCCAGGGTGGGTAGCAGCCCGCCAGATCCCAAGTCGTGTCTCTTATGGGGCTTATTTGGTTTCCTAGCTCCCAGCTGCCGTCATCATGCCACTGTCCGATCAGCTTGTTTCCTCCCTTCAGCATCTTTGCTCTGTGTTGTCTTCTCCGTGAGTCGCTAAGAGGAGCTCACGGTGAGGCCAAAACCATAAAGTGAGAGATGTGCTAGCGATGTCAGGACAGCCTCAGGGTCAGCAGTGACAAGGTCTTCCTTAAGGGCACAAGCTCGAAAGTCGAGAGGTCCCAGTGACCCCTACCCTTTGCTTATCAGTTTGTGCTGCACCGTAAAAGGCGTTGGGCTGAGGGAGACAGGGCGGCCTCCGGGCCGACACTGGGTGGCCTGCCCTAACATTCCCTCCTCAAGGACTCAGGACCCTGGGACTCTGGACCCCTTTGGCTTGGAAGACAATTCTTGCCAAGGAATTGAGCTGGTCTTATAAGTAGCCTAAAGAGGCTCCATCCGGGTATTAAGCTCAGCCACTTGTCCACAGGTATCAAGTGAAGATTGGGACGCGTCTGGGAAGCAGTGACTATACCTGTAATGCGAGCAGCTATGCCTCTAGAACTCCCAGCACAATGGAGGGAGAGGGCTGGGATGTCACCAAGGTGTAAGTAAAGGCTAGGGTGACAAGGCATGTGTGGGTAAGGGAACTGGGTTTCAGGAGGGGCTGTGTCAGTCTTTGGACTCACACAGCCAGGGTGCAGATGTCTGCCCAATGTGTAGGGAGGCAAAGGTAGACATTTTTTTCTGCAGAGGAAATATAGCCCTAGCATGCTGGAAAGGCACCTTATTAAGAAATATTTTTTACAGCAGCAGACTCAGGGACTCCCAGAAGGAACTGGTGGTCACCAAAGGGGAGGGGTGTGGGAGGGCGGGTGGGGAGGGAGGGAGAAGGGGATGGAGGGGTGTTATGTTTAGTACACACGGTGTGGGGGGTCACGGGGAGAACAGTATAGCACAGAGAAGGCACATAGTGGATCTGTGGCATCTTGCTGCGCTGATGGACAGTGACTGCACTGGGGTATCGGGGGGACTTGATAATATGGGTGAATGTAGTAACCACATTGTTTTTTCATGTGAAACCTTCATAAGAGTGTATATCAATAATACCTTAATAAAAAATCAAAAAAAATTTTAAGGTACATGGAAAAGCACTGGGCCACCCCAATGGAGGGAGAGAGCGGGTGGTCGATGGAGGCGGTCACTCGAGCTGCAGACGGGAAGTGAGGCTGAGGAGAGACACCATCTTTATAAAACTCATCCTTCACAGAACTTTCACCCACCTGCAGACCCTTTCCAGCAACTTGCTTACTCCTTTAGTTTTTCTAAGTTTCTCTCTTTTAGCTAATCATTCTATTTTAAAACAAAATCTTACTTTCTTTTTTTCTTTACTTTTGACCATACAAGACTCTTTCAAAAAAAAAAAGATGGTTTTCTCTTTTTAATTTTAGCCCCCAGCAAAGGCCCAGATAAGGAACCCACTGATGTTGAGATTCCCCAAGGTTTGGAGGACATCGCGTATCTGCTTTCTTGAAGAGGTGTTCAGATCTTCCACAGGCTTGCAGCCCCTGGAGGGTGGCTGTGGAGCTTTCTCTGTGGGTTTAATCCCAGAGGCACAGGGCTTGACTCGAGAGTGACGGATTCAGCCGGGCATCCCAGGCACCTAACTGGCGGTGGGGGCGGAGAGCGGCACAGTCAGAGGGCCCTCCCACCTGGGGTCAGCTGGGGTCCTGGGCATCTATCTGTCCAGGTTTCAATGAATACCTGATTTTCTGGTTGGTAGAGAACCGACTGACAGTATTTATCTGTCCCAGGTAGCACCTTGGGCCTAAAGACCCTTCCAGCTTGTTGAAGTGTCCTAAAGAAATTATATTGGGCTAGACTTGAGGACAGAACTGATGGATGTTTCTAAGGTGGGGTATAGGGCACTCTGGCATTACCAAAAAGTCTTGAGAAAATAAAATTTGTTCCCATGGGCAGCATGAGAGGTGAACCTCCTCCTGACCTTAGGGATCCCATTTACCTCCATTATATGGATGAGAGATCTAAGGAAAGAGTTTAGCAGAGAGTCGGGGGCTCCTGTATCTACAAGAAAATGTAGAGGGCAACCTGCGGCGTCCAGAGGAGCCCTTAGCTTTGTCCCTTCAGCTGCGATGGTTCTGGCAGCCGGCTAGAGTGGAGGGCCCTCCAGGTCACAGCCACGAGGGGCTGGAATTGTGAGCCGGGGCCCTTCCGCCTTCCCGGCGATCTCTCCTCTGGTGGCCAAGCTCCCCACAGTCGGGAGGCGGCCTCCATCCTGGGCATTCCTGCAGGCTCACTGCAGAGACGTCAGCCCCTGGTATGAGTTTGTGGAGACCCTCAGTGTACTTGTCAGGGTCATCTGAGAATTTCCCAGTTGGGTCTTGGGTCTGGCTTAGGTCTTGCCTTGAGAAGGGGGCTTGGACCCAAGGGCCCAGCAGGTCTTCCAGCCTCTGGTAAGGGGTGTAGCCTGGGCGGGTATGATGGGACTGGACAGGCTTGAGCCAGAGAGCCTTGGTATTTGGGGGCCTCAGGGCTACGGGAGGAGGCTTGATCCTCTTTCATCTTCTCTTTGGGGGAAAGTCGGGGAGAGGCCAGCCACAGGCCCTCCTATACCCATAGCTGGAGATCTGCTAAGGACATAGCTAAGGACTGCGATGGCCGGCTGATACGGAGGCCAGGCTGCACTGAGGAGAGGGGCGTGGAAGGAGGGAGGAGCCCCCCTCTCCCACGCTCAGCTCTTGTGGGGCCAGGCAAGCGGTCCCGTATGGGCCCCTGGAGGGGGTCTGGGCTGCAGTTCCCCTCACCACGTGCCCTCTGGGTTCTGCACTTGAGAAGGCCTAACCCCGGGCGTTCAGACTCAGCCTCACCGTGTGCCCCTCTCTGTCTCCGCGGCCTGAGGGCCCCTCCCGCCTGCGGAGCGTGTGGCTGTTCCCTTCTCGCCGCCCTGTGTCCCGTGGGGCGCTAACAAAACCTAAGATTTGGATGGCCACTAAAGGGCACAGGTGGGTGGTCATTCCGCTCTGAGGTCGAGGGCGTAGACTGTCTGAGGGGCGCGAGAACATCTTCACCGGAGCTCTTTTCCCCCTTCTGCTTTCCAGCGGCTCTGGGAGGACACAGAGCGGGCATCCCCTCAGGCTTTCACCTTCTCTTTGGGGGAAAGTGTGCTGACGGAGGCCTCTGGGTCCCCACGCAGGCAACAGCCTGGGAGCTGGTGGGGCCGTGGCGGCGGGCTGTCCATGTGAAGGGGAAAGTGCTGCGGGGCCTTGGGGGTCGGGCGGGGGGGAGCGGCCCTAAGAGTGAGAGGAAGGATTTCCCACTGTGGGGACAGATGTAGCTGATGGGGGGAAAGGAACTTGGCGGCCGGCAAGGGGGTGCACTTGGGCGGCGGGGGGCCACTCCCTGTAGCGACCGGAGGAATGGCCGCTCCTGGAGAGAGAGGGGACAGAGGGGCAGCTCGGCAGCGAGGAGGCTGCGGCCTCACAAAGTGTGCAGAGAGTGGCCGGACAGGATAGCTGGGGAGTCCTGATGGGGGGGCCAAGCGGAGGGAGCCGCGTGGGCAGGGGACCCACCAGGACCGGTAGAAAATCAGGAAACAAAATCTCCCCCCGTATAGGACCCATTAAATACTCATCAGGGGTTGGAAGCGGCTGTTTTTACAGCAGCCCTCTGCTGCGTGGCCGGGGCCAGGGCCTCACAGCTGGCAGGGCGCTCAGTGCAGTCTCCCCTGCTCAGTGGGCAGTTTACCCTGTCGCGAGGCTTCCTGCAGTGAGCGCCCTAATGGCATCTGAAGTGCCCAATCGGACCCGTGCCTGCAGGTTACAGCTGTTTTTGTCCATGAGAGACAGAAAACGAGGGAAAGGACCCCCAGAGGACAGGTGGGTCGTGCCTGCAGTCAAGGGGGTGAGGTGCAGACAGAAAACGAGGGAAAGGACCCCTAGAGGACAGGTGGGTCGTGCCTGCAGTCAAGGGGGTGAGGTGCGTGCGGATCGCCAGTAGCGGTTTGAATCACAGCACCACAGTAGGTCCTGGGGGCCGGCCGGGGGGTGTTGTGGAACTCTCCAGTTCTCGTCTTCCTGGGGAATTCAGTCGGGAGGCCCCACAGGGTGCTAATGCTGCACGGCTTCTGTTCAGCAGAGCGAAGGAGCAGGCTGACCCCAGGGTGGGTAGCAGCTCTCCAGTTTTTACATGGTGTCTTTTATGGGGCTTATTCGGTTTCTTCCTTCCCATTTGTCATTTTGATTGTCTTGCTTCCTCCCCTTGAGCTTCTTTGTGCAAGTGTGTGTGGGTCATTTTGCACATGAGTGACTATGAGAACTCACAGTAGGGCCAATCTGTAATGAGAAAGATGTTGTAGTGATGTAAGGATGGCCTCAGGGTCATCAGTAAGGTTGGGAAGGTCCCAGGGAGACAGGGCAGTCTCTGGGTGGAGGCTGGGTGGCCTGCCACCCTTCTTTCTCCCCTCCTGCACGTGTCTATCTGTCACTCTAACATTTCAACCAAAAATGTATTGACCAGAAACAAATATGAGAAGCTGGACACTGAAGAGATTTTGCAAATGCATAAAACTGCCATTCTTCTCACTTAATTTTCCTGGAAATATGGTTATTTTTTCATTTTAAAATTTGTCAGTATGGTTGCATGTAGCATGTTCATTTTTATGTTGAAAAAAAATTAATATGTAAGTGTCTAAGGAATTTCTCAGTTTGATTCCCAGTGTGATAAATACTGATAGATGCATCCCTCATAAACAAAAGCTCTTGGTGGTCCTCCAGTTTTCAAGAAGGTGAAGGGGTTCAGAGACCAGATGACCTGGTCCGTGGGTGCCAGCCAGCCCCTCAACACCTGCTCTGTAGGCTCCATGGGGCAAGATGGAGGCCACGTGTACGTGCCACCATCAAACTCAGGGGCCACCAGTATGGCTCCCTCCAAGCCCCTGACACGTGCCTACCCCAGGGGGAGCAGTCAGCCACCATGGCATGACCATCCATTATGCTGGGCAGTGGTTTGTCACCATGAGCTCCCCTTTGTGTGTGTTTAGACTTTCTGTCTCCTGTGTGTCCCTCAGCACTGCCATCCGCTAACCCATGAGTGCCGGTCATGCAGGAAATGCCTGGCATGGTGATGTGGCATCCAGGAGTCACCTGGCACATGTGGGCAAACACCTCTCACCTGCACCCAGTGGTCCTGGCCGAGCTGCTGTCTGCTCCAGTGACTCTGTTATGCTGCACCAGGTAGTGTGGCTCCCAGGGAAGCGATGCTTCCTCCCAGAGGCACAGCAGCCCTTCCACTTAAGTGGCCATGGCCAGTCACATGGTTATTCTGAGCACCACTGCACCCGAATGAGCAAGCAAATGAAGGATGTGACCGGTGTGAGCTCCACAGGAAAGGGCTGCTGGCGCATGACCAAGAGGCTGGGAACATGCACTAGACCGGTTCCAGGAGACCCTGGGGTGCTTGGAGAACTGCCAAGTCCAGAGGCCAGGGCCAGGGGGAGGTGGCAACACTCTCTGCAGATAGACCCGAGGGCTCTGACACCTCAGGACGGTGCATGCGGGGAATGCCCTGGACACCAGCCCATGCATGATTGTTGCAGAAACAAGCTTGACTTGTATTTTTTTCCTTGCTGTCCTTCAAACACTTCTGAATTGGTTTCTTTCCTGGTGGCTACATCACAGTTTGGTGTGTGAAATGCAGAATTTAGAGACAGGATTGTGCTGGGCTCAAGGTGGGCAGATGTTGAGCCAGAACCTGGCAGTGATGTGGCTGCAAAAACAGGTCAGCGTTTGTGGGCCTCCTCACCATGGTGCACATGGGATTTTGTGCAGGGTGTGGAATGGCTGCCTTGTGTTAGTGAGAGCACTGCTTAGTGGTGGGGGGAGTGCATTTCAGAAAGATGGAGTCCTGGGCACCCCAGGAGGGGTGTCATGCCTGATTTCCAGTGTCTGGACCACTCCCGTGGCTGGGGATCTACCTGCTTGCGAGTTGGGTGGGAGGCAGCTCTGCATCTTTCCCACCTTCCCTTTTAGAAACTAAAAAGAGGAGAAATGTGTTACCCAAGCAGCTGTGCGGCCCACGTTCTAACCTGGCTGCACTGACTGAATTTGAAGCTGGGAGTCAGCCCCAGCACAGCAGTGCATCCTCACCAGGCCAGGCTGTGGCAAGGTGTTTTGCCTGTGGTCAATCTTAGTAAGTTTATTTGTGATAGAGAGACATTCAAGAGAATTGTAGGCTCACTGCATTTGTATGTTTATTCATTAATGTTTTTTTCAAAGCTTGGAATGATTGGGTCAGGTCAGATGACTGCATGGTTAAAAAATAAAATTAAACCTGTAATGCAGTTAAAATATTTTTGGCACTCAACATTTGCAAATGGAACCCTTTTGAGTTATTGTTAAAACCTGCTAAATTTAAATAGAAGAGAGAAAATGAAAATACAGAGATGGGGAGGCTTGCATCAAGCCAACAATGTGACCTGCAGACTTGGGGCAGGCCCTGTCAGTATCCCAATGGTATTGTTTTTGCAGAAATAGAAAATTTCATCCTGAAATTCATATGGAATCTTAAGGGCCTGCAAATAGCCTACAACAATCTTGAAGAAGCAGAATAAAGCTGGAGGACTCACGTGTCCTGATTTCAAAACTTACAACAAAGCTACAGTTATCAAAACAGTGTGGTGCTGGCATAAAGACTGGTGTACAGACCAAAGGAACTGAACAGAAATCCCAGAAGTAAGCCTTTGCATATATGACGGGTTGATTTCCACCAAGGGTGCCAAGACCTCTCAAAGGGGGAAAGAATGGTCTTTTCAACAAATGGTGCTGGGAAAGCTGGACACTCACCTGTGAAAAGAATGAAGTTGGACCCTTACCTTACATCACATACAAAAATTAACTCAAAATGGATCAATGACCTAAACGTAGGAGTTAAAACTATAAACTCTTAGAAGAAAACATAGGGGAAAATCTTTGTGACCCTGAATTTGGCAATGATTTCTTGGCTATGAAACCAAAAGCACATGTAATACAAGAAAAAAATTAATTTGACTTCATAAAAGTGGAAAATTTTTGTGTGTCAAAGGACACTATAGGAGTAAACAGGCAATCCACAGAATGGGAGAAATGTTTGTAAATCACATATCTGATGAGGGATTAATGTCCAGAATAACAAACTATAATTCAACAACAAAAAAACAAAGAATTAAAAAGTGGGCAAAGGACTTTAAGACATTTCTTCAAGTATACAAATATATAAATGGCCAATAAGCTTATAAAAAGATGCTCGACATCATTAATTAGGCAAATGCAAATCAAAACTACCATGAAATACCATTTCATACCCAGTAGGATGGCTACTATCAAAAGGGAAAATAACAAGTGTTGGTGGGGATGTGGAGAAGGTGGAGCCCTGGCACACTACTGCAGGGAATGTAAAATGGTGCAGTTGCTGTAAACAGCTTGGTGGCTCCTCAAAAAAGTTAACCATAGAATTACCCCATCACCCTACAATCCCACTCCTAGGCATGCACCCAAAGGAACTGAAAGCAGGGACTTAAACATATACTTGTGCACCAGTGTTCACAGCAGCATTATTCACAACAGCCCAAAGGTGAGAACAACACAGATGTCTACCGGTGGGGTAATGAATAAACAAAACATGGTATAAATCTAGCTTGGAATATTATTCAGCCATAAAAAGGAATGAAATTCTGGTAAATGCTGCACATGGATATACCTTGAAAACATTATGCCAAGAGCCAGACACAAAAGGGCACAGGTTGTAAGATTGTTTATATACAGTGCGCAGAAGAGGTGACTCCGCAGAAGCAGAGAGTGGACTACTTACTGGCTGCTTAGGGCATGGTGGGGAGAGGTTGGAAGATGCCAGCTAAGGGGAACAGGGCTTCCTCTTGATGAAAAGGTTTTAAAATGGACTATGGTGATGGATGCACAACTCCGTTGTTCACTGAATGCCACTGAACTGTACATTGTCAATGGGTGAATTGTACGTCATGCGAATTGTATCTCAGGGAAGTCATTACAGAAAACAACAAAAACCCAAAAGGGAGATTCATAAACTGAGTTTAAAAACCTAAGAAACTAACAACAGGTTTTTGAATTTTAAATACATTATTGCCTTAAACCAAAAGTCAACTCGTAGATCATTTACTCCATTTGTATCTAATCTGAAAGCTCAGGCTGCATACAGGTCCAATCAAGCCACATGTGGCTATGGGAACAGCCCGAGCTTGAAGTGCCATCTGTCTGGCTCAGAGAGAGGCTCGGTGACGTGGGGAGGTGCTGGCCCCGGCGGGGGCGCTGTCCGGGGCTGAGGACAGGGGCAGGGGCAGCAGACGCCATGTGGCAAGTTCCCACAGAGGGCTGTGACCTTGCTGGACAGCACAGCCCCAAACGGAAACCTGGACTGTGCCCTCGACTCTGGCTTCCTCGGGTGTCCTCTAGGGGGAAGTGGCCAGAACAGAGGCAGTCAGATGCATCCTCTCTCCTCCGGCCCAGGTTCAAGGCCCCAGCTCATTTCCCTCTACCACACCCCGTGCCATGCCAGTGGTCTGACAGACCCCCCTCTGCTGCCCCTCATCTCTCCTCACCCCTGCCCAAGCAAGGCCCAGTGCCCATCCCTGCAGATATTTTTGGAGAGGATACAGGGGCGGGAAGAAACGAAGGGGCAGGGTTCTGATGAGTAGTTCTCTGGTCCTCCAGTGTTTCCAGACCCCCCATTCTGCCACTGGCCTCACAGCCTTCATGTGCAGAGCTGACAGCTCAGCCAGGTTGGCTGGACTGAGATGGAGGCTCAGGGCCCTGGGTCTTGCTGGGCCAGGCCCTTGTGTCCATTCTGTACAGGGAATGAGGATGGGGGAGCAAAGGGACTCAGGACACCAGGTGTTAGATGGACAGCATCCAGGCTGTGTCTGCTGCCAGAGGCCAAGAAGGCCCACTGTCCTCAGGCTTCCCAGTGGGAAGGAAACAGGCATGTGGTCAAGCTAAGATATGCCTTTATTGGTTCATGGATCTAGGTGACGATGGGCTGGTGCGGGAACATCGTCTCAGGGTCATCTTCCTCAGCAGGTCAGCCTCTCCCCACTTGTGCACCTGCTGGGGTCAGGCATCCGACTCAGGACCCTACAGTGGGGCAGAGGGAGAGGGCCTCCCACAGCCCTGACTGGCCACACATCTGCCCTCTGGGCCACCAGCCAGGAACATGGTTGGTGGGCGGGGGGTGAGCAGGCAGAGCCTGCCCCAGAGCACCTGCTGAGCTGTTGGCTAAGGCACGACGGCTGGGCCGTGTCTTGCCGCAGGAGGCCAGAGATGTGCCGGGGGCCCTGGCCCTCTCTGGACATGTGGCTGACAGAAGGTGGCTACTTTTTGCGCCGGGGTGTCTGGGAACCACTGCTACCGTTGCTCGGGGCTGAGGCTGTCAGTTGGCTGGCAATTCCCGCGTCCTTCTTGGGGGCTGGCCTGTGCTTCCCTTCCTTGGCAGGGGGCCCCAGCAGGGCCTGCACAACCCTGATGACCCCCACAGTGACTAGGAGCCCCCAAAGCAGGGCGGGAGCCTCCAGAGGAGAGAGCTGTCTCCGAGCCCAGCGGAGGGCCTGAGCCAAGGTGGTGTTGGAGCTGCGGGCCCTGGGGGGGCTCCTGTCCTGTGGGGGCGGGGTGGAGAGAGGTCAGCGGGGGCACCCTTGCCACCTCCCCAGGCCTGGCCCAACCCCTTCCTACCTGCAGGCCAAACTGCCTGAGCAGCATGTCCAGCGTCGGGTCCCCCAGGGCCACGGTGGGGAAGAATTCCTCCACCCACTGGCGCCGCCACCACTGGCTGCAACAGGAAGGGCGTTCAGGTGGCGCCCCAGCGCAGCTCCAGCACCCGCCTGGTGCCCCGGCCTTACCCCTGTGCCCCGGGCTGCGAGAACCAGTACTTGTAGAGCTGGGCCCGCACATAGGTGGGCGGGTGCTTGTGGAAGGGGTACCTGGCCACGTCGTTCTGGATCAGGCGGATCACTGTGGGGGTGGCAGGTGGGAGGATGGAAACCCAAGGACGGGCTCAGCCCCAAGGCCCCGCCCTTCCCGAGGCCCCGCCTCTCACAGCCCCGCCCCAACCTTCCTGGGTCGGCCCTCTGGGCCTCACCTGGCTCCTGGCCCTGCAGCAGGCGGTGCACCAGGCTGGTGAACCAGGGGCTGTGCGAGGGCGGGCCCAAGGCGGCAAACCACATCTGCCAGTCGAGGCGTGGCTGGTGGGGCACCACAATGGGGGGCGGCCGGCTCACGTTCCCAGGCTTGTACATGAACTCGATCTCCTGTCCAGCAGAGCCCAGTCAGAAGACCAGTTGGACCTGGGGCCACCCGCCCCACTGCACCAACACGCCCTGGGCGCCCCGCCCTGTGGCGCCAACACTCACAGTCCAGTGGCGCCCATCATAGCTGCCCTCCAGCACGACCTCTGGCCGCCCTCCCAGACCCGTCATCCGCCGAAACAGGCCGTAGGAGTTAGCCAGCTGCAGGTGCTCCACGGCTCCAAACAGGCGGTGGGCCCCAGTCCAGAGGCGCCCATGGGTCGAGGGCTCCACGTAGGAGTATGGCACCTGGACAGGCGGGCAGAGGCTCAGTGCTGCCCCTCCAGCCCCCAGCTGGCACCCCTGAAGTGCTTACCCACCAAGCTGGTCATGAACAAGGCCACCGTGGCAGTGCCCAAGATGGAGAGCTGGACTGCAGCATAGAGTTTCTGGAGCCACCCTTGCACCTGGGTCCACCTTGTGGGGGGAACCGAAGGGCAGTCAGGCCTGCCCCAGACAGCTGTACCCCACGCCCTTGGGCCATGTACCTCCAGAAGGCTGTCAGGAGTTCCCAGGCAAGGGAGACCGCTCCCAGCCACATGGTGGGCAGGGTCACCATCTTCAGCCACTGGGAAAACTGGTGGAAGGTGAAGGCTGCGGAGGGAAGGGGGTGTGAGGAGGGGCCTGGCCCCCGCCCCCCACACCCCTGGCTGACACTCACTGGTTCTGGAATGGACCGTGTGCTGCTGCCAGTCGACCTCCAGTCCAAAGCAGTACACGGCGCCACAGGCCAGCAGCCCATAGACGGTCAGCTCCAGCAGCAGGGGCAGCATGGCCAGCAAAGCCCTGGGCCACGCTGCAGGGCAAGACAGTCATGGGTCAGCTGGGATCCACAGCAGGGGGTTGGGGTCACCTGGGCAGCACTTGGGGGAAGACACCCTGGTGGGCAGTGAGGAGGATGGCTGGCTGGGACAGACTGACACTTACAGGGGGGCGACTTCTTGCAGCTGCTGTTGCACTTGGCAGCCAGGTGCTCGTCATCCAGAAGAGCAGTGGTGAGCACCAGGGTAAGCAGGTTGAAGAAGTTGTAGTTGCCGGTGAGGATGATTAGAACTTGCAGCAAAACCTGGGGACAGGTCACCATTCACAGCCTGCGGCCGGGCGCCTCTGCAGCCCATGCTGAGGTCTCTTCTGCAGGCACCCTGTCCTCTCCTCGTTAGAGGAGAGTGTGGTAGCTGGTCTCCGTTCTGTTCGCACTCCACCTACCCTCCACCCCGGCTCTCACAACCACCTGAGGAAGATCCGGCCTGGGCATGCCTCATGCAGCCTTTCCCCATCTGCCCCTGCTGCCCTAAGACTTGCCCCCCCAAGCAAGGCTGCAGCCTTGCCCCACAGGTATACCTGCATGCCTGGAGTTAAGTCACCCCTCTACCCATGCGCCTTTCTGGCTGCTGGCAGTGCCACCCTATCCCCAATGGGACCCAGTGGGCAGTGCTGAGGAAGGCCACAGCCAGCCCGCCTTTCTGGTGGTTAAGGCCCCCACTCACCTGGAAGCAGAAGGCAGCCAGGCGCAGGCGACGAACAGGGGCGAAGAACAGAGGTGGCACTGCGATCTCAATGAGGAACGTGGCAACCACGCTGAGTTTGTGCAGCCAGACAGGCAGGTGGTGAGCAAACCAGGCAGCGGGCGTGGGCAGGCACTGCGTCTCGTAATGGTAGGTGAGGGCTGCAGGTGATGGGTGGCAGTCATCACTGGGCGGAGCCCCCAAGACTGCCCCCTGTCCAGGCTGGGACCCTCACCAGTGAGCCCCCACCACGTGGGGCAGCGGCTGGTCAGCTTGACCACACCCGAGGCGAACATGAGACGAAACAGCAGCCAGCGCACGAGCCAGAAGGGGAGGCCTTCATGAGGAGAGGCCCTGGCCAGCCTGCCCCAGGGCGCCTGCTTGTGGTGGGGGCGCTGCCTCAGAGGGGCCACCAGAACGGCCAGAAAGCCAGTCTCCAGCAGCAGGGAATCCCTACAGAGAGAAGGAATAGCACACAGGGACTCTACCCAACATAGCTGCTCCCCACAGAGGGCCCTCCTAGGGAGACAAGCACACCCACCTCACCCCACCCCACCCTGCCTCCTGTGACCCCACACCCAGTAGTCACTCACCACTGGAAATAAAGAAACACCTGGCCCACCTGCAGAGAGAAGGGGCATGTCTACAGAGGCAGGCAAGGCAGAGACAGGGCAGGGTGGGGGGTGGAGGGCCTGGAATGAGTTGGTGATGGGGTTCCAGGGACACAGGAGGGCACAAGGAGCCCACTTGCCTGGCAGACTGACAGGTAGGCCGCCCAGAGCAGCAGGTAGATGAGGAGATGGCGCAGCTGGTGCAGCAGGAGTGCACCCAGGGCCAGCAGGGTGCCCAGCAGGCTCAGCAGCTCCAGGCCCTGGGCGGTGTCCAGCCCCAGCCTTGGGACCTCCCATAGGAGCGTTGGGGTCTCCCACAGCTGCTGCCAGCGTCCCTTGCCCTGAGGCCGCAGTATCTTCCGTGCAGGCAGGATGCCCTCCGTGCCATACAGGCCTGTGGGAGGGCATGTCAGGGCCAGGCCCTGGATACTGCCTTTGAAGGCTAGACTCCCCCACCAGTCAGGGCCTGCAGACCGTACCCACGACGGGGGAAAGGCCTACAGACCCTCCCCCAGGTCACCTGTTGCTCCCCCTGCCCCAGGTCAGACCCCGTAAAGCCTACCCGACTCCCCAAGTCAGGATCTCCCACCTGCGGGAGCTCAGTTTTCCTCTCCTCCAGGTCCTTTCTTGCCCCACCAGGTCTGGGCCCACCCCACTCAGGGTTCTGCGCCCGCAGCAGGTAAGAACCCCGAACCCTACGGGAAACAGGCCTTTGCACGCCCTCCTACCCCCTCACCCCGCGGCCTTCAGAGCACGAACTGCAGCCCCCTCCCTATCGCACGCATTGAGGCCTGGGCCACACTCCCGCCGGCGGGGAGGCCGGCGGGGAGATGAGAGGGCACAGGGCGCGGGCGGGGGGCGTCCCGCCCTCGGCGTCCTCACCCGGGATCTGCGTGTAGAGGGAAGCGAAGGCGCACATGTAGACGGCGGCCACGCCCTGGAGAAAGAGCTGCCGCGGGCACCGGGAGCCCGCCATGTCCGCTACGCGCCCCGCTGGAGCGGAAGCCGCGGGCCCGCCCCCGCCCCCGCCCCCGGCCGCCCCGCCCCGCCCCTCCGGCGCCCCTCCCCGCCCGCGGACGCCCCGCCCCTCCGGCGCCCTCCCCGGTCCTTCCGGCGCTCAGGGCCCGAGCTCGCCGCACGCCGGGCTTGGCTGCTACGTCATAGAACTGCGCGCGGCGCGGGGCGCTGCGTGCCTTCCTGGGCGGGGACAGCAAAATGGCGCCAGAACCGGTGGCGGGCTAAGGACGCTGGCGCCCCCGAAGCCGGCCCTGCGGTCCCGTACGCCCTGGCCCCGCCCGGACATGGAGGACGTGGAGGCGCGCTTCGCCCACCTCCTGCAGCCCATCCACGACCTCACCAAGAACTGGGAGGTGGACGTGGCGGCCCAGCTGGGGGAATACCTCGAGGAGGTGAGGGCGGCCCCGGGGGAGCGGCGCGGGGCGCTGGGTCGGCGGTGCAGGCGGCCCGCCGCCTCCCTGTCCGTGTCCTTCGGGCCCTCGGGCCGCGCTCGTCCTCAGGCTCGCTTGTCACCCATCCCCAGCTCCGCCTCCTGAAGTCACCCCTTTTAAAATTAGCCTGGAGCTGTCATCACAAGTCGCTACCCAGTAATTAGCTGGGAAATCGATTTAGTGGGTCGTGACCAGCGTTTTTCTCTAATGTAATAGCACAGAGTAGAATTAGTGTGCATGTCTGGGTGTTGGAGAGCTCTGGACCATAACGTAGGAGGACTTTCTTACCTTGGATATTCAAACCATCTTCGAGCTATTGCCATGTTCCATCCCGTCAGCATTTAGTCTTTCTTCCTACTTGACAGCTGTGTCTAGACCTTGTTAAAGAGTCGTCCACTCCGTTTCTGCACTTCACTTTCAGTCCTCAGCCCGCTTGGACTGCTCTTGTCTCAGTCCTACCAATTCCACAGGACACCAGCAGTGTCTTTTTACTCAACTCAGCAGCATTTGTTGGGCTGATCACTCCCCTCTTTTTGAAACAGGTTTTAGCCTTGTCTCAGGCTCCTTTCCACCTGTGCTTTCCAGCCTACAACACTCGAGCTTGTTCCTGGCTGAGGGTCTCTCTATTTTCTGCTTCCACTGGGGAATATTCTTTGCCCTGTTATTTTTGTGGCTAATTCCTTCTCACCCTTTATTGTTTCAGTTTAAATATCTGCTGGATACTCTCTCTAAAATAGTTCTCTACCATATAGCTTCTGTACTTTACAGCATTTATCACATGCTGTTCTTTAACTTGTTTACTTATGATTTTTTTCCCCTCTAGAATGTAAATTCTGTGAGGTCAGGGGCTATGTTTATGCTCTCTTCCCTTTGCTTAATAGAATGCCTGGCACAAAGTAAGTGTGGAATAAATGTTTGTTAAATGAACACTTGATCCGATATTGATCTTCTTGCTTGGACACACAGTCTGATGAGAAGATGCAGAGAACCGTGCTGGGTGGGGTACTGTGGGTTCTGGTTTCCACACTGAGCTGGGCTGCATGGGATGCCTGGTAAATCTACTGCCGTCTCTGCTCCTGCTTCACATGCCTCCTCCATCAAACCTTCCCTGCCCCATGGTTTTCTTGCCTCAACTTTTGTCTTTTTTCTTCTTTTTTTTTAACACACAGCTACCAGAATGTGTCTTTTTTTAAAACACATCTTACGTTAGTTGCTCTCCTTTTCCATCCATTTGTTTATTGTTGCTGAGTGTCCATTGTGTGCCAATAACCATGTTAAACCCTGAGAAAAGAGTGGCATGCAAGCAATAGACCCTGATCCACTCCTGTGGGAAGACGGATCCTAAGGCAGTGACTATGGGGGGTTGTTAACAGATACCATGCGTTTAGTACTTAGTTGTGTATAAGCTCATTTACTCCTCACAAGAGCCCTATTGGTACAGGTATTAGTTTTATAAAGAGGTTAAGTGACGTGCTCAGAGTCCTAGCTGGTAGGTGGCAGAGTACAGCCCACTTTTCTCATCATCACTGTGTGTGTCTGTGTGTAATCACAAACTGATGAGAGTTTTGCAGGAAAAGTAAGAGTTCCATGGGGAGTTTGACTGGCAACCTCGTTTTGTTTGGGTTGAAAAGAATTGCCTAGTCAGAGTGAGCTGAAGAATATTCCAGGCGGAGAGAAGGCAGTGTTGCAGCCTTCTGGGGTGGGAAGTGCTCAGTCCAGTGGGGGCCTGTTGAATATGAATTTCGGTTAAGGCATCCAAATGGCGTTTGAAGAAGGTAGTTGGACATAACAGGTTTGGTGTCAGGCGGGAGGTCCAACCTGGAGCATGCGTTTGGAAGCTATTGGAAGGTGAGTGGAGTGTGAGGTCCTGGGAGTGGGTGAACCAGCCGAGGCTGAACATGACATCCAAGAGAAGGCCACCTCTTCACCTCAGGGCCTGGGTGGCCTGGCCACCCTCTCTCTCGTAGTCCCACCTTTCAGGCAGAGCCCTTCATGTGCATCCAGAGTGCCTGTACTTTCTCAGACTGCTCCTATTTCTTCTCTGTCCGCCACTGAGCTGGCCAGCCCGCTCTGTCCTTCAGCAGCTGGTGGAGGCAGCCCTTTGGTGGCCCTTCCCTGGATTCTCTTCCTTCATCTCCCTTCATCTTTCTTTCAGTCACCACTTCATCTCTCATAAGACATTTATGGGACACCAGCATCAGGCACTGAGCTCAAGGCTGGCTTGACCCTGCTGCCTTTCACAGTTCATCGAGGGAGGAGAGACTCAGAGGATGTGGCGAGACGACCCTCACAGGCGTCTGAGCAAGACTGCAGGGCACAGCTGGGGCAGGCGTTCCAGGCAGATGGGAAGCAGAGGCAAAGAGCTTGAAAAAATATGTAGGGGCTTCAAAGTGCAGTTCTGAGAGGCGTGCAGGAGAGGGGCTGGGCTGTGGGGAGGATCCTGAGTTAAGTATTTAGCTAAGCAGTCTGGGGCACTTGGATGTCTCAGCACAGGCACTTAGGGGCAGCTGGAACTGCAGTCCTGCAGCTTAGGAGAGGGCTGGTCTAGATGGGCTGGGGAGGGGTTGGCATGTGTTCAGTGGGTGTTGATTAGAAGGGAACAGTTGCTGGGGCTCAGGGGAGCCTGGCGGGGGGCAAGGGTTGCAGAGGAAGAAAGAAGACTCCTTGGGAAGTGTTTCCTGAGTTTTATGCTCAAAGGATAGAGACCCAGCATTTTATGTCTGTCTTCCCTGCCCCATGAGTGTCCCCTTTCCATCTCCCAGCCTGAGGGATCTTCTGCTGGGAGTCTGTCTGAGTCAGCCCTGACTTGGATGGGCACAGCGGGAAGCACTTCCAGCACCTTTGCAAAGGAGCTTGCGTGCAGGCCAGACTGCTTGTGGGGGCCTCTTCCAGGGCTCCTCCAAAACTCTCAGTCTCACTCACAAAGGCCTGGCTCTCTCCTGCAAGAAATGGACAAGCAGGGAGCCCCACGCAGAGCCAGAGCGATCAGTCGAGGGGCTGCTCCTGCTGACCAGATACTCTGGGCCAGAGGCTGGGAGGCGGTGCGTGGTGGGTGGGCTGCCCAGGAGACGTATGCACAAACTTGGCGTCCTACTCCCCGGTGTTGTGTCTTGCAGCTGGACCAGATCTGCATTTCTTTTGACGAAGGCAAAACCACCATGAACTTCATTGAGGCAGCGTTACTGATCCAGGGCTCCGCTTGTGTCTACAGTAAGAAGGTGGGCCTGCTTGGCCACTGGTCTTGGTGTTTTTGTGTTGAGGGGGCTGAGGGTTGCTGTCCTGTTGGGGCAGAGGACAGTCTCACCCCATCTCTGACCTCCTTTGCCAGTGCCTCCCTTCTCCCCTGATCACTGGCCACCTTTTAACTCTGAAGAACAAGGCTGGATATAAAATCACAGGGCTTGGGGGCTTGCTGCTGAGCATCCCACGGTGCGTACACAGGCGAGCCCACATGACGAAGAATCACACAGTCCAGAGTGAGCAGTCCCGTGGTCGAGAGTCCCTGTTGTATAGCCAGAGGAAAAGCAGAATGAAGGGAACACCTTGGGAAGCACTTACTTGGAAAGTGCACCCGAGAAGAGAAAGTCAGAAAAATGAATCGAGAAAAATGTCCTGTTGTTGGAGTCGGAGCAGCAGAGAATTTCAGGGAAGAAGCTAAAGATCAAAAATGTTGAATTCATGAATTGGACCCATACAGTAAAGATTTTCAAGTATGCTGGGTGTGCGGGTAGGTCACCAGGGATTTTAGTGAAAGGAGGGCCAGACTGTAGTAGGAGGCGAACAGTGATCTGGGAATGTGCACAGTGTGGACCCCTCAGTCTTACTGAGGAGGGAGGATAGGAGACTGGGCAGGCACCAGGGTGGCAGTTACAGTTCAACCACTGTCAGCCTGCACGTCACCCAGGCCGAGCAAATTGGAGTCCCAGGGTGGGGTGGAGGGGGAACCACAGAGCTAAAGAGTGACATGGGGAGGCGGGGAACAGGGACAGGAAAGGGTAAAACAAATCCCAAATAGGTAGGAATGGGTCAGGAACATGGTCTGATGGGCTCGCCTTGAAAAGAAAAAGACACCTCATTCCAGGAAACTGGAGAAAGAAATGTTGATGCAGAGAAGTGGACACAGGGATTTAAGGGTTCATGCCTGAGGCCCCAGTTTTCATAATGGAGAATGTAAGTCAGCTGCCTGAGAATCAGTTACTAGGTAGGAAATTTGGAGAGTGAAATTTTGTGATAGTTCAAAATTACTTGCCAAGAAGAATGCAAAATAAAGGATTAACCAAAAGCATTGCAAGCCCAGTGGAGACCAGCTGCATCCTGCTGTTTTTGGTGCACCAGTGGGCACCATTCTGTGGTTTTCCTCCAGTAGCACTTAGCTGCCCCCGGTGGAGCTGTGAGAAAACGTGGGCCACAGCACTGACCCAAGTGGGCAACTCAGCGGTGGGAGGAGACAACAGGAGCCCAGGGGGTGGTGCTTAGGACTGAGCCAGGGGCTCAGCAGGGCATCCAGCCAGCCGGGGCAGATCCTGCACACATGGTATCATTCTCAGGACCCAGTGGATTTACTTTCCGGTACTGTAAGTGACTCAGACAGTCTAAGATTGCACTGGTTTTGTCCTAGATAATCCCATTAGGTCGGATCCCTATGTCCTGCATTTATCCTAAGGAGGAATGTCTGCAGCTAATTCTGAAAGCAAAGGCATAAATCGAACCACTAGACAAATAAAGGAACTCTGATAAAGCAGTGGCAGTGAAGTGTCTGGAAGGTGCCTGGGGGTGTGGGACCCCCGCCCCGTCAGCGGGACGTTCTGAGATGAGGGAGGCTGCACTGTCCCATGTGGCAGCTGCCAGCCCTGGAAACACGGCCAGTGTGACTGAGGAGTTTTGAATCTGAGCTCTAGTAACTTAATTAGTTTAAATTCAAATTGCTATGCCCCTGGTGGCTGCTGGGTGAGGTCATGCAGCGCTGGGCTCCTACACCCCTGTGTGAGTCTTGGACCCACCGCTGATCCAGGTTCCCCCACTCCCCGAGTCCCAGCTGGTCCCACCGAGAAGAGGAGAGCAGTAGCGACTAGTTCAGGCGGATGAAATGAGATGAAGCGTGAAGCCTGGCCCTGCGAATGGCAAACACTGACAAAAGCTGGTGTTCATCCCTCCTAATAAACGTGGTGCGTGGGATCAGTGCCTGCCGTCTGTTTGCTCATTGCTGTGGCCAGTGCAGAGCATCACATGTAAAGGAAGCACAGCAAACATTTCTTTGCTTGAAAAAAAGCGCCAAGAAGAGAGGTCGGGGTACTTTTGGGTGCTGTCACCCGGCAGTAGCACGCGCCCTGCTCCCCCTGTCCTGTGGCCAGCATCTGGAAGGTCCCGCCCCTCACCCTCCCAGGGGCTCCCCAGGCTGCAGCTGCACCCAGGCCCCGGGTGCCAGCAGAGGAGCAAGGCACACAGGGCTGTGCCAGGCGCAGATGCCCAGCGTCCAGAAGCCCCCCTGCTGCAGTGCGGTGGGGGCTGAGGAGAGCTGGGGGTGCTGAGCCGCTCGGGATGCGCGGGCCCTGCGGGCTCAATGGGAGAAGAGTTGGAGGCAAATGAGCAGTGTTTGTGCCACGGCTTTGGAGAGGCCAGCGGGCTTCTCTGCCCTCCGCGGACATCGGACATCCGGTGTGGAAGCAGTGGGGAGGGTTGCGGAGCGTGGAGGCAGCCCTCCTTCCTGCGCCCTCACTTTCTGCTCCGGCCGCCAGGTGGAGTACCTCTACTCGCTGGTCTACCAGGCGCTCGACTTCATCTCGGGCACAAAGTGAGTGCTGGAGGTGGGCGCTGGGAGTGCTGCCCGCTGGGAGCCTGCAGCCTCCTGGGGCCCACCTGCTGCTTCTCTCACAGGCGGGCCAAGCAGCTCTCCTCCCTGCCGCAAGATGGTGCCAGTGCGAACGCCAACTCCAGGGCCGTCCGGGACGTGGAGGATGAGGTGAGGTTCTCGGGTGCATGGCCACCGCCCGCTGTGTGCTTGCTGAGGGCGCAGTCCTCAGCCTCCCCGTGTCCCCACAGTTCCTGTCACTGGATGACCTTCCTGACTCCCGTGCCAGCGTGGATCTGAGGAATGACCAGGCCCTCAGTGTGAGTGCCCCTCCCCTGCGTGTGGGGGCCCCTCCCCTGCGTGTGGGGGCTGCGCCTACATGGGGGGGGGTGCTGGAGTGTCTCTCCACGTGCCCCCACCCCGAGCCCGTGTGACCCATGGCCCACTCCCTCTTGGCCCTTGTGCAGGAGGTCCTCATTGTCCCCCTCCTGCCCATGGCCCTGGTAGCCCCTGATGAACTGGAGAAGAACCACCACCCCCTTTATAGGTACAGGCCTGAGCCTGCGGGCAGGGGCCAGGGAAGGGGAGAGGCCTGCCTGGGGAGGGTCTCTACAATGACTGTATTCTTGGCAGCACAGCTGCCAGGGGGAGGTCCTGGCCAGCCGGAAGGATTTTAGGATGAATACCTGCACCCCCCACCCAAGAGGAGCCTTCATGTTGGAGCCGGTGGGCATGTCCCCCGCGGGGACACTGCTGCTGGAGAGCCACCAGGGTGAGGCCTGGGGCGCAGGGCTTGTGGGAAGGAAGGTTTTGTGGGTAGGGCTCCTGGTTGGGCATTCCGTACCCACCAGCACTGGTCCTGGCACCGTTTCACTGCCCAAGGCCAGCCCAGCTCCAGGGAGCCAGGGGTCTACTCTCCCTCCCCAGCTCTGGCTCTGCTAGGCCCCTGGGAGCTAGGCTTTTGGGGAAGGGTCTGGGCCGACCCTGTCCAATCCCCCATTTTTCCCAGAGGCTGGGAGGGCCGAGGAGCAGCCAATGGAGGTCTCTGTGTGCAGAAGTCCAGGCCCTGTGCTGAGCATCCCTCAGGAGCCAGGTGGGCAGAGGGCACCATGGCAGACGTGCAGGTGGGGGCGGGGCAGGCCCCTGCGTGGGGATGCCTGCTGCTCCAGAGCCAGGGGTGAGGTGTGGGGCAGGCTCACCTGTGCCCCACCTCGGCCTGCTGCGCTCCTGTCCTGGTTCAGTGACCCCTCTGACCTTTCCCGGGCTCCCCCTCGTCTCCAGGCAGACATAGATGGCAGCATTTAAAGAGGAAAATTGCTGAAAAACAAAGTGAACCAGACAGACAGCAGTGTGGCGAGGTGGGGCACACCCTGCTGCATTCTCTGGCGCCGCTCCTTGGTGTTTGTCGGGCAGTGCGGCCCTCGCCCTCGTGGGCAGCCCCCTCTGCTGTGTGGTCTGGGGCTCCCTGGGGCTGACTGGTCTCTTGCTCCCCTGCCCAGGCACCTCTCCAGAAGGCCTGATGCCCGGAGGCGGGGGTGAGGATGAGGATGCAGAGGGGCCAGCAGAGCTCCCTGAGGCCACAGCCCCCGAGGCCCCCCTGGAGCCCCTGGAGCCCAGGAGCCCCCAGCAGGTGAGACCCATACTGAGGCCCGCCTGGCTTGAGCTGTCACCTGGAAGGCAGTCCTGAGGTCTCGGCCCGTCCCTGCGCCTGTGCTCCAGGGCAGCCGGCGCACCCTCCAGCCAGCCCCAGACCTGTCCTTGCACCCAACCCTTTGGACAGTGGCTTCCACGTCCCTCCCCCTCTGTTTCTCAGAGGGTGGGCTGGCGTTCAAGGGTCCGAGCCCCATGGTGCTCGTGGCTGCTACCCAGGGAGGCAGCTGGTCTCCAGAGCTGCTGCTTCTGAGGCCGCGCTGGCAGGAGCGGACTGGCCTGGAGTTCTGTGCTGTCTCCCTCAATCCCCAAGAGTTGGCTCTGTGTTCCAGCCTAGAGCTAAAGTCTTTATCTATTTAAAAACAGACTGACACAAAGGAAAATATGTTGATATTAATTTTGGTTGGTAGGTATGTGGTTTATTATTATTCTATTTTTTGGTTGTTTTTCTAAAGAAAAAAAAAATGCTTCGTGACCTAGTTTGCTAGTTTGTATGTTATCCTGAAGGTTTTCCTGAATTGTGGTTTTACTTTTTAGTACTTGAACTGTTTGAACCTTGTCCTCCCAAAAAGGGTCTCTGCTGGGTTCTTGGTGTCTGACCCCAGAGTCAAGCTGCTGGGGCCCAGAGCCCTGGGTGGAGGAGGAAGAGGGGGTCTCTCTGGGCCATTTCTTTTCAGAGTGCCACCCAGCCCAGGAGGTGGGAGCTGCAGGAGCCACAGGTGGTCCTGGAGCCTGCGTCCTGGCTGAAGGTGAGGTGGGCTTGACCCAGGTACCTTGGCATGGAGGGTATGCTCAGGCCCCACTGCCCACCACTTCCCTCCAGCCAGCTTCCAAAGCCTCAGTGCCCGCAGTCCTGTCCCGAGGCCCTTCGTGCTGGTGCTCCTTTGCGAGAGATCCTCCCCCAGCCCTCCCTCACGTGCCGCCCTCGGGTCCTGGATCGGGTGTGGCCAGCTCTTCCCTGGCTGTTACTGTATGTATGTCTGGGTTTTGGGGAGAGGGTGCATGTCCCCACTTCCTGGGTGTCTGTCTGTACTCTGCTCAGGAGACCCCAGACCCGTGGCAGAGCCTGGACCCCTTTGATTCCTTGGACTCTAAGCCCTTCAAGAAAGGTAATTGGCTGGAGGTACACCACCACCCAGGCTTTTGTGGCTGATTTGCTGCAGAGTGAGTGGTGGGTAGGGGTGGGCTTTACCCATGGGGCACCTGGCGGGGCTGAGACCCACCCCTAGGGGATGTGTTGCCGTGCTTCACCCTGGCGCCCACACTTGTGCTCTGAGACACAGTCTGTTGGTCTGTTTGCCCCCAGGCAGGCCCTACTCTGTGCCTCCCTGCGTGGAGGAGGCTCCAGGACAGAAGCGCAAGAGGAAGGGTGCCACCAAGCTGCAGGACTTCCACCAGTGGTACCTGGCTGCCTGTGAGTGGTTGTGGTGGGGTGGAGCTTGGCAGGGCGACAGCGGGAGGGTCCAGGTTGGCCTACAGGGGCTTGGTTTCTGCTGACCGAGCTCGCTTACAGATGCTGACCATGCTGACAGCAGGAGGCCCCGGCGAAAGGGCCCGTCCTTTGCAGGTGAGGCCAAGAGCCTGTGTGGCTCCTCCAAGGGATGACGGCAATGCACTCTGCCTGCCTCCCCTCAGCCCAGGGATGCCCAAGGCCCTGGGTGGGTTGGGCTGGTCTAGGTGGGACGGGGAGCCCCTCTCACAAGGCCTTGTATGCAGACATGGAGGTGCTGTACTGGAAGCACATGAGGGAGCAACTGGAGGCCCTCCGGAAGCTGCAGACAAGGGAGGCAAGTGCCAGCGCTGCCAGATCCCAAGCAGCCCCTGGCACAAGATCGTGCCCTCACAGATGTTCTCTCTGCAGAAGGCAGAGCGGTGGCTGCCAAGAGCTGAGGCACTGTGGCCTGCAGAGGAGGACCACCTGGAGGATTCCCTGGAGGACCTAGGGGCAGCAGGTGGGTGCCTACTGGGGCGGGCTCGGGGGCTCAACACCCGCTGCCCACTGACTTGCCTCCTGCTGGGGTGGCTCCACCTCCCAGCAGACGACTTTCTAGAGCCTGAGGCATATGCAGAGACCGAGGGGTCAGAGCCTGGGGTAGCTGCAGACCCAGGTACTTGTGAGAGGGTTGCCAGCCAGGGGGTTGTGAGGGGCCTGAGGATGGGCAGGAGGATGGGGGACACCTTTGGCCACAGCAGCTCACACCTGCCTGTTCTTCAGAAGCAGATGCCATGCCGGTGTCCCTGAGCTATGAGCTGGTCCGAAGGAATGTGGTAGGTGCAGGTGAGAGCGGGCAGGGGGCTGGGTGAGGGGCCCTGGCACAGAAGGCGTTTGCTCCTGGTCTCCCCTAGGAGCTCTTCATCACCGCCTCTCAGAAGTTTGTCCAGGAGACGGAGCTGAGCCAGCGCATCAGAGACTGGGAGAGCACCATCCAGCCCCTGCTCCAGGAGCAGGTGAGGAGGGGGCTCCGGGAGTGGGGGTGCGTGTGGGCAGGGCTTCTGCTGAGAACTGGAGTCGGCTTGCCTTGGGTTTGCCCGGGACCTTGCCCCCTCCCTCCTGCAGGAGCAGCACGTGCCCTTTGACATCCATTCCTATGGGGACCAGGTGGTATCAAGGTTCAGCCAGCTCAACCAGTGGTGTCCCTTTGCAGAGCTGGTGGCGGGCCAGCCTCCCTTTGAGGTGTGCCGCTCCATGCTGGCCTCTCTGCAGCTGGTGAGTGCCTGGGAGCCTGGGAGGGAAACCGTCCTTGCTTCCTACTGATGCCTCGTCCCTACAGGCCAATGACCACACGGTGGAGATCACCCAGCAGCCAGGGCTAGAGGCGGCCGTGGACACCATGTCCCTGAGACTGCTCACACACCAGCGGGCCCACAAGCGCTTCCAGACCTACGCTGCCCCCTCCATGGCCCAGCCCTGAGTGGGAGCACTGGGACTGGGGCAGGGCATGCATCTCATTCCACTCCTGCTTCCTGGCTGATCCAGCCTAATAAAATGGTGTTGCCACCCCACTTACTCCTTAAAGGAAACCACACAGCTCCTGCTCTGTGCAGTGAAGAGGGCTGCCCATCTCCCTGGCATCCTCAGCAAGTAACCAGGTCCTGAGCCCCTTTCCTGCCATGGCTTTCTGGTACAGATCACAGGCACATGGATTCATTGCACCTTTTAATGACTCGCTCAGTGCAGGATGCTGCGGAAGGCAGCCATGTGACGCTTCACGCTGTCTACAATCTGCTCAGCTGACTTGCCCCGGCCATAGTAGTCTGTGAAGAGACCATCAGGGCTGAGCAGGTAGATGGCGATGGAGTGGTCCACGATGTAATCCTGGTCCTCGTCCTTAGGGCCGGCGCTGTAGTACACGCGGTAGCTGTGGGTGGCCTGGGCCACCTGCTCCACAGAGCCCGTCAGGCCCAGCAGCCGCGGGTGGAAGTCCTGCACGTACCGGGCCATTGCTGTAACATCATCCCGCTCAGGATCCACAGTGATGAAGATGGGCTGCACCAGGGGCAGGCCAGGCTCGGCCTCCAGCTGCCGCACCACCTGCGCCAGCTTCTCCAGCTCATCGGGGCAGATGTCAGGGCAGTGTGTGAAGCCAAAGTACATCAGCACCCACTGGCCTCGGAAGTCCGCTTTGCAGCGAGCCTGGCCCTGGTGGTCCAGCAGGCGGAAGTCCCCCTGGCCCACAGCTGCCTGGCGCAGGGCCTCTGTCCGCTCTCGCTGCTGCCGCTGTTCCTTCTCAGCCCTTGCTGCCAGCCAGGCCCCACCGAGCCCAACCCCAAACAAGGCTGTGACCAGCACCCTAGTTCGTAGCTCAGGGCCCTGGGATTGGCCCCGCCTGTCTGTCTCTGGGCCCCATCCTGACATGAGCTGGTACCTCAGATGTAGGGCCTTGCCTCCCACGGTCCTAGGGAGGGCTGGGGCCTTGAGCTGAGGAAGCCTGGGCCAAGCTTTGGGTGCCTGAGCCAGCAGCATGGACCTGTTGCTCCTGTAAAAGAGCAAAGGTGTCAGGAATCAGAATGGCCTCTGCCTCTGGGTTGTTCCTATCACTCTGGAGAGAGGTGCCAGCCCTGTGCTCAGGCTCACAGCTGTCTATAGCTGTTTGCCTGGTGCTCACTTGAACTCAACTGCTTCACCTCTGAAACATCAAACTCCAGCTTAGACTTCAAGCATCCATATCTACTTGTCCCACCCTGCACCTGAGCTGACTGGAAGCATTCGAAGTGCATGCTTTGTCTGGGTCCCTGAGCATGAGTGTTTGCAATAAACCCTGCTTCAGGAGGCTGGTGAGTGTGGCTTCAACCCCCAAAGGCCGTTTCCTTTGGCTCTTTTGCAGCCTGCCAATCCCTCCCTGCAGAGGCCTATGGTTCCCCCCCTGCCCTCACCATGTTCAGCAGAAACCCTGTGCCACCCAAACACGTGTGCCCCCAGGGAAGGTAGGCAGTCACCACTGACGCTGCTCCACCCCTCCAGCCAGCCCCTTTCCGCTACCCACCCCTCACCCTGGCTGAGCAATGAGATTCCTACTTGCCAGCCCCACCCTACACACCGTTCCTGACAGCAACTGCCGTTTCCTGGCCCTACCGTTGCTTTGTGACCTCTGTGCCTTTGTCACGGTGGCCTCGGGACGCTTCCTAGGTGGAGGTCTCAGGACTCCCCCTCACCTGTTCCGCTGCTGTGGAAAGGACCCTCCTGAGAGCTGCTCAACGTCCAGGCGGTGCTTGGGCTCTGGGCAGGAAGACCTTGGGCACGTCGCCTAGCCCCTCTCCCTTAGCTTCCTCCTTTACCAAGTGGCTCTGAGCAGCGCACCAGATGTGCCTGGCAGCGGAGGCAGCCTGTGGGTGCTTCCCGGACCCCTCTCGTCCAGGCGCCCTCGGAAACACGCCGCTGTCTGCCCAGCGGTAGTGTCAGAAAGCCGGACCCCGGCACAGGCCAGCACAGAGTACGGCTTAGGCGTGGTGCTCAGGCTCCCCGGGCCCTGGCGTCCGTGCCGGGAGTCGAGGAAGCAGCACCAAAGACAGCTTAATGCACGCAGGGTCGTGGGCCGCCGCGGCCGCTCCGGATGACACAGCGCAGGCGCCAACGGCGCCACGCATGCGCATACTGGCGCGGAGACACGGGACCCCCGGCCGCGCGCGAAAGACGGCGGGCTAGCTGGCGGACACGTGCCTGGGGGTGGCACCTCCTCCCGCGCTCTCGCCCGCACCTCCAGAGCTCAGGCTCGCGGCTGCCCGCTGCTTCGTGGCTCTGCGGCGGTATTGTGGGTCCGAGAGCACCCGCCCTGCTGGCGCCGTCTGGCTGCGGTCCCTGCTGCCCTCTTGGGTGTCAGCTCCCCAGGAATGAGTGGGCCACGGAAAGTTTGGGGGTGGGTAGGAGAGACCTGAAGCAGACAGCGTGCCTGACCTCATCGGTGGGGGCCAGGAAGACCTTGCACCTGGCCTGGGGCAGTGGGCCGTGAAAGTTTCCCCAGACCCTAGGTCAGGTCAGCCTTGCTATGATAAGGTCACTGGGTGGAGCTTGAAGGAGGGAGGCCAGGTCCTGGCAGAGGCCGGAATGAGACAGGGCTGCCCAGTGGACTGGGAGGCACATGGGGACCATGCGGCCCAAATTCTGAATGGGAGGTTAGGCCCACATGTCCACCCAACAGAGGCCATGGCCCCACGGCGACTCCCGCGGAGAGGCCACACAGTCTTGGGCCAGCGCCTGTGCCTGTGTCTTCTTAGGGAACACTGTGGCCCCTCTGAACTTCATGTTCACCACCAGAGTATCTTATTACTATAAGGATGGAGGCTGTCGGGTGTAGAAGGGCTCAGGGCCTGGTGAGTCGTGCATCAATCAGGTCACCCTCTGGAGCTGGTCAGGTATTCTGTGATGAGGGGACAATGACCCGGGGGTGGGGTCAGATCAGTGGGGGAGGTCCCATGGGCTCCTGGGGAGGTCCCATGGGCTTCTGATGAGAAGACCCTGACTCTGCGATTGGAGGTCAGGGATCTTTAACATCCAAGAAATGGACCCTGGAGCCTGGGTTCAGTCACCTGTGATGAGTTGCAGGCTGTCCATGATGGCTGTCCCATTTCTGCTTTCATACAGGATGCCATCCACTGGAGCAACAATACAGCTGCCCACCCACTCCAGCAGCCCCCACATCTGGCCAACCCCTGTGTCAGGACCCCCACTGACCCTCAGCGGCCTCTGGTCAATGATCGACTCCATCACTGACCCTGACCAAGGACTCAACATGTTGTCTCAGCAAATGTGCAAAAACCATGACCAGTGATTTATGAATTCTGGTAAGTCCTAATTAATGACTGGTCTGACCCATCAGGGATGCTCTGATCAATGTCCTGTGGCCCACTAATGATTAATCAGAGGCCCATCAGTGATTTTGACCAAGTTCCTATTAGTGACTCCAATCAAAGCTCCATTGATGACCTTGACCAAAGTCCAAGGACCATCAATGACCCATAGATAACTATGATCAATATCCTCATTGGTGACCCTGGTGATCCCTCAAAGATTCTGAGCAATGTTTCCAACAGTAATCCAAATCAATGACCAATCAGTGGCCCTGTTCTGGGCTCTGGAGGATACTGAATCCAAGAAAAGATGGTTTACCCAAGGTCCCTTCCCCACCTTGGCACTGTGAGCCCAGCCCTCCTCTGCTGGTCACCGGTGCCTGCTGGCAGGGGTGTGAGTGCTGACTGGCCGTGCACACCACCCCACACTCACCCTCACCTGCCCTGGTTTACTAAGCAGTTGTAACGGGTGTCTAGCTGGTGGGGAGGGAATGAAAAATAATTGCCCTCGTTTGGGAGGGCTGATGGGGAAGGGGATCCAAGTTCTGTCCCGGGGGAAAAGAAGCCTGAGTCCTGCCTTTGGGGACTCTGGGCCAGGCTTGAGGCTAGGAACTGTCTGTGGGCTGATGGCTTTTTTGAGGTCAGAAGTTCCAGTCCAGAGAAAAGGTGTCTTCTGACCTTGCAGCCACAGACAGACGGGTCAGGTGCTAGAACCAAGCTGACCTTGTCATTCACTCCCCTTTGGAATATTTGTCCATGAACTGCTGGCACCAGGCCTCCGGTCACTCCAGCTGCTGCCAGCCAGGACTTGGCCAGGATGGGGCCAGTGCCATGCACTCCTCCCAGATTCATACCTCACAGTCTCATGGCCATGAGCACGGCGCCCAGGTGAGGTGTGGTGGTGTAGGCAGCACGAGGGGGTCGGTGGGTTATCCGGGGATCAAGGGTGCGCTGTGGCGTCCCCGAGGGCAAGCAGTCTCTGCGCCCACCCCACGCACCTGTTTGCGCGCTCTCCGGTCCCCCACAGCGCGCACCAAGCCCAGTGTCCTCTGCCCCCCTCGCTTCAGGCGCATCAGCTCCTAGAGCTGCTTGGGCTCCAGCAGGGGTCAGAAGGGCTTGGCTCCTTCCCGCAGAGGCCCCCAGGCGCGACTGTCGCTCCCGGCGTGCGGGGTGCGAGACACACCTGGGACCTGTGTCCGTGTCTGCAGCCCGGTTCGCTTGTCCCGCCCCTGTTCCCGTTTCTTGTGTCTGCTCCTCTCTCCCGAGTCTGTGCTGTCAGCGTGCGTGTCTCTGCGTCCCGCCGCCGCACAGCTCAGCCCCCACCCAGCCAGCCTGCGGCCGCTGACACCACTGGGCCCCCAACGTTAGGAGGGGCGGGGTCTTGCGGACAGGTGGAACTCTGGGCCAATCGCCGCCGCAGGGAGACGGGACGAGCCTGCTCGCTTCTGTTCCGACCAATCACAACGGCCCGCGCGGACTTCTGCGACTCGGCCCCCGCGCACCCGGCGGCGTCTCGTGGAGCCGTGGTGCGGAACCTCACTGCGCGTCAGCCCCGTGCGCGCCCGCCCCCCGCCGACCGCGAGCACAGACAGGCGGACACGCGGCTGGCTCCGGAAGCTTTAAGCAGACTCGCGTGGGGCTGTGCCCTCCTGGGCTCAGTCCATGTCAGTCACCGTCCGGGCGACGTAGTCCGAGTGCCGGATCCCGAAGGTCCAGCCGCGGGGCTTCCGGTGCTGCGGAGGAAGGACGCGTAGCTGACGCCAACGGAGCCGGCTTCCCTTGGGACCTTGTCCCCAACCTCGGCCCTTGAACCTTCAGCCCCCCTCTGACCCTTGACCCTGGGCTGCAGACCACCTGGTCCACGTTGTAGGCTGCGGGCCCGGGGTTCTGGGCCTTGTCTTGGGGGAGCGAAGTCCGCGCCAGCATCGTAAACTGGGGGGCCCGAGACTTGTAGATGGCGGGGTTCACCACGTGGTAGGCGCAGGGACCCGGGGTCTGCGGGACGGCAGGAGGGACGCCTTGGTCGGCCCCACTGCCCGCTGACCCCTGACTCCTACCCCTACCTTCCGCGGCCCGCCGGGCGGCCACCCCACCCCTGCAACCTTGCTGAGGTCCTCGAAGAAGCTGCCCACTGCGCTGCGGCCGTAGAGGGAGTAAGTTGGAGCCGAGGCTTTAACGACGACACGCGGGCCCAGGAGCGAGGGCACTGTGTAGGCCGCGGGACCTGTGGGGCGTCGGGCGGGGGTGGGCCTGGCCGGTCGCAGTGCGGGTGCTGGGTGGCCCCGGCGCCTGGAGGGCGGTTCCGGGCGGGGATAGGACGGTCCGTGGGGCCTTTTTGGTCTCACCTGGGGTGTGCTTCTCCGTGTGGACGCCCCAGTTTCGGGGAGCGATGGTGTGCTGAGGCGCGCTTGGGTACGCCGCGTTCCCTGCTCGCTCCGGGAAGTACCGGCCTGCGGGGCGGACCGGGGGTGTGGGCCAGAGCCAGGCTGGGGACCCGGGATTAGGGGGGATCCGAGCCGTGGTCTGTCAGAGCCCTCTGGGGTTTGGGGTTCTTTTGAGATCCGGATATGGGGGCGCCGAATCGGAGTGTTAGGGCCCCCGGGGGATCGGGTCTCAAGTAGGGGAGCTCGGGGGCCTCCCCGGAGAGGCTAGGTGTTGGGGAGGCCGGGGCCCCGGGGGTCCTGACCCGGTCCGGGAGTGAGGAAGGGCGCTGCGTGGTGCGGGCGGCCGCAGATGGAGTAGGCTGGGGCGCCGTCTGGGCCGCGCACGGTCATGCGCGCGGGCACCAGGTGGCCAGGCCCCGGGCTGCACGGCGTCTGCTGCGTGGGGAGGCGTGTGCCGAAGGTGAAGGCGGGGGCGCGGGGCCGCGACGGGTCGTGCAGAGTGTAGCCTGCGATGGTCGCGGAGCGTCACCGCGGGCCGGCCTCTCCCGCCCCGGCACAGCCCTCTCGCTGCCCCGCGCCCGCCACGGGTACCGGTGTTCGGTGGTAGCTTGTACTTGGGTCCCGGGCCAGTGTAGAGCGCTGCGATGGGGCCGCGGGGCCGGTGCGGCCGCCAAGGACCCACCCAGGCGTCCGAGCCCATGGCACGCGGAGGCGCTTAGAGTCCGCTGCACCTGTTGATAGAGGTGGCCGCCAGCCCCGACCCGCGCCCGCTTGGCTCCAGCGCAGCGGACTCGGGGCGGGGCCTGTCCCGTATCCCGGGCGCCGGAAAAACAAACGGTAGCCTTCCTGGCTCTGGGAGGCGCGGGGCAGGGACCGAGCTTCAGGGTCAGTAGGGGTGGGCGCACCAAGTTAGGGTTCAGTACTGCGGGGGTCTAATTCCCTGTTCTGGGGTGCGGGGCGGGATATTTTAGGCGCATCGTGTGAGGACACCGGAGAGAGGGGGCCGCGTGGGAGACGCGGTTCCCGGAGGGGGCGGGGCCTGAAGTTGATGCACTGACCCACTCCTGTGGCTCCTGTGTCCGGAAGTCTAGGTGGGGTGCCCAGATTACCGACCCCGCCCGGCCCAACTTCCAGACCCCATTGTGTCCGTTCCCGCTTCCTGGCAACGGGCTGACTGTCCCTTCCCGCAGCCTGGCTCCGCCCCTCCTGCTCCCAGCACCAGCGCTCCGAGCCTGGCCTCCTTGGAGTCCGTCGCGCTGGCGGGCAACCTGCAGTCCGCGCCACAGATCCAAACGCCGGCCTCTCTCTTGCCCAGGACAGAAATGGACGGATCTGCAGACAAAAGTCGAGTATGAGAATAAAGATATTGAATATACATACTAAACTCAATTGTTTTGTGTAAAGTGAGAACTTTGCATCTATTTTAGTCCATGGAATATTTGCAAAAAAGTCATGTATGGGCCGCAAAAAACCCCGTGCAAGTTGAATAAAGGGATATAATAGGGCACATGAATTGATCACAGTCCAAGAGTAATTCTTAGTGTAAACATTAAATGGTTTTTATTTTTAAGGAAACAAACAAATACTTAGAAATCAACAAATTCACTCATAAACCGCTGGATCAAAGAGAAACTCAAATGTGAAGTTACAATTATATAGAAAACACTGTAAAGATAAATCCCTTTGTGCTCAACTATATGACCTAGTTAAAGCTGTGTTCAGAGTAAAACATAGCCTTAAAATGACTTCATTATTGATGAAAAAAATGAAATAATTAAATTTTTATTACTTATCCTTTAGTAAACCTTGTATTCTGTATGGAAGTTAATTCAGAGAATGTTAGTTTTATATGCAGATGGTTTCAACTCACTACAAGCTTTCCCTAGGAGGGTAAGTGCCTCATGGTCGGGCATCACGAAGGGTCCTCGGAACTCAGGGCTGGGCAGTTAAGCAGATCTGAGATGGGCAACGACACCAAAGTCAGTGTAACCAGGAAGAAACAGAATTTGAGTCACTTCAATAACTCTGTGTGACCATCTGGGGTTTCTACTTGTGTTTAAAATTTAGAACAGTGAAATAGGGAAAACTGCAAGGTGTAATATTTTTGTTTGGTGCAAACTTTATTTCACGTGTGACATTTTTCTGAAGTTGAGTATATTGTAAATTGGAAATTACTTTAAAGTTACTAATTGTAATTGGTAATTAGAAGTAAACTATGAGCAAAAAGTTACTATTGGTGATTCTTACTGAAAATCATGTTGGGCAACAGAGGGAGTGTTAACAAGGATCCTGTCTGGGATCAGACACACCATGTCCACCCGGCTGCACTGGGGGCCTCTGGGGTGGGCTGGCTGTCGCTCGGTCTCCAGGGGCTCCCAGTGGCTGGCCATCCAGGGCCAGCATTTTAGTGAGGTTCAGGCCTTGTGTCCCCAGGACTCTGCCTGGACTGCCGCCAGGTGCAGGAGTAGTGCTGGGGAAGGTCAGAGAAGGTGGAAACGGAGGAGCTCAGGAGAGTAGGGGGCAAGCTGGGACTTGATTTTGGGAGATGAGTGCAGTGAGGGCCGCAGGGCTGGGTTCCTGGGCAGTGGGTGGCGACCCGATGTGGTTGGTCCTTGTTTGACGTTATTTCTTAGCCAGTGAATCATTTATTTCATGCCTCCCATGGGAATAGCTTAATTTCCACCCCCATCCCCAAGATTATAAAAATGGTGCATCCAGCTGAAAGGACAGCCAACCTGCGCAGGACACACAGCCAGAAGCAGCACCCTGGGATGCGTGTCCTGTCCGGAGCGGGTTTGGCTCCCACGCCGGTCCTGCGTGAGTCCAGCCGCCCCACTCTCCCAGGCCTGCAGCTGTGCGCCTCCTCCCTGCATGACAACCCTGTTCGATGGGCTGATGTCATGGGATTTATTTAACTGATCCTCATTCATTCATTCACAGGTACTTAGGATGGCCCAGCATAAGACTGTGATCTTCATGCCTTTAATCAAGTATTTCTTTAGGATAAACCTCCCAATGTGGAATTCAGGGTCGGGGGTTAACCACCGCTGGGGATGTGCTGCTTTACCGCCCCACCTCCACCCCCACCAAAGGGCAGTGTCCTTAGAATGTTGCCCAGAAGGGAACTATGTCTCCTTTGCCAACTGCTGTGTCCCATTCCGTCATGAATATTTAAGGAGTGAATAGTGAAGTTTATTTTCCTTTCTCCAATGGATTTCTTTTTCTTTCTTTCCCCAGTGAATTTTGAGTGTTTCTATACACCCCAGCCAGTGAAAATTAAGGTCAACCTTTGATAATAATAGCCAAATGATATTTATAGAGCATGTGTTGTATCAGGCACTATTCTGAATACTAATTTATTGAAATTATTTCATTTAATCCTAACAGCAAAGCACTGAAGTGCTCTTACTTATTCCAGTTGTACAGATAAGGGAACAGAGGCATAAAGGTCTGTGTGCTTAGAAGGCGGTGGGACCGAGATTCAGATCCACACTGTCCGGCTTACACACCCCAGGCCCTGGTGAGTCGTGCTGCCAACCTGACATGAAATTAAGGCCTTGTTCTGTTGAGACTGCATTCCATTGGCTCTTAGGAAGAATGAACACATTTCATATATTTATCGGCCACAGGACTTTTGGTGAACTACCCGCTGGTGTGTTTTTGCCAATTTTTCTATTGGCTTTTTGGTATTTTCCTTATTGATTGGTAATATATTTTTCTGTCATGTACATTAACTTTTTTGGATCATATGTCCTCCAGATTTATTTTTCTTTTTACTCTGTTATTGGTAATCTTTTTTTGTACAAAATAATTACACTTTTTAATAGTCTAATATGCCAGACTTTTCCATCTGGGCTTCTAGCTTTCTGGTACAATAGCCCAATACTAGAATACCATTCTCCTATGTTTTTATTCTAGCATACACACACTCACATATATATACCTCTACCTATGATTTCAAAGTTTTCATCATTTGGAATTTATTATTGTGTATAGTATGAAGGAAAAATGCACCTTTACTCTTTCCTCCTCTAATGCCATTAATTTAAAGATGTCATTTCCCCAGTTATTTAAAATGCTACCTTTGTCACATACTAAGCACCATAGATTTGTTTCTGGACTCTCAACTCCTGTCTGTCTATTCTTGCACCAGTGTCCTAATGTCTCATCATGGCTTTGTAGTAGTTTTGGTTTCTGATGGGGCACATGCCCTTCTCTTCTGGCTTCCTCTCCAGCAATTACTTGGATAATTTTACACGATTTTTTTTCTAGGTGAATTTCTGAGTCAGTTGAAATTGATTGGAATTGCAACGATCGTATAGGTTAATTTGGGGAAGATTAGCTAGTTTATAGTTTTGTGTTTACCCGTTTAGGAACAGGTTATATTTCTCTAGGTCCAGGCAGGATCTATTGTGACTTGGACAAAAGCAGTCATGGTAGAGAGAGAGGAGGGTGGTTGGAGATACATTCTGGAGGTAAAACTGACTTGCTTTGGTAATATGTTGGATATAAGGGATGAGGAGGCAGGAATCATCTTTTGCTTTTGGTTTGATTCCAAATCAAATCCCCATTTCTTTGCTCTGGACTGGTATCGGAGCTGGACCATGTGGGCACATACCCTTTGCCAGCTGAAACCATGCCGGGCCCTGCCCAGAGAGGGTGCCGGAGGGACACTTCGAGGACAAGCCTGGGAAGGGGCTTAGGGGCCGCTGTTGGTGGGGCGGCCCGGACTTCATGCGGGTGGCTGGGAGCTGTCAGCACAATGGCCCCTGTGGGCCAGCAGTACCCTACCTGTGCCCCCTGGCGCGTTCTTCTGCCGTGTGGTGGCTGCTCCTCCACACCAGCTGACTCTCCCCTTCTTTCTCCACCAGCAGCAGCTGCCTCGCCCTTGTGGCAGGTGCTGGGGCTTGGTTCTCCTCCCCGCCTTTGCTGCTTCCCTGTCCCTTGGAGTTCTCTTTCACCCAGTTCAGTAGATAACCTCCTTTTACTAGTCAACAATTCTTCATGTTATTTTTTTCCTGTTCAAATTAGTGGTGTGGTTTTTAGTTCTCTGATTAGAACCTGTTTCATAGGCAGAAACAGAGATCCCACTTACTGAGGTGAAGATGGTAGGGAGTGGGGCAGTTCTGGTGGGTGTATTGACCAGCGTGCAGAAGACAGAAACCATCCTCAAGTGTTTCAGGCAGAAGTGAGTTTGTTACAGGGAATATTACAAAATCAGTGGTGTAGGAACTGAGAGGTGGCCCTTGGAACTATTGTTTAGGAGAAGACTAGTGTAGTTGTGACTGTGGGAGCAGGCACCTGGGGTCCTGCACGTCCCTCTGTCTACGCTTCACCCTCTCAGCAGCCCCGGCAGAGGGGGCACAGGCAGGTGCAGCCTCCTATGCCTCAAGGGGGTGCACTTAGCTCACGACCCCACCCAGAAGCCTGGCTGCAAGGGAGTATGGAAAATGTGGTTTTTAGCTTTTCAGTTCTACAATGCAGGGAAACAAACAGAAGCAGACGATGAAATGGAAGCTGAGTGCAGTCGACATACCCACAGCAGATGGGAAATCAGAGGTCCAGATGTGCGCAGAAGATGGATGCCTATTGCTCACTAAGCGAAGACGTTAAGCGGGTAGACACTGGGCCTGGGGCTTACTGGAAAGTTTGGGGCTGGAGATGGACCCAGGCGACATCAGCAAGCCAGGGGAATGGTTGGGTCACTTAGAGCCAGGTCACTGTGTCCAGCCACCCTCTCTCATGTGAATAACGTTTTATTGGAACACAGCCGCATCTTTTTTTTTTTCGAATACAAATATATAAGCTGGATTTATTTCTTTTCTTTTTTTTCTTTTTTTTTTTGTTGTGAGGGCATCTCTCATATTTATTGATCAAATGGTTGTTAACAACAATAAAATTCTGTATAGGGGACTCAATGCACAATCATTAATCCACCCCAAGCCTAATTTTCGTCAGTCTCCAATCTTCTGAAGCATAACGAACAAGTTCTTACATGGAGAACTAGTTCTTACATAGTGAGTAAGTTCTTACATGGTGAACAGTGCAAGGGCAGTCATCACAGAAACTTTCGGTTTTGCTCATGCATTATGAACTATAAACAGTTCAAATATGAATACTCATTTGATTTTTATACTTGATTTACATGTGGATACCACATTTCTCGCTTTATTATTATTATTTTTAATAAAATGCTGAAGTGGTAGGTAGATACAAGATAAAGGTAGAAAACATAGTTTAGTGTTGTAAGAGAGCAAATGTAGATGATCAGGTGTGTGCCTGTAGACTATGTGTTAATCCAAGCTAGACAAGGGCAATAAAACATCCACGGATGCAGAAGATTTCTCTCAGAACAGGGGGGGTGAGGTTCTAAGCCTCACCTCTGTTGATCCCCAATTTCTCACCTGATGGCCCCCCTGCGACTGTGCCTGTCTTAGGTTGTTCCTCCCTTGAGGAATCTTACCCGTCTCTGGCTAACCAGTCATCTTCCGGGGCCATACAGGGAAATGTAGAGTTGGTAAGTGAGAGAGAAGCCTTATTGTTTGAAAAGGTTAGCTTTTTACTTCTTTGCATATTTATGCCCTGTGGCTTCTATGCCCAGCATTTGTCTTGACAGCCACATCTTTTTGTTCCTTTTTTTATGGCCTCTTTTCATGCTACGATGGCAGAGTTGAACAGTCACAACAGAGAGCATATGACCTGCAAAGGCAGAAATAGTCATTATCTGACTCTACAAAAAAAACCTTTGTTGACCCCTGACTTCAAGTGGATGTGGATAAAGCACAGAACTCTCAGGCCACAGCAGCAGGCCTGGGTGGGAAATTTGGCAGAGATGACCACTCCGATGTCTAAATCATACAGCACTTGGTCTCCTGGGCTCAGCAGTAAGGCTACATCTCAATAACTATTTCATGAGCCATCAGGCAGGATGTTCGGTGAGGACAGCTTCTCAAGGTTCTGTAGTCTGCATGGAGGATGGTTATGTTGGCCAAATAATATTCTGCCATGCACAGTGAATCCCATCAGACTGCACGAAGACCATTACTGTGACACACACAGAGTCACCTCATGTGGCTGTTTGCAAGGAACATCACTTACATCTGTATCCATGTTCTTGAAGCAACTTCTTTTTATGTCACCAGGGTCACCTTGCTGCCCTGCCCACCAGGTCACATGTAGCATTGATTGTATGGAATTGCAACCGCGTGACTGGGACTAGACAATGGTCATGTGTCTTCTGCAAGGCTTGGGAGACACCAAGCTCAAGCAGGCCAGGCCCACAATAGGCACAGAGACATTTTCTGCTAAGAAGAGGAGGAGCCAGCAACCAGCCAGACAAAAGGAAAACCAAGAGAAATGGCACAAGGAGAGCTGAGATGGAGAGTGTTTCAAGAAGGCTCTAGTGGCCATCTGTCCAGTGTTAC